>NC_057356.1:38627266-38964349 GCF_016509475.1 Prionailurus bengalensis | reverse complement strand
TGGTACACTTTTCCAGTGAAGCCATCTAGTCCTGAGCTTGTTGTTGTTGGTTCTGGGAGGTTTTTCATTCTGATTCAACCTCCTTACTAGTTAGAGGTCTACTGTTGTATTATCATTTCTTCATGATTCATTTTTGGTACGTTGCATGTTTCTAGGAATTTACCATTTTCTTAGGTCATCCCGTTTGTTGGTATATGATTGTTCAAAGTATTCTCTTATAATTCTTTTTTTATTTCTGGAACATCAGATGTAATGTCCCCTTTTCATTTCTGGTTATGTTTGTTTCAAGTTTTTAATTAAATTCCGGTTAGTTAACATACAGTGCAATATTAGTTTCAGGTATAAATTTAGTGATTCATCACTTACATACAGCACCTGGTGCTCATCCCAACAAGTGCCCTCCTTAAGCGCCTTAAGTGCCTGTCACCCATTTAACCCATCTCTCCACCCACCTCCCCTCCAGCAACTCTCAGCCTGTTCTCTGTATTTAAGAGTCCATTTTAATTATTGAGCCATTTCTCTTTTGTTCTTAACCTAAGGATTTGTGAATTTAATTAATCTTTTCAAAAATCCAGTTCTTTATCTCTACTCTCTACATTGTTTATTTCTCATCTCATCTTTATTATTTCCTTCCATCTGCTAACTTTGGGTTTCATTTGTCCTTTGTTGTCTAGTTCTTTGAAGCATAAAGTTAGTTGATTTTAGTATTTCTTCTTTTTTAATATCAGTATGCACCACAATAATCTTTTCTCTTAGTGTTGTATTTGCTGCATCCTGTAAGTTCTAGTATGTAGTGTTTTCATCATTTTCATTTGTCTCAAGACATTTTCTAATTTCCCTAATGATTTCTTCTTAGACCCTTGGGTTAAGAGTGTGTTTTTTACCACCTATTGGTAAAAAATTTTCTCATTTTTCTCATGGTAAATGAGAATTTTTCCTCATTTTTCTCATTTACCATTTCTCATTGGTAAACAATTTCATGTTTCTCCTGTTATTAACTTCTAGTTTCATTCCACTGTAGTCAGAAAAGATATTTTGTATGATTTTAATCTTCTTAAATATGTCAAGACTTGTTTTGTGGCCTGATTTGTGCTCTATTATGGACAATGTTCCATGTGCACTTGATAAGAGAATGTGCACTTGAAAAGAACAGCAGAATGTTCTTAGGTTCTGTATATATCTGTTAGTTCTGCTGTTCTTAGGTTCTGTATATATCTGTTAGTTCCAATCAGTCTCTAATCTTAGTCATATCCTCTGTTACCTTACTGATCTTCCGTCTGGCTGTTTTATCCATTTTTAAAAGTGGGATATTATAGTCTCCTACTATTATTGTGTTTCTGTCTATTTCTCCCTTCAATTCTGTCACCGTTTGCTTCATATGTTGAGTTGTAGTGTTTGTCAGTTGTGTAACTTTATATTTAAATTTATATTATAATTGTCATTATGCTTTATAATTTTTCTGGTGAACTGACCCTTTTATAAATATGGAATGTTCTTTGTCTCTTATGACGATTTTTGACTTCATCTATTTTGTCAAATATAAATATGGCCAACCCCACTTTTTATCAGCATTTGCATGGAATTGCAAATTTCTATTCTTTCACTTTCAGACTATGTGTATTCTTCAACCTAAAGCTGGCCCCTTGTAAAAAGCATATAGTTGGTCTTATTTATTATCCATTAAGCCATGCTGGGCTTTTTGGGGGGTGTTTAATCTGTTTACACTTAAAGTAATAACTGACAGGGAAAGAATGACTATTCCTAGTTTGTTCATTGTTTTCTGTGGACCTTGTAGCTATTTTGACCCTCATTTCCTTTCTTACTATCTCATTTTGTACTTTGTTTCTTTTCTGTAATGATGGTTTTATTCCTTTCTCATTTTCTTTCGTGGATCTCCTACACATATTTTCTTTGTGGTTATCAGGTGTATTGCATAAAATGTATTAAAATTATAACAATCTATTTTAAACTCATAACAACTTCAATTACATAAAAATATCTACTCTTAGATCTCTGCAAATCCCACCTTATGTTATTGATGTCACAATTCATATCTTTTTATATGGTGTATTCATTTATATAGGTTTATATTGTACTTGCTTAGCTTTTAAATTCTGTATCAGAATTAAAAGTGATTTATACACCATCACAAAACTACAGGATTCTGTATTTGTCTACGTATTTACTTTTATCAGAGATCAATATATTTTCATATGGTTTTATGTAGCTGTCTACCATCCTTTTGTTTCAACTGGAAGGACTCCCTTTGGTATTTCTTATAGGGCAAGGGTAGTGGTGCTAAATTCGCTCAGCTTTTGTTTATCTGGGAAAGTTTTGCCAAATACGACATTTTGGGTTGGCAGTGTTTTTCTTTCAGCACCTTGGATATATCATCCTGTTCCCTTCTGGCCTGCAAGGATTCTGATGAGAAATCTGTAAAAAGTGGACTTTTATCCTTCAGCTTTCAAGATCCTCTCTGATGTGACTTTTGACAGTGTGATTATAATGTCTTCAGTATGGGTCTCTTTGGATTTAATTCTAATTGGAGTCTACTAAGCTTCCTGAGCTCTTTCTTCCCTCAAGTTTGAGGCATTTGGGCCATTATTTCTTTAAATAGGCTTTCTGTCTCTGCCTCCTCCTCCTACGACCCCATAATTCATATATTTTTGTCTTTTTGGTGGTCTTCCAGAAGTCCCTTAGAGTCTCCACACTTTCCTTTTTTTTTTCTGACTCAATACTTTCAAAGGTCTTATCTTCAACTTCAGTGGTTCTTTCTTCTCCTTCATCAAGTCTACTATTGAACCCCCTTTAATGGATGTCTCAATTCAGAAATTATATTCTTCAGTTCTAGAATTTGTTTGGTCTTTTTTATAATGCTGCCTCTTTGCTCATATTCTCACCTTGTTCACGCATTCTTTTTTTTTTTTTTTAGTTGTCTCTGTTCTCTGTAAGTGAACATCTTTAAGATGGTTATTTTGAATTCTTCATTAGACCATTCATAGACATCTGCTTTATTAGGATCCGTTTCTAGAAATTTGTTTTGTTCCTTTGATTGGGCCATGTTTCCCTCTTTGTTTATATGGCTTGTGATCTATTGTTGAGATGTGTATGATAAAAAAAAAAAAAAAAACCCATCTCCCAATCTTTACAAACTCATTTCATACAGGGGAAGACCTTCATCAATCAACTTAGCTAGAGATTCCAGGCATTTGTCAAATCCTTTGAGGGATGTGTCTTTGGGTTTGCCCCTATTTCTTCTCAGGAATCCATAATCTCTTGCTCTCTCTGCTGCCTGATTGCTGTGCTTCAGTCTCTCTAGTTCTGTAACAAGCCCCAGTGCTTCTATTTGTCTTCAGCGGCCCCCAACCTGGCATCTAATATACACCACAGTATCCATCAGTTCTCTGAGTCAGGCAATATGGAAACCTGCCCTTTGGACAGCCCCCTACAAAGCCAGAGTGTTGGACACATATTCAATTATTTTCTTCCCCTCTCAAGGAAGAAGTCAGGTGTTGAGAGTTTTCTCCCAATAGTGCCACGCTCTACTGGGAGAGGAATTTGGCCAGGCTAAAAGTAAGTAAATTTCCTGCCCATTATAATGTGACTCTTATTGGCTTTGTATTCACTTGGGATGCTGAAAGATCTTGACTGGTTTCTGGAGTTCAAACAAAAGCAATTTTGTTCATATGTTGCTGTTGAGTCCATGTATCCATGGGGGAATGTGGACTTAGGCCTCAAATTCCACCATCTTTCAGACATCACTTCCTAAATTTCCTCCTTTTTATAAGAAGACAGTCCTATTGAATTAGGACTCACCCTAAGGATCTCATCTCAACTTGATTGCCTCTTTTAAAAACCTGTTTCCAAATAAGGTCGCATTCTATGGTACTTCAGGTTAGGACTTCAACATCTGAAAATGGAGAAAATACAATTCAACCATAACAGATGGGGAGAAATAAAATTTGAAAATTACTTGAACAATATAATCTACAGGTCTTGTGATGGTAAAAGTAGTGAAGGAGGGGCGCCTGGGTGGCGCAGTCGGTTAAGCGTCCGACTTCAGCCAGGTCACGATCTCGCGGTCCGTGAGTTCGAGCCCCGCGTCGGACTCTGGGCTGATGGCTCAGAGCCTGGAACCTGCTTCCGATTCTGTGTCTCCCTCTCTCTCTGCCCCTCCCCCGTTCATGCTCTGTCTCTCTCTGTCCCAAAAAATAAATAAATGTTGAAAAAAAAAATTAAAAAAAAAAAAAAAAGTAGTGAAGGAGATGAGTTGAATGACAGATATAATGGTATGCCATTAAAAGATAAGAAATGCAGGGCACCCGGGTGGCTCAACTGGTTAAGCATCTGACTTAGGCTCAGGCATGATCTCATGGTTCATGAGTTTGAGCCCCACATGGGGCTATCTGCTGGCAGTGCAGAGCCCACTTTGGATCCTCTCTCCCTCCCTCTCTGCCCCTCTGTCATTCACACGCACACGCTCTCTCAAAAATAAATAACCATTTTAAAAAAGGTAAGAAATGCATTAAACCACATCACAAAGCTACAGTGATCCAAACAGTATGGTGTTGGCATAAAAACAGACACAGAGATCAATGGAACAAAATAGACTGGAAATAGACCAATGCATATAGGGCCAATTAATTTATGACAAAGGAGCCAAGAATATACAATGAACAAGACAGCCTTTTCAATAAATGGTGCTTGAAAAAGTGGACAGCCACACACAAAAGAATGAAACTTGACCACTTTCTTACACCATACATAAAAATTAACTCAAAATGGAGTAAAGACTTCAATGTAAGACTTTAAATCTTAAAATTCCTAGAAAAAAACAAAGTATGCTTGTTGACATCAATTTTGGTCATGATTTTTTTGGACTGACACCAAAAACAAAGGCAACAAAAGCAAAAATAAATTACTCGGGCTAGATAAAACTAAAAGCTTCTGCAAAGCAAAGGAAATCATCAACACAAAATGAAAAGGCAACCTACCAAGTAGGGGGAAATATTTGCAAACCATATATCTGATAAAAGATTAATTACAGATATATAAAGAACTCCTATAACAGCAAAAAATCCCCCAACAACCCAATTTAAAAATGGGCAGAGGATGTGAAAAAACATTTTTCCAAAGAAGACATCCAGATGGCCAACAGACACATGAAAATATACTCAACATCACTAATCCTCAGGGAGATGTTAATGAAAACCAAAATAGGATATCACCTTACACCTGTTAGAATGGCTTCTATCAAAAAGACAAGAAATAGCAAGAGTGACAAGGATGTGGAGAAAAGGGAACCTTTGCACTCTGTTGGTAGGAATGTAAATTGGTGCAACCCCTATGGAAAATAGTATGGAGGTTTCTCAAAAACATTAAAAATATAGCTTGAGGAGTTAAACTGGCAGAGAAAGTGGGGGGACCCTGGGCTTTTCTAGTCCCTCAAACACAGTGTATTGAGGTAAGATTACTTGGAACAACCAGGAAATTGATCTGTGGACCGGCAGAAGGATCTCCACTGTTGGAGGGAGACAGCGTGGCAAGTGCAAGGTACATGGAAGTGAATTGGGAAAGAGAAAAATGGCAGTACCTCGGAGGGGAGGGAACTCTTTCATTGGGAAGACAAAAAGGAGAGAAAGAGAGAGGGCTGCCGAGAGTACAGCATCGGGTTTGCATAAAAGGAAAATTTATCTGGACTATGGACTGGAAAGCAAGAAGTACGGACTGTCGCAGTACTTTCATTGTTGTTGTTGTTTTGCATACAGCATTTGGAACTCAAACTCTGAGGTTTGGGCAGTGCATGACTTTCTCCACAGGAGAGCTGTGGCGTGTCCTCCTGGGGAGGAGGGAGCTGGCCCTGGAGTTCAGAGCATGATGTAGAGATCTCTGGGGAACATTGGGAGAGAATATTTCCCCACATGGAGTACTTTTGGAAGAGGGCATACTGCCCCTCCAAGGACAAAAGACCCGGCGATCGCCAGCAAAAGGCCTTTCATCAGCAGGGGACAGAGGGAATATAAGCTTTGCTGCTTTTAGTGGTGCTACACTATAGATCCCATGCACCGCTCCGGGGTGGGACTGTGGGTGAGCTGACTGTCCTTGCTATTCTGTGAGGGCTGCCTGAACAGCGGGGGATGTGAGATTGGGATGGCACCGTTTTCCCCCCAACACCAATCTAGTGGTGGCGGGACATGCTTACGCCAAAGGGCACCCTCCCACCCCCATGCCTGGCAACTGCCCACTTACTGGAGCAAGACTGACTCAGGCAATGCAGCGGGCCTCTCCTCCAGAAGACCCGCACAGCCAGCACCCTGCATACATCACGTGTACCGAACACCGAGTGCTTCAAAAAGATAGTTCTGGTGGAAATAGGACCGGGCTCACTTTTTTCTCTTTCTCTTTCGACTTTTTTTTCTTTCGGCATCGGGCTCATAGTCTTTGTTTGTTTTAATTTTCTTTTCTCTTTTTTTTGGGGGGGGGGGGGGAATCAGGCTTCTTTATTCTTTTCTTTTTCTTCTTTTTTTTTTCTTTTTTTATTGGTGGGAATCAGTCTTATAGTGTTTTGATGATCTGTTTTGGTTTTTTGTTCCCTTTCCTTTTCTTTTTTTGAGATCTGGGTTTGGTTCCCCCCCCCCCCTGCTTTTCCAGGCTTATTTTAACGAACAAATCTAACCACACCTAAGCTAATTAAAGGTCCAAATACTACCCACTGCAAACAAGGAGGAGCTCTGCAGAGGACTCATCAGTGACGAAAAACAGCCAAAACACAACAGCAGAGTGCACACAGCAGACACCAGAAACACTTCCTAAAGTGCCAGGCCCCGGAAGGTGTATTACCCCTTTTTAATATAGTAATATTCTCAGGTACAAGAAATATAACAAGCTTCTAAAACATGCCAAAGACAGCAACTTAGCCAAAAATGACAAGATGGAAGAATTCTCCCCAAACAAAAGGTCAAGAAGCAATCACAGCCAGGAACTTGCTCAAAACAGATCTAAACAATATATCTGAACAAGAATTTAGAACAACAGTCATAATGCTATGAGTTGGGCTTGAAAAGAGCATAGAAGAGGCCAGAGAAACCATTGCTGCGGAGATCAAGGACCTAAAAACTAGTTACGCGGAAATAAAAAATGTTATAACTGACATGCAAAAGTGACTGGATACACTCACAATGAGGACTGAAGAAGAAGAGACAATAGGTGATATAGAAGACACAATTATGGAAGACAATAAAGGTGAAAAGAAGAGGGAAAGGAAACTGTTAGGTCACAAGCAGAGACTTACGGAACATAGTGATTCTATAAAATGAAACATTATCCATACCATAGGAGTCTCAGAAGAAGAAGAGTGGGAAAAGGGGACAGAAGTTTTATTTAAACAAAGTATCGCTGAGAACTTCCCTAAACTGGGGAAGGAAACAGGCATTCAAGTCCAGGAGGCATAGAGAACTCCCCTCAGAATCAACAAAACCAGGTCAACACTGCAAATATCATAGTGGCACTTACAAAATACAAAGATAAAGAGAATTCTGAAAGCAGCTAGGGACAAAAAGTCCTTAACCTACAAGGGTAGACACATAAGGTTAGCAGCAGATCTGCCCACTGAAATTTGGCAGGCAAGAAGGGAGTGGCAGGAAATATTCAATATGCTGATGGGGAAAATATACAGCAAGAATTCTTTATCCAGCAAGGTTGTCATTCAGAATAGAAGTTGAGATAAAGAGTTTCCCAAACAAAAACTAGAGTTCATGACCAATAAACCAGCCCTGAAACAAATTTCAAGAGGAACCCTTGAGTGGAGAGAGACCAAAAACAACAACAACAAAATCCACCAAAGCAACAAAAACTACGAGGGACCAGAGAACATCACCAGAAACACCAACTCTACAAGCAACACAATGGCACTAAATTCATATCTTTCAACGTTTTTTTTTTTTTTTTTTTTTTTTTATTTATTTTTGGGACAGAGAGAGACAGAGCATGAACGGGGGAAGGGCAGAGAGAGAGGGAGACACAGAATCGGAAACAGGCTCCAGGCTCCGAGCCATCAGCCCAGAGCCTGACGCGGGGCTCGAACTCACGGACCGCGAGATCGTGACCTGGCTGAAGTCGGACGCTTAACCGACTGCGCCACCCAGGCGCCCCATAAATTCATATCTTTCAATAATCACTCTGAATTTACATGGACTAAATGGTCCAATCAAAAGACATAGGGTATCAGAATAGATTTTCAAAAACAAGATCCACCTATATGCTGCCCACAAGAGACACATTTTAGACCTAAAGACACTTGCAGATTCGAAAGTGAGGGGATGGAGAACTATCTGTCATACTAATGGATGTCGAAAGAAAACCAGAATTGGCATACTTATATCAGACAAACTCGATTTTAAAACCAAGACTGTAACAAGAGATGAAGAAGGGCAAGGTATCATGATTAAGGGGTCTAGCCATCAAGAAGATCTAACAAGTGTCAATATTTATGTCCCCAATATGAGTGCACCCAAACATATAAATCAATCAATCACAAGCATCAGAAACTCACTTATAATAATACAATAGCAGTAGGGGACTTTAATACTCCACTTACAACAAGGGAAAGATCATCCAAGCAGAAAATCAGCAAGGAAACAATGGCTTTGAATCACACACTGAACCAGATGAACTTAACATATATTCAGAACATTTCACCCTAAAACAGAATACTCTTTCTTCTCGAGTGCACATGAAACATTCTCCAGAACAGATCACATTCTCGGTCACAAAACAGCCCTCAACAGATACAAAAAGGTCAAGATCATACCATACATATTTTCAGATCACAACACTATGAAACTTGAAGCCAACCACAAGAAAAAATGTGGAAAGCCCTCCAATACATGGAGGTTAAAGAACATTCTACTAAAGAATGAATGGGTTAACCAGGAATTAAAGAAGAAATTTAAAAATACATGGAAACCAAATGAAAATGAAAACACAATCCAAATCCTTTGGGATACAGCAAAGGCAGACCTAAGAGGAAAGTATTACAATTCAGCACTATCTCAAGAAGCAAGCAAGGTCCCAAATACACAGTCTAACCTGACACCTAAAGGAACGATAAAAGGAGAAGCAAATAAATCCTAAAGCCAAAAGAGGGCGATAATAAAGATTAGAGCAGAAATAAATGATATAGAAACAAACAAACAAAAAAGCAGAATATATCAACGAAACTAAGACCTGGTTCTTTGAAAGAATGAACAAAATTGATAAACCCCTGGCCACACTTATCAAAAAGAAAAGAGATAGGACCCAAATAGATAAAATCATGAATGAAAGAGGAAAGTTTCACAACCAACACCACAGAAATATAAACAATTATAAAAGAACACAATGAAAAATCAGATGCCAACAAACTGGGCAATCTGAAAGAAATGGACAAATTCTTTTTTTTTTTTAATTTTTTTTTTAACGTTTATTTATTTTTGGGACAGAGAGAGACAGAGCATGAACGGGGGAGGGGCAGAGAGAGAGGGAGACACAGAATTGGAAACAGGCTCCAGGCTCTGAGCCATCAGCCCAGAGCCTGACGCGGGGCTCGAACTCACGGACCGGGAGATCGTGACCTGGCTGAAGTCGGACGCTTAACCGACTGCACCACCCAGGCGCCCCGAAATGGACAAATTCTTAGAAACATAAAAACTACCAGAACTGAAGGAAGAAGAAATAGAAAATTTGAACACACCCATAACCAGCAAAGAAAATGAATCAGTTATCAAAAATCTCCCAACAGGGGCGCCTGGGTGGCTCAGTCAGTTAAGCGTCCGACTTCAGCTCAGGTCATGATCTCACAGTTCGTGGGTTCGATCCCGGCATTGGGCTCGGTGCTGACAGCTCAGAGCCTGGAGCCTGCTTCAGATTCTGTGTCCCCCTCTCTCCCCTCCCCCCTGCTTGCGCTCTGTCTCTCTCTTTCAAAAATGAATAAACGTAAAAAAAAATTTTTTTAAGAAAGAAATAAAAGGCATCCAAATCAGCAAGAAGGAACTCAAACTTTTACTCTTCACAGATAACATGATACTCTACATGGAAAACCCAAAAGACTCCACCAAAAAAAAAATGCTAGAACTGATATATGAATTCAGCAAAGTCGCAGGATATAAAATCAATGTACAGAAATCGGTTGCATTACTACACAACAATAATGAAGCAGCAGAAAAAGAAATGAAGGAAATTATCACATTTACAATTGCATCCAAAACCATACGATATCTAGGAATTAACCTAACCAAAGAGGTAAAAGATCTATACACTGAAAACCATAGAAAGTTTATGAAAGAAGTTGAAGAAGACACAAAAAATGGGAAAACATACCATGCTCATGGATTGGAAGAACAAATATTGTTACAAATATTGAAAACCATTGTTAAAAAGTCAATACTACCCAAAGCAATCTACATATTCAATGCAATCCCTATGAAAAGAACAGCAGCATTCTTCACAGATCTAGAACACACATTTCTAAAATTTGTATGGAACCACAAAAGACTCTGAACAGTCAAAGCATTCTTGAATAAGCAACCCAAAGCTGGAGGCATCACAGTTCTGGACTTCAAGCTGTATTACCAAGCGGTAATCATCAAGACGGTATGGTACTGGCACAAAAACAGGCACTCAGATCAATGGAACAGACCAGGGTGACCAGAAATGGACCCATAAGTGTATGGCTACCTAATCTTCGACAAAGCAGGAAATAATATCCAATGAAAAAAGACGGTATCTTCAGCAAATACTGGGAAAACCAGACAGCAACATGTCGAAGGATCAAACTGGGCCATTTTCTTATACCATACACAAAACCACAAGTGGATGAAAGACCTAAATGTGAGACAGGAAACCATCAAAGTCCTAGAGGAGAAAACAGGCAGCAAAGTCTTTGACCTCAGCCAGAGCAACTGCTTTCTAGACATGTTTCCAAAGGCAAGGGAAACAAAAGCAAAAATGAACTCCTCACCAAGATAAAAAGCTTTTGGGTGCCTGGGTGGCTCAGTCAGTTGAGCATCAGACTCGATTTCAGCTCCGGTCATGATCCTTCAGTCATAGGATCAAGCCCCATGTCAGACTCCACGCTAAGCATGGAGCCTACTTAAGATTCTCTCTCTCTCTCCCTCTGCCCCTCTCCTCTGCTCATTCTCTAATTAAAAAAAAAATTTTAAGATAAAAAACTTCTCACAGTGAAGGAAAAAAATCAACAAAACTAAAAGGCAACCAATGGAATGGGAGAAGATATTTGCAAATAACATCAGATAAAGGGTTAGTATCCAAAATCTATAAAGAATGTATCAAACTCAACACCCAAAAAACAAATAATCCAGTGAAGAAATGAGCAGAAGACATGAACAGACACTTTGCCAAAGAAGACATCCAGATGGCAAACAGACACATGAAAAAATGCTCAACATAACTCAGCATCAGGGAAATACAAAGCAAAACCACAATGAGAGACCACCTTACACCTGTCAGAATGGCCAAAATGAACAACTCAGGAAACATGTTGGCAAGAATGCAGGAAAAGTGTAACTCTTGCACTGTTGATGGGAATGCAAACTGGTGCAGCCACCCTTGAAAACAGTATGGAGGTTCCTCAAAAAAATTAAAAATAAAACTACCCTATGATCCAGCAATTGTACTCCTAGGTATGTATCCAAAGGATACAAAAACGCTGCTTCGAAGGGTCATGTGCATCCCAATGATTAAAACAGTGCTATCAACAATAGCCAAATTATGGAAAGAGCCCAAATGTCCATCAAATGATGAATGGATAAAGAAGATGCAGCATATACACAACGGAATATTATTTGGTGATCAGAAAGAATGAAATCTTGCCATTTGCAACAATGTGGATGGAACCAGAATATATTATGCTAAGCTAAGTAAGTCAGAGAAAGGCAAATATATGATTTCACTCACATGTGGAATTTAAGATACAAAACAAATGAACATAGGGGAAGGGAAGGAAAAATAAAAACATAGAAGGAGGTAAACCAGAAGGGAGTCTTAAACCCAGAGAACAACCTGAGGGTTGCTGGAGGGGAGGTGGGTGGGGGATGGGCTACATAGGTGATGGGCATTAGGGAGGGCACTTGTTGGGATGAGCACTGGGTGTTGGATGTAAGTGATGAATCACTGGATTCTACTCCGGAAACCAAGACTACACCGTATGTTAACTAACTTGAATTTAAATAAATAAATTTAAAATAAAAAAAAAAGAAGTGAGAAGATAGGGGGAAAAAATTAAAAATACAACTACCATATGATCCAATAATTCTACTCTGGGTATTTACCAGAAGGAAAATAAAAACCCTAACTCAATAAGATCTATGTGCCCTATGTTCACTGCAGCATTATGTGCTTTAACTGAGACACGGAAGCAACCTAAGTGTCCATCAATGGATGAATGGATAAAGAAGATGGTGTGTGTGCATGTGTGCGTGTGTGCGTGTGCGTGTGTGTGTGTGTGTAGTTCCAGAAAGAGAAAGGAGGGAGGAGTATCACTGAGCATTACAAGAAGAAAATCTTACCATTTGTGGCAACATGGATGGACATTGAAGGCTTTATGGTAAAGAAATAAGTTAGAGAGAGACAAATACCATAGATCTCAGGTATGGGTGGACCTAGAAAGTGAAGGTGGTAAAAGGGGAAAAAAAGGAAAAAGTTAGAAGCGCAAGAGGTTTGGTATGGAATGTTTCTGAAGAATAAAAGGGAGAGGAAATCTAATTAGCTGAGGAGAGCCGCCAAAAGTGGATATAAGGATGATAGTATAGTATGAACTATACTGATTCTGATAGCAGAAATGGAGACAGTGAATATGGGTCCTCACCCACTTAACCCACTGGAAAATTTAAGACTGAGACAGTTATGAGACGCCTTTCAAGAATAAACCTCTCCAGAGTCAGTTTATGTTCCTCAGCTCTACAGCTAACAGAGACCAGGAAGCCAGTCTCCTGTATACTTCAGGAGGGCGGAAGCAAGTCTGATATTCATGAACTTTGGAGGATTGACCCACCCCACCCAACCCAGCTAATGGTTTACAGACGCTTGTTTTGGAGTTCTCAGTTGTGTCTATCATTTTTGGCTTCAAGACCGTGAGGTCTAAGGTTCTGCACAATCAGCCTGCCAAAAAGAAAACCAAAAAACAAAAAAACAAAAAAGCCCCGTCTACCACAAAACCATAATGCACAAAACCATATTTAAGGTACTTCTGAACCTTACATAGAAAGGTGGGAATGCTTAGGTGGTTCCATAAGGACTCCGCTACGGTAGCCTGTGAGAATAAAAATGCGATGCTTAGCACCGTGCTGATGTGCAATAGGAAAGTAAAGGTATTAGGTTTGGTGGAGGAATTTGGCTTTTATTCTGCACAAGATAACAGAACTGTAAGCTCTTTCTCCACATGCAGAACACAGCCCCTGGGTAGCTCTGGTCTCACACAGAGTTCACTCTCTAGTCTAGCTAATTGCCTCAAAGTCTGGACCAGGCTTTGGGAGTAAAGGCCATGTAGTCTGGAGCACATCCCTCTGTCCAGGGATTTTACTTCTTTTCTAAGACACTGGGAACGATGACTTATAGTCCTAAGAGTTTGGGCTGTAAAGGAATAGCTTCTGGGCAGAAAACTACTAAAAAGACTGCCTATTTGAAGATAATAGTAAAAGTCTATGAACATTATTTTTCTATTGAGGTGTAATGACATGTAACATATTAGTTTCAGGTGTACAACATAATGATTCAATATTTGTATACATTGTCAAATGATTACCAGAGTAAGTCTGGTTACTCTCCATCACCATACAGTTGCAAAATATTTTTTCTTGTAATGAGGACTTTAAGATTACTCTCTTAGCAACTTTCAAATATGCAATGCTGTAGTATTAACTATAGTCATCATACTGTACAGTTACATCCCCATGACTTATTTTATAACTAGAAGTTTGTACCATTTGCCCTTCTGTGAGTTTTAATTACTTTCTAAGAGGTGGTATCATAGAATGGCTGGTGTCCAGATTCTGGGCACTAACCAGGATCAAATTTTGTCTCCCTAGGGGCGCCTGGGTGGCTCAGTCGGTTGAGCGTCCGACTTCGGCTCAGGTCATGATCTCGCAGTCCGTGAGTTCGAGCCCTGCGTTGGGCTCTGTGCTGACAGCTCAAAGCCTGGAGCCTGTTTCGGATTCTGTGTCTCCCTCTGTCTCTGACCCTCCCCCGTTCATGCTCTGTCTCTCTCTGTCTCAAAAATAAATAAATGTTAAAAAAAAAATTTTTTTTTTAAATTTTGTCTCCCTAATTTACGTGTTCTATGACCTTGGGAGAGTTATTTAATTCTCTGTACTCAATTTCTTTACCTGTGAAATGGGTCTGATGCATATAGGAAAGATACTTAATATCTAGTTAAAACATAATAAGATGTTACTTATCATGATTTCATTATCCATTTTGAATGTCTCTTCAGAGAAGAAAATTTTAAATATATGCATACTTGTTCTCATTTGCATAAAGAAACTCTGGAAGTATATATAAGAGATTCTTAAAAGTGGTTACCTACGAAGGTGGGGTGGAGGATGAGAATTAGGTAGGACCAAGCATATGTGTACAAATACATACATACACTGAACCATGTGAAGATACCTAATGTTTCAGTTTTCTGTGTTTATCTAATAGAGATTGAAATTTGATCTCGGTATATACCAAAGGATGCTCACAGTTTAAAAGGTGGGGTTGAAAATTTAAAAATTTTTAAAACTCCTCTACAATGCCACATACATGCGCGCTTAACGCTGCCCCCTAAAAAATTAAAATGGGATTTTTCTTGGTATATTCCAACTTATAGGTGGGATTCAAACCTCCCTCTTCCCCTTCCTTTTCCCTTTCCCTCCCTCCGCCTCCTTTCCTCTCTCACTGTCCCCAGAGAATGTGTAGGATCAAAAAGACTGATAAATCATGGACCTAGAAATTTCCTCTAACTCTAGATATCCCTCTTTAAATTGCTTTCTCTTTCCCTTATTTAGATAGAGTAAGATCGCTCTGGGGCCCGTTGAGTATGGACAGCTGACATAATAATGGCTTCCATTACAAGCTTAGAGGCTTGACTAAAAATATCTACCTCCTCTAATCCTCAGCCCATGAGGCAGGTACATGATGAGGAAACCAAGCCACCAAGAGTTCAATATTGCAATGATAATTAGTGCTGAGCCAGGATTAGAACAAGACTGTCTCCAGAGCCTGAATCAGTTAGTCTCTGTTACCTTGGCTTAGCCCGAGGCATTGGGTATGAGGTATCTGCCTCACTTGTTGGCCTCAGCCATTCTTCCTCACTGTCAGAGGTATAAAATCCATGATTTGGTATTAGGAAGAGGGTCTTGAAGGCTCATGGCTTGGTTTCAGTGAGAACCATGGGTTAGTCTCTCATCTGTATGTCTTCCTCTCCATGTGGTCCTTCCTGTACTGCCATCAGGAAATGGCACTGGGTGGGGGGGGGGGCAAAAGCTTCATATACGAAACATGAACGTTGCCTAAACATTCCCTTTGCCCATCTTCCTCCAGGAGCGGTGGCTCAAGCTTCAGAGCTCCTAGGTTCCAGGCTATCAGAACCCCTTCACCTCTAACACTGATCTGCACAAGGACATCATCCAGGTGACATATCAGAGCTGCTCACGAGACTCGGGTAAAGATGCCAAATAAAGAAATATTGGCTTCTGTTTCATTATTTGCCAGAATCTTTGTATTGAATTATTTACCCTGCTCCCACCAAACTTGGATTTCTAGATGGAGAAGGTCGGAGAATCCTTCCCAAAGGATATGGCTCTGGTATTCTCTCTCTTGGTAGCCCGTTTTCGCAACCCTGATCGTATCCCCTAGGCACTTACCATTTCCATGCATGCTGCTCCAACTTCAAGTTCCCAGTTCCTGCAGTCTCTGCCTGAGAGCAAAAAACAAAAAACCAGCAGGCCTTGGTTCCATGAGTAGCCAGTATGGAACTGTGACTAATGGGTGGTGAGACCATTCTAAGCCACATGTTCTGTTTCCCAGAGTTCCCCAGCAGAATTAAGCTCTCTTTGCCCACAGTAGAAATGTAATTGTTTATACACCCTTTATCAGCTTCCTTCTCCTATCTAAATTATCTACTCTCGCTATGCTGTTTCCTGAGATCACGTCCCAAATAAATGATTTGCAATCAAAACCTTATCTCAGGGTCTGCTTCTGTGGAAACACAAACTAAGATACTCTTTCCATTTCAAGCAGACTCAGTATAGCCGTTACCAGTCACATCGCCTGCCATATCCACCCCAGGTAGAATATATAATACACCTAGCCCGTGTCGAACATGTAACCAGTGCTCAATAAACATCATTGGATACAATCAGGCATGCGCACTGCATTCCTCTACAAATTTTACAGACATTCATTATAGAGTATATACAGCTTTTGTTTTGTGGCGTTATAAGTGACCACAAAAAGGAACGCAAAAGTTTTTTGTACTTAAACAAAAAACAAACGAATAATTCTGATATATCCCATGGTGCCCTGACAAGGAGAAAAGGGATCAAATACATTAGGTACTTGATCACTTGCCTGGCCAGTCTTTGAACAGTAAGACAAAAAACAAAAAAACAAAAAACCCACAAACAAACAAAGGGAAAACTCATTGCATGTCAAGCTCAGATTGTTAGCTTAGACTTTCCATATTTGACCTCTCCCTCTCCAGGCTATGTTTGCTAAAGCTCACAAAATGCAAAGGAAGCTTAACGCAGGTTGTCAGGCTATGCTTGGTTGGACTTGGTACGCTAACATGGCTGAGTGAGCTGTTAACGTCAACATCACCAAGTTAACTCTGTCTTGGCACTCCAGGATTCAAAACACTCGAGGATTCCAGTTTAGACAACAGTGAAAAGCACCCTAGTTACCCTAAAGGGTTGAAACTCTGCAAGAAAATCAGCAAAGCACAGCTCTAGAGAAACTAGAAGAGAGATAGTAGAATAAAGCCATGAAATGAATCAAGAACAACTTGGTATCTTCCCAAAGGGAAAGAAGGAAATGGGGAAACATGGTCATTGTTCTATTCTACATCATTCGATTTCAACTGACCATGAATCATACCATCCTATATTTGTACAGTTCTGTAGGCTCTCAAAGCACTCTTGAGTCCATTATCACATTTATTCTGACAGCATTCTGTCCTCTGCTTGTCACGTCTCCATCATATTGGCAAATTATACATATTATGTCGCAGGTAAATTACATATATTATGCATTCCATTTTCCAATCACCCCATGAAGTATATTCTAACAGAATTTTCATTTTACATGTGAGGAATCCGAGGTTCAGCAAGGATTGACAGTTTTCCCAAAACCTCACAACCAGAAAATTGCAGAACTGCCATTTAAAGCCAACTTGGCTTGGGGCACCTGAGTGGTGCAGTCGGTTAAGTGTCCGATTTCAGCCAGGTCACGATCTCGTGGTCGGTGAGTTCGAGCCCCACGTCAGGCTCTGGGCTGATGGCTCAGAGCCTGGAGCCTGTTTCTGATTCTGTGTCTCCCTCTCTCTCTGCCCCTCCCCCGTTCATGCTCTCTCTCTGTCTCAAAAATAAATTTAAAAAAACGTTAAAAAAAATTTTTTTTTAATAAATAAATAAATAAAGCCAACTCGGCTGGCTTCGAGTGCTCACTTTTACCACTAAATGCACCATCGAGTGGGGCGCATGGGCAGATCAGTCAGTTAAACAACTCTTCAGGTTCCTGAGTTCAAGCCCCATGCTGGGCTCAGGGCTGGGCTTTAAGGCTACTTAAAAAAAAAAAAGTCACCATCAACTAAGCATACACACAGTGCCACCTTCTAGCTGGGTCACTTTAACTTCTTAAACTTTCAGTTTCCCGTCTGTAAGCTGGAGAAGCTGCATGTGATTTGTTCTGACGTTGCTCTAGCTCTAAACTTCTATGATGTCACCTAACAGGAGGAAGAAGGTGCAGGAAGCAGAATGGCAGGAGCCTTAGAAGATATTAATGTAATTTCGGAATGTGGTCACCAGGTGACAGCATTGTACTTCATCTTGACGTAGCCCTCAAGGACATTTTGCCACCAAGAAACTCCACCCATGTGCCTATTGTGAAAACAAGTATCTTTCTCCCACAGGTACTCTGCTTAGCACAGATGTATCCAACACGCAGACTGTCTATAAGCTTGGGGCAAAGTAGTACAACAGCCCTCCAGACCTCCTATTTAATTTGATCTCTCCAATTAAAAAAAGAACACCCTAGGGTGCCTCGGTAGCTCAGTCAGTTAAGCTTCTGACTTTGGTCCAGGTCATGATCTCGCCGTCCGGAGTTTGAGCCCCGCATCGGGCTCTGTGCTGACAGCTCAGAGCCTGGAGTCTGTTTCAGATTCTCTGTCTCCCTCTCTTTCTCTGCCCCTCCCCCACTCACGCTCTGTCTCTCAAAAATAAACATTAAAAAATAATAAACAAATAAATAAATAAATAAATAAGAACCCTTTAGGGACACCTGGGTGGCTCAGTCTGTTGAGCATCCAGACTCTTGATTTCAGCTCAAGTCATGATCAGGTTTGTGGGTTCGAGCCTCACATCAGACTCCGTGCTGACCGTGAGAAGCCTGCTTGGGATTCTCTCTCTCTCTCTCTCTCTCTCTCTCTCTCTGTCCCTCTCCCACTCATGCTCACGCTCTCTCTGACTTTAAAAAAGTCAGAACTTCATCGACCTCCCTACACTAATTTTGTCGTTTATTTCATCTCAATTTATCTGTATTGGGGTTGGGTATAAAAATATTTTTTCTGCTTAGGGGCCTCAGTCTGACTTTGCTGTTGGAGTCAATCAAGGGATTTATAAACAATGCATATTTGCATATTTTTTGATAATCATGAATGATCCTTTCGGAAATATATTATTTAGTAATAAAAAACGGTTTATTATTTTGAAATGAGTAGTTTTCTCAGTCTTCCTTAGGTAGACAAAACTGTGAAAATACTTTTTACTCAACCTAGCTTCTCAAACCTCTCTTAAAAGATCCAAGACTTTCAACCCTATGAAACTTGTCTCTTTAAAGAAAACATTAATGTTTGCTTACTTTTGAGAGAGAGAGAGAGAGAAAGAGAGAGTGCAAATGCGAGAGGGGCAGAGAGAGAAGGAGACACGGAATCTAAAGCCGACTCCAGGCTCTGAGCTGTCAGCACAGAGCCCGACGCAAGCCTCAGATTCACGGACCACAAGATCATGACCTGAGCTGAAGTCAGATGCTTAACCAACTGAGCCACCCAGACACCCCTCCCATGAAACTTTTCTGAACAGAGATCCCTTCTTTCCCTCAAATACCATATTTATTTTTTTCTCTGTTTTCAATTCTAGACTCTAAAACCTCCAGGTCTGGGCCATCTCCACATCAGAAGCAGGATTCCAGGGACCCTCTTGCTTGCCGTCAGCCTGGAACGCTGAATGTGAAGACAGTCGGCCCCTGCAACACATGCTTGGTTCTCATTAAGGCTAACAGGTGCTACTCACCCACCGTGACCCAGAGAGGTTGGACCCAAGCTTCATGCTGCACAGAAATTCTCACCATGAATGTAGGCTCTGAGGTCCAGGATTTATTTAATTAGAAGAGAAATAAAACCTTAAATGCATTTCTCACCGAAAAATGTTAAGCGACCATACAATGAGGATAAGGAACACATACGCAATGACACAGGGAGTGCTACTAAACAGGGCTCCACCTATGAAGAACCATGAGAACAAAGTGTCATTTCACAGTCTCCAATTTCCTTTCAGTGAGGGAACCCAAGGGGAAAAAACCCACAGGAAAAAAAAAAGGATAAAATTTATAGGAAGCTATTTAAAGAGTGATCATTAAAAATACCAGTGACAGTGACACATTATTTCTAACATCTCTGGGGCTTCCTTTGGATCACGAACACGCACAGTAGAAAAACTTATTTGTCACTAGGAGAGAAGGATGCCTGCTCTTTGCATTTGAAAATTCTCTTCAAGCTAACTTGATAGGATTGAGAAGGGCAGGAGGCAAATGAGATCTCAAAATTTCATGACCCCTACAGACCTCTTCGATTCCGTCTTTCGCTTGACCTGACCTACGGGATATATTTATTTTCATGACCCTAGCACACCCGAGTTGGATTTATTATTACCTTCTCTCCTGGATTAAAGATAATACAGCTCTTATGTCATTACCTCACTGTCTGGTTTTCAAAGTAGATAACCGATTACCGTTCTCCCCTTCTTGGAGAAAGTATCACATACCCACAACCTTGACACTGTAGTGATTTCAAGCCAATACTTTAATTTGCTTCAGAAGACACAACCCCCAATAATCATAACCAAAGAGAGTTGTACTGTGACTCTATCAAGTAGGTGATTCAGGCACATAAAATGATCCCTAGAGAACTGCTTAGGCTGTAGACAGGTACTGCCTAGTGTAAATTATTTGCCATGTTTAACTGAACCACACACGCTGGAATTTACTAACTCAGAATTTCTGATCATTCCAATCGCATAGAGCTACCATACGTTTATTCATTCAAATTTTCATTCAACATCTAGTGCCGGCACTCTCCGAGCGATTAAGAACAAAGTTGTGCCATTTGCAAGGTGGGGGAACTAGAGGGTTTCGAGCTAAGCGTAGAAATAAGTCAGTCAGAGGAAGACAAATATCATATGATTTTACTCATATGTAGAATTTGAGACACCCAACAGATGAATATAGAGGACAGGAAGGAAAAATAAGATAAAAACAGAGAGGGAAGAAAACCATAACAGACTCTTAAATACAGAGAACAAACAGGGTTGCTGGAGGGGAGGTGGGAGAGGGGATAGGTTAAATGGGTGACTGGCATTAAGGAGGGCACTTGTTGGGATGAGCACGGGATGTCCTATGTAAGAGCTGAGTCACTGGGTTCTATTCCTGAAGCCAAGACTACACGGTACGTTAACTAACTTGAATTTAAATAAAAAACACAACAAAAGAACAAAGTAGCGAGTAAATCCAATGCTCACTCATGTGGAGGTTAGAGGCTGCAGTTAGTGTCCCTGGGAAACATCCAGGGACTTGTTTGAGCCTGGGTCCACGGAAAAGAAGAGAGTGGGAAAACAGGAGCGATATTTAGGAATTCACATTGGCAGAACTCAGCAATTAGACATAGGGCTGAGAAGAATGTGTCAAGAACACGTCCTGTCTGGTTTAAATTTACCTAATTAACTTGAGAGTGTAAAACATAACAGAGACAGGGTAACTCAAGTCACCACGATTTTTAAGAGGACTTTGAAGACTAGTGATAAACATAAAAATATAGTGGAGCATTTGCTCATCATGTCAGGAAACTGCCTGCTTCCAGGTTAATGGTATTTCTGAAGTTTAGATTTCTTAACATGAAAATAACATACCACTTTAGAAAGACTCTTTATGGCGTGTGTTTGACGTGATCTGATTTCTGCCCAGTGCTCTGAATGTCAAAGCGAAGAAATTCGATGAAGCGCAGGTAAATGGCGGGAGTAACTACAACGCGCTTAAGGTAACCAATTGCCTCATCATCTAATCAGAAAGACTCTTTAGCCCATAAGCCAATGGCGCGCAAAAAAAAAAAAGAGAGAGAGAGAGAGAAAGAAAAAAGTATAATTGGAATTAAAATTTGCAAAGTCTTTTGTTTAGTACAAATCAAAGAAAGTATGGAGTATAATCAATTCGTATCAATTAAAATAAAGGGCTATAACTGCAAATAAACAAAAATCATGGGGTATTCCAAATATTTAATACTGTAATGAATACATTTTAACATCATTTTTGCATAAAAAATTAAAATTATTTTAAAAGGTAAAGAAAACTGTAAAACATGCCTGGAAATTTTGTATTTCTGGAAATCTTGTTTGACCTGTGAGCAGGTATGGCAAAAATCACCATCAGAAGTGATCTTTGAGGGGCGCCTGGGTGGCGCAGTCGGTTAAGCGTCCGACTTCAGCCAGGTCACGATCTCGCCGTCCGTGAGTTCGAGCCCCGCGTCGGGCTCTGGGCTGATGGCTCAGAGCCTGGAGCCTATTTCCGATTCTGTGTCTCCCTCTCTCTCTGCCCCTCCCCCGTTCATGTTCTGTCTCTCTCTGTCCCAAAAATAAAAAAAAAAAAATAAATTTAAAAAAAAAAAAAAACGTTGAAAGAAGTGATCTTTGAAAAGATCCACCAACATCTTCTGCTTACCCTAGCTGTATCTTCCTTTACAAATTCTGTTTGACCATACGCCTGGAATATCTCTTGCTCTGGAGTAAATGACCTTGGTTCCGTGTGATTCATAAGATTTCCATAACATCGAACAACATCTGACAGGGTCATTTTTCATAGGTCTATCGCAAACACCTCCACACCATCTGGATCACAGATGGACCGCTGGGACATTACCGCCACCCTATTGCACAGCCTGGAACACCACACTATCGTCGTGCCCTAAAGCAGACTGCCCCTCCGTTATTTTAGCAGCGTAATTACAAAATGGATGACCATAACAATAAGATTCTTTTAGAACCATCCTGAGGTTAGGATGCGTCCGGCATTTGTCTTGCCAAATAAACAAACTTCTGCACAGCAACAGGTATTCTACTGAGAGCACGTGAGCTCAACGCTGAGAAATGGTTCTTGTCCTCGGAGAACTCACCATCTATTTGAGAAGCAAAGACTAATGTGCGGAAAATAGCAGCAAAGCCTTCTAGATACGCTCAGTGAATCAGCAGGGCCTTTAAGTTATCCGGACGTTCAGGCGGACAGACGGGGCCGCCAAGGATACTTTACCGAAGGCTAAGTTGTGAATAAAAACAACAGAAAAATCCATCAAGAATAAAACAGGAGGGAAAGACTGGTCCTAACTTTCCCTCGCCAAATCTATACATACATACATACATACATACATACATACAATCCAAGGCACCAAAGAATTGTTGAAAAGAGTTCATGAGAAAGAAGCAGGGTGATTATGAGGAATCAATGTAGGCTCATCCGCAGTAACAAATGTACTGGTAGGGGTTGCTGGTAATAGGGGAGGCTATGCAGGCGTGGAGGCAGAGAGTGTATGAGAAATCTCTGCCCTTTCCACTCAATTTGGCTATAAACTCGTAAGTGCTCTTAAAAAAGTGAAATTTAATTTAATTTAATTAAAAAAAAAAAAACAAAGGGCGCCTGGGTGGCGCAGTCGGTTAAGCGTCCGACTTCAGCCAGGTCACGATCTCGCGGTCCGTGAGTTCGAGCCCCGCGTCGGGCTCTGGGCTGATGGCTCAGAGCCTGGAGCCTGTTTCCGATCTTGTCTCCCTCTCTCTCTGCCCCTCCCCTGTTCATGCTCTGTCTCTCTCTGTCCCAAAAATAAATAAACGTTGAAAAAAAAAATTTAAAAAAAAAAAAAAAAACAAAAACAAAAACAAAAAACAAAACCTTTCTTTAAAAACTGTGTCCCTCCAGTCCCGGGCCGTTCAGACAACTTGGAACGCTCTCTGCTACCACGTAGCTGGCTTTCTGGCTCCAGGCAGGGCCCTGACCCATCTTCTGCTCCATTTCCCCGAACATCACAGTGGTAATTCTGTGTGTTCTACTTACAGGAAGTTGGCCCGCATTTCCCAGTCTTCCCCTGTGTTTTTCTCCTGATGAACAGTGGGTGGATTTGTGAGGAAAGCATTCTGTCTGTTTCATTTGCACTCCGTGAAAATGTGCTTGCGGCTAGGCCAACACGAGCAGCTCTAATTGTTCCGAGCGGGTCCACACCGTGTTACCCAGGGGGTAAGAGCAGGGGTTGTCTGAGAGGACTCTGCTAGCTCAAGAGCAAGCTCTCTGCTATCCAGCACCTTGATATGTCTGGCAATGTTACCACAACAAAGCCTGGGAGCGGTCTAAAGGGGGCCAGGCTTCTAAACTCGTGACGGCTTGTTTGTATGCCCGGCTTCCCAAGAAGACAGTCCTTTGGTCCAAGGAGTATGTCGTGTTCTGAAAATGGAATCACATCACAGGCCATGGCTATTTTATCAATTTGCCCCATTATACGATGCTTAGCATAACGGATGGAGAAACGATCCACTTTGGCCTCTGTCCCAAAATAAATAGGACATTCAGCACCACATTTATAAATGTTTGGAATGGAGGAAAAATGCCCTGCCAGCGAAGAGAAAACGTTGAAATTTTCAATCCCAATCCAAGAAAGAATTACTGCCCACAGTTTGGACCAGAAGCTTATGGAGATGGCCATTTGGCCACTTCTGTTCAGGTCTCAGCCCACAGGATCCTTACTCAGAAGTGAAGATGCTAAGACATAAAGACTGTGTCTACAGAAGAAAGGACAAGAATTAACTAATCATTCATGCAACCCATCTGACCTTGCCTGCTGTGAGGGGCTGCATCCTACAGGTTCCCAAAACACTTCACAGCATTAGAGTCCCAGACGAGGGAGGTCATAGGCTTTTAGAGATCACAGAGTTTGGCAAAAATCCACAGGGCCACCCTAAATCCTTGATGCTCTAACTCCTGCTTAATGGGGATGAAAAAGGAAAGTAGACTATTTCCTCAAGCGGTGGAAAATCCTTGATATGCCGCTAGTCCGGAATTTATCCTTAAGAGACATACATAAGGGAATGCTTTGGAGGGAAAACAAGAAAAGAGGGTAGAGAAACAGCGCCATTTCTCTAAAGAACCATCTTTCCTGGTGGTGGTCTGCCCTAAAACAGTGCCCCAGTGGTCATTCTATACGCCATCATTAGCCAGATCTATAATACATTCTGTCATATCTAGCAGAGAGATCAAGGAAAGGAGATTCAGCCAGAATGGCCTTCAATTATTAACGGGTACTGGAAAAGTACCTGTCATTGTAACACCTTTGAGTTTTTAATAAGAAATACCGTATCAATTGGGGCGCCTGGGTGGCGCAGTCGGTTAAGTGTCCGACTTCAGCCAGGTCACGATCTCGCGGTCCGTGAGTTCGAGCCCCGCGTCAGGCTCTGGGCTGATGGCTCAGAGCCTGGAGCCTGTTTCCGATTCTGTGTCTCCCTCTCTCTCTGCCCCTCCCCCGTTCATGCTCTGTCTCTCTCTGTCCCAAAAATAAAATAAACGTTGAAAAAAAAAATTAAAAAAAAAAAGAAAATTAAAAAAAAAAAAAAGAAATACCATATCAAATAACTGAATGAACGATGTGAGCATGGACAGGACCCTATTCACATTTGCGGGATTGTGAAACACAGATATGCTGTCTATCATCAAGGATCATTTAGAATACATACACGCCAGTACTGAGCCAGATTAAGGATGAGACATGAAGGAACCTCCAGTTAGAGAGGATGACACAATGGCTACGTTAGAATATAATGTGTTCTGTAAAGTGACAGAGACCACATGTAGGAGATAATAGGGGCATAAAGTGGGGCATCTGACCCAGGGAGCCGTCGTTTTCAAAGAATTCGTTCCCGAGTTATGCTCCATGAGCAAAGAAGAAAGTGGACTTTGGAAGGGGTCAGACCATGGTACAAAACCCGGCTCTTCCAGGTACTCCCGATACTCTGAGCGAGTCACTTGACCTTCCTAAGCCTCGGCTTTCTATGTAAAATGAGGCTAATAATGCCTACCTTTCAGAATTATAAAGAATATGGGGTGAGCAACTAGCTCAAACAGGGAGTACTTAATAAATAGGAGCTGTCACTTAAGGGTTTAGCAAGATGAAGGCTAGAGTGGAAGAAATACATACAATTTAAATAGAAAAAAAAGGAAAATGCAATGGGGTGATCTAGTAAGCTGAGACTTGAAATGTGCATTTGACTTTGGAAATACGAAGCCTTTGAATACCGTTGTGAGAGTGGTTTTAGTCAGGTGCTGCTTCCAGAAGCCAAATGCAACAGATGACGATGAATGAGGACGGAGAATGGAAACAAGTTCTGACATGTTAACAGATTGGGAGAGGGGTATGCAGGGTCAGGAAAATGTAAGTGTTTTAGACTGATGAAAAGCGTAACCATTCTAATAGTTTATGAGGAAGAAAAAGATGAGAAGCAGAAATAGGACAGAAAAGAAGTCAGTGATAAGGCAAGATTCTGGAACAGAGAAGAACTACAAAAGCAACCAGAAATTAACAAAATGGCAATAAGTACACATCTATCAATAATTACTTTTTTTTTTAATTTTTTTTTAACGTTTATTTATTTTTGAGACAGACAGAGACAGAGCATGAACGGGGGAGGGGCAGAGAGAGAGAGAGGGAGACACAGAATCAGAAGCAGGCTCCAGGCTCTGAGCCATCAGCCCAGAGCCCGACGCGGGGCTCGAACTCACGGATGGTGAGATCGTGACCTGAGCTGAAGTCGGAGGCTTAACCGACTGAGCCACCCAGGCGCCCCTCAATAATTACTTTAAATGAAATGGCCTAACTCTTCTCATCAAAAGACACGGAGTGACTGAATGAATAAAAAGAAAAGATCCATCTATATTCTGCCTACAAAAGACTCACTTCAGACCTAGACACATGTATACAGACTGAAAGTGAAGGTTTCAAAAAAGATATACCATGCAAACAGAAGTGGGGGAAAATAAAGCCAGGGTAGCAGCACTTGTATCTGACAAGAGAGACTTTATTTTAATTCGTTAATTACTTTATTTATTTTGAGAGGGAGAGTGTGTGTGTGTGTGTGTGTGTGTGTGTGTGTGTGTGAGTCTGGGAGAGGGGCAGAGAGACAGAATCTTAACAGGCTCCAGGCACAGAGCTTGATGCGGGGCTCAATTCCACCACCCTGAGATCATGACCTGAGCTGAAATCAAGAGTTGGGCACTCAACTGACTGAGCTACTCAGATGTCCCGGACAAAAGAGATTTTAAAACAAAGACTGTACCAAGACACAAAAAAGGGCATTACAAATTGATAAGGGATCAATCCAGTAGACGATATGACAACTGTAAATATCTATCCATCCAACATAAGAGCACCTAAATACATAAAGCAAGCTTTAACAGATGTAAAGGGAGGACTTGACAGTAACACAATAATAGTAGGGGACGACTTTAAACCACCACTTATATAATCTATAAATCATCCAGACAGAAAATCAACAAGGAAACAGTGGCTTTGAATGATACATTAGACCTGATGGACCAAACAGGCATATATAGAACAGTCCACCCCAAAATAGCAGCATACATATTCTTTTCAAGTGCACATGGAATAGTGTCTGAGATTAATCACATTTTGGCCATAAAACAAGTCTTAATAATTTTAAGAAGTTTGAAGTCATATTAAGTATCTTTTTGACCGCAACAGTATGAAACTAGAATTACAAGGGAAAACATAGAAACAAAAACACAAACACGTGGAAGCTGAACAATATGCTACTAATCAACCAATGGGCTAAAGAAACCGAATATAAAATGTTTTAAATACATGTAGACAAATTACAATAAAAACGTCACAGTCCAAATCCTTAGGGCTGCAGCAAAAGCAGTTCTAGGAGGGAAGTTTATAGCAATACAAGCCTACATCAAGAAGCAAAAATGTCAAACAACCAAACTCTACACCTAAAGAAACTAGAAAAAAAAAGAACAAAGCTCAAAACCAGTAGAAGGAAGAAATAATAAAGATTAGAGTGGAAAGAAATGAAATATACACTAAGAAAACAATAGAAAAGATCAATGAAAGCAGAGCTGGTTCTGAGAAGATAACCAAATTGATAAAACTTTAGTCAGATTCATCATGAAAAAGAGAGGACTCAAATAACTAAAATCAGGGGCGCCTGGGTGGCGCAGTCGGTTAAGCCTCCGACTTCAGCCAGGTCACGATCTCGCGGTCCGTGAGTTCGAGCCCCGCGTCGGGCTCTGGGCTGATGGCTCAGAGCCTGGAGCCTGTTTCCGATTCTGTGTCTCCCTCTCTCTCTGCCCCTCCCCCGTTCATGCTCTGTCTCTCTCTGTCCCAAAAATAAATAAAAACGTTGAAAAAAAATTTTTTAAATAACTAAAATCAGAAATGGAAGGGGAGAAATAACAATTGATGCCACAGAAATATCCAGAATTATAGACTATTATGAAAAACTATATGCCAATGAATTGAGCAACCTACAAAAGATGGTTAAATTACTAGAAACATACAATCTCCCAAAAGTGAAATCAGGGAGAAATAAAATATTGGGACAGACTGATGACTAACAATGATATGGATTCAGTATTGAAAAAAAAATTTTAAGACCAGATGGCTTTACAAGTGAATTACACCAAACATTTCAAAGAATTAATACCTATTCTTGAAATCAACTCAAAGTGGATGAAAGACCTCAATGTAAGACAGGAAGCCATCAAAATCCTCGAGGAGAAAGCAGGCAAAAACCTCTTTGATCTTGCCCACAGCAATTTCTTACTCAACATGTCTCAAAAGCAGAAGTGAACTACTGGGACCTCATCAAAATAAAAAGCTTCTGCACAGTGAAAGAAACAATCAGCAAAACTAAAGGGCAACCAACAGAATGGGAGAAGATATTTGCAAACGACATATCAGATAAAGGGCTAGGATCCAAAATCTATAAAGAACTTATCAAACTCAACACCCAAAAAACAAATAATCCAGTGAAGAAATGGGCAAAAGACATGAATAGACACTTCTCCAAAGAAGACATCCAGATGGCCAACCAACACATGAAAAAATACTCAACATCACTCATCATCAGGGAAATACAAATCAAAGCCACAATGAGATATCACCTTACACCTGTCCCAATGGCTAACGTTAACAAGTCAGGCAACAACAGGTGTTGGCGAGAATGTGGAGAAAAAGGAACTCTTTTGCACTGCTGGTGGGAATGCAAGCTGGTGCAGCCACTCTGGAAAACAGTATGGAGGTTCCTCAACAAGTTAAAAATAGAACTACCCTAGGACTCAGCAATTGCACTACTAGGCATTTATCCAAGGGATAAAGGTGTGCTGTTTCAAAAGGACACATGCACCCTCATGTTTATAGCAACACTATCAACAATAGCCAAAGTATGGAAAGAGCCCAAATGTCCATCGATGGATGAATAGATAAAGAAAATGTGGTGTGTGTGTATGTATATATATATATATATATATATGTATATATATATATATATACATACACACACACACACACAAATGGAGTATTACTTGGCAATCAAAAAGAATGAAACCTTGCCATTTGCAACTACGTGGATGGAACTGGAGGGTATTATGCTAAGTGAAATTAGTCAGAGAAGGACAAAAATCATATGACTTCACTCATGTGAGGACTTTAAGAGACAAAACAGATGAACATAAGGGAAGGGAAACAAAAATAATATAAAAACAGGGAGGGGGACAAAACAAAAGAAACTCATAAATATGGAGAACAAACTGAGGGTTGTTGGAGGGGTTGTGGGAGGGGAGATGGGCTAAATGGGTAAGGGGCATTAAGGAATCTACGAAATCATTGCTTCACTTATATATTAACTAATTTGGATGTAAATTTTAAAAAATAAAAAATAAAGTTAAATTAGAATTAATACCTATTCTTAAACTATTCCAAAAAATAGAAGAGGAAGAAAGCTTCCAAATTCATTCTGAGGCCAGCATTACCTGGCCTGATACCAAAACCAGCATTTACCTAATACTATAATCAAAGACACTACAAGAAAACTACAGGCCACTATCTCTGATGAACACAGGCATAAAAATCCTCAACAAAATATTAGCAAACTGAATTCAATAATACATTTACAAAGTCATTTACCACAATCAAGTGGGATTTATCCCAGGGATGCAAAGGTAGTTCAATATGTGCAAATCAATCAATATGAACATCACATTAACAAGAGGGAAGATAAAAACCATATAATCATCTCAGCAGATGCAGAAAAAGCATTTGACAAACTACAACATTCATTTATGATAAAAACTCTGAAAAAAACTGGGATTAGAGGGAACATACTTCCACATAATAAAGACCATTTATGAAAAACTCACAGCATACAGCATACTCAATGGTGAAAATCTGAGAGCTTTTCCTCTAAGATCAGGAACAGACGAGGATATCCACTCTCACCACTTTATTCAACATACTACTGAAAGTCCTAGCCACAGCTATAAGACAAGAAAAAGAAATAAAAGTCCTCTGCTAAAGAAGAGGTAAAACTGTCACTATTTCCAGATGATATGATACTATATACAGAAAACCCTAAAGACTCCACCAAAGAAAACACTGGAACTGATAACTGAATTCAGTTGTCACAGGATACAAAATTAACATCCAGAAATCTGTTGTGTTTCCAAACACTAATAGTGAAGTAGCAAAAAGAGAAATTAAGAAAATGACCACACTTACAATTGTACCAAAAAGGATAAACACTAGGAGTAATATTAACCAAGAAATTGAAAGACCTATACTCTGAGACATTTAAGACATTTATGAAAGAAATTGAAGACAACATAAACACATGGAAAGGCATATCATGCTCATGCTCCTGGATTGGAAGAATAATATCATTAAGATGTCCATACTACCCAAAGCAATCTACAGATTCAGTGAAATCTCTATTAAAATACCAATAGTATTTTTCCCTGAACTAGAACAAATATTAAAATTTGTATGGAACCACAAAAGATCCCAAATAGCCAAAGCAATCATTTCTTTTTCTTTTTTTTCTTTTCAAGTTAGCTAACATACAGTGTAGTCTTGGCTTCAGGAGTAGATTCCAGTGATCCATCACTTACATGTAACACCCAGTGCTCATCCCAACAAGTGCCCTCCTTAATGCCCATCATCCATTTTCCCCACACCCATCAACCCTCAGGGTGTTCTGTGTATTTAAAAGAGTCTTATGGTTTGCCTCCCTCTCTGTTTTTATCTTATTTTTCCTATCTTTCCCCTATGCTTATCTGTTAAGTTTCTCAAATTCCACATAGGAGTGAAATCATATGATATCTGTCTCTGACTAAACTTTTAATGTTTAGCATATTACCCTCCAGTTCCATCCACATTGTTGCAAATGGCAAGATTTCATTCTTTTTCATCACCAAATAGTATTCCATTGTATACGTATATCACATCTTCTTAATCCATTCACCAGTTGATGGCTCTTTCCATACTATGACTATTGTGGATATCGCTGCTGTAGACATTGGGGTGCATGTATCCCTTTGAATCAGCCCTCCTGTATCCTTTGGATAAATTCCTAGTAGTGTTATTGCTGGGTCATAGGGTAGCTCTATTTTTCATTTTTTTTTTTTTTTAAATTTTTTTTTTTTCAAAGTTTATTTTATTTTTTGGGACAGAGAGAGACAGAGCATGAATGGGGGAGGGGCAGAGAGAGAGGGAGACACAGAATCGGAAACAGGCTCCAGGCTCCGAGCCATCAGCCCAGAGCCTGACGCGGGGCTCGAACTCACGGACCGCGAGATCGTGACCTAGCTGAAGTCGGACGCTTAACCGACTGCGCCACCCAGGCGCCCCTCTATTTTTCATTTTTTGAGGAACCTCCACACCGTTCTCCAGAGTGGCTGCACCAGTTTGCATTCTCACCAACAGAGCAAGAGGTTTCCCCTTTCTCCACATCCTCACTAACAGCTGTTGTTTCCTGGGTTGTTAATTTTAGCCACTCTGACAGGGGTGAGGTGGTATCTCCATTTGGTTTTGATTTTTATTTCCCTGATGAGCTATGTTGAGCATCTCTTCATGTGTCCATCTGCCATCTGGATGTCTTCTTTGGAAAAGTGTCTATTCATATCTTCTGCTCATTTCTTTTTTTTTTTTCAACGTTTATTTATTTTTGGGACAGAGAGAGACAGACCATGAACGGGGGAGGGGCAGAGAGAGAGGGAGACACAGAATCGGAAACAGGCTCCAGGCTCTGAGCCACCAGCCCAGAGCCTGACGCGGGGCTCGAACTCACGGACCGCGAGATCGTGACCTGGCTGAAGTCGGACACTTAACCGACTGCGCCACCCAGGCGCCCCACTTCTGCTCATTTCTTCACTGGATCATTTGTTTTTTCAGGTGTTGAGTTTGGCAAGTTCTTTATAGATTTTGGATACTAACCCTTTACCAGATATGTCATTTGCAAATATCTTCTCCCATTCTGTCTGATTGTTTCTTCTGCTGTGCAGAAGCTTTTTATCTTGATGAGGTCTCAATGGTTCATTTTTGTTTTTATTTCCCTTGCCTTCAGAGATGTGTCAAGTAAGAAGTTGCTGGAGCCAAGGTCAAAGAGGTTGCTGCCTGTTTTCTCCTCTAGGATTTGGATGGCTTTCTGTCTTATGTTTGGGTCTTTCATCCACTTTATTTTTCTGTATGGTGTGAGAAAGTGGTCCAGTTTCATTCTTCTGCATGTCGCTGTCCAGTTCTCCTAGCACCGTTTGCTAAAGAGACTGTCTTTTTCCCATTGTATACTCTCTCTTGCTTTGTCAAAGATTAGTTGGCCATCTATTTGTCGGTCCATTTCTGGGTTCTGTATTCTATTCGATTGATCAATGTGTCTGTTTTTGTGCCAATACCATACTGTCTTGATGATTACAGCTTTGTAATACAGGCTAAAGTCCAGGATTGTGATGTCTCCAATGATTTTCTTTTTCAACATTACTTCCGAATAGCCAAAGCAATCTTGAGAAAGAGCAAAGTTGGAGGTATCATAGTTTCAGACTTAAAGATAAACTACAAAGCTATAATAATCAGAACAGTATAGTACTAGCACAAAAATAGACACATAGGTCAGTAAAACAGGACAGAGAACCTAGAAATGTATGCACACCTGTATAACCAATTGATCTATGACACAAGAGGCAAGAATATACAAAGTGGAAAAGGCAGTCTCTTCAACAAATGGTGCTGGAAAAACTGGACAGCTAATTGGGAAGGAAGGAAGGAAGGAAGGAAGGAAGGAAGGAAGGAAGGAAGGAAGGAAAAACAGCAAACCACTTTCTTATACTACACCCAAAAGTAAACTCAAAGTGGACTACAGACCTAAACGTGAGACCTGAAACCATAAAAGTCCTAAAAGAAAACATAAGCAGTAATCTCTTGAATATCAGCCTTACCAACATATTTATGGATAGGTCTCCTAAGGCCAGGGAAACAAAAGCAAATATGAACTAGTGGGAATACACCAAAATACAAAAGTTTTGTACAGCAAAGAAAACCATCAACAAAACAAAAAGGCAACCCGCTTAATGGGAGAAGATACTGGCAAATGATGTATTCCATAAGGAGTTACTATCCAAAATATATAAAGAGCTCATGCAACACCAAAAACACAAACAGTCCAGAGGATCTGAATAGACATTTCTCCAGAGAAGACGTAGAGACAGGTAACGGACACATGAAAGGATGCTCAGCATCATTAATCATCGGGGAAATGCAAATTAAAACCAGAATGAGGTATCATTTTATGTCTAAGAATGGCTAAAATCAAAAACAAAAAAGTAACAAGTGTTGGTGAGGATGTGGAGGAAAAGGAGCCTCATGCAGCCCTCAGCGCTGTAATGGAATCTGCTTTGAACCCTCTCGTCTACTTTAGATTCCTTTTGCATTTCTGGCTACTGTCGCTCTTGTGGCTAAAACAGTGAAATCAATCCACAGTTCTCTCCTCTTTCTTGCCTTGTTTTTCCTGCCACACATGCTTTTCTGGCTCCTTTTTCAGGGTGTAGCTGCTCTGTGCAGTATCTCCACAGTTTGCTTCTGATGCCTGTCCCTTATCCTATATTTAGAAGCTTATTCTGATCAATACATGCCACTCAATGACAAAACCAAAATGAAATGCTTGAGTCTTCCTTTTTTTTCTCTTTTCGTGCAATAATAAATACGTTAAAAAAAAATAAAAGTAAATAAAAAAATTTTAAAAACTTCTGCCTTCTCACGCACGTTCCCCTTCCCTAAGATAAGTTTATGAACTCATGAGAGAAGAGTTCAAGATCAGAAAAACCCAATGACCACAAATGAAAGAAAACACACACACACACACACACACACACACACACACACACACACGATGGATTTGACCACATTAAAGTAAACAACTTCTGTTCATTAAGAGAACCACAGAGTTAAGAGGGCAGGGGAAAGGGCGATAAAAGAAAAAGGACCCCTTGTGTCCTGCTGGTGGGAATGTAAATTGTGGAGCTGCCATAGAAAATGGTACGGAGGTTCCTCAAAAAATTAAAAACAGAAGTAACCTATGATCCATCAATTCCACTCCTGGGTACTTACCCCAAGAAAATAAAAAGCACTAATTTGAAAAGATATATGCATCCCTACGTTTACTGAAGCATTACTTACAATAGCCAAGAAATAGAAGTAACCCAAGTATCCACTGATAGATGATTAGATAAAGAAGATGTGGAATATGTATGCAACGGGATGTCACTCCGCCATAAAAAAGAATGAGATCTTGCCATTTGCAACAACATAGATGGAGCTAGAGGGTACAATCCGAAGTGAAATAAGTCAGAGAAAGTCAAATACCATGTGATTTCACTTACCTGTGGAATCTAAAAAAAAAAAAAAACAAACAAATGAACAAGCCGACTCAAATACAGAGAACAAACGAGGGTTACCAGCGGGGGAGGGGGAATGGGGAAAATAGATAGAGGGGATTAAGAGGTACAGACTTCCAATTATAAAATAAATAAGTTATAGAGATAAAAGGTGCAGCATAGGGAATCTAGCCAACAATATTGTAATAATATTGCGAGGTGACAGATGGTGACTACACTTAGTGTAGCGAGCAATGAGTACTGTATTGTCAAATCAATGTATTGCACCCCTGAAATTAATATAACATTGTATGTCAATTATATTTCAATAATAATAATACTTCAAGTATTCCTGTCCAAAGAAGATAGTTATTTGAAGGAAGTTGATGGACATTTGTATTTGAGATTGCTAATTTCATGACAGTCTGCATACCGATTGACAGAATAATAAAAATAAAATCCGAATGAGGCAAATAAACATGTGATGGAGAGGGATGTCTAATACAGGCAGCCTTCTTAGGAAAGGGATATTAGAAGGGGGCTATGATGGCTAATTTTGGGTGTCAGCTTGGCTAGGCTACGGTGGGCAGTTGTTCTTTGGTTTGGTTTGGTTTGGTTTTTGTTTGTCCAAAGGCTGGTCCAGATGTTTGCTAGGAAGGCATTTTGTCGATGTGAATAACAGCTGCCATTAGTTTACTTTAAGCAGATTTTCCTCAGTGTGGATGGGCCCCATCCAATCAGTCGAAGGCCTTAGGAGCAAAGATTGAAGTTTCCTTGAGAAAGAATTCCACCTCAAGACTGTGATATAAAAGTCCTCCTTGAGTTTCCTGCCTGTCAGCCTACCCTACAGATTTCGGACTTACCAGCCCACATAATAATGTGAGCCAACTCCTTAAAAACAAATCAATCACTCTCTCAATCACCCTCCTTTTCCCTCCCCGCCCCAGCTGTCGTCTCGCTTTCTCTCCCGTTGGTTCTATTTCTCTGGAGAACCCTGACTGATGTAGGGATTAATTCAATTAAAAGGAAGTAACTAGAAGGATTTTTAAATAATGTAATTTCATAAAACTAAGAGATGGGGGGGGGGTCTAAGGGGAGACTGGCTGACTCAGTCAGTAGAGCATGCAGTTGAGCTTGATCTCAGGGTCATGAGTCCAAGTCGGGCGTACTCTAAGAAATCTGTCAAAAAACTGACCCGGACAGGGACGAGTTAGGAGCATCAGTTGGCGGGATTTGCTTATATGACAAAAGAAAGCAGTTCACTCATCAGTTGGTTGAGCTCCAAGAGACAGTTTGGCCACGAAACCGGGGGGGATGTTCTTGCAGCCCAAAATGGCAGAAATGAGCAAAGCCTAGGTGCGGATCCTAGAATTTAATCCCTATCGAGCTAGATTCAGAATTAAGCAGGAGACTTCCAAAAGAGACACGAAAATAGGTGCCAGCTGCAATGCCCAGCAGAAACAGTGATGCCAGGTCCGAACCGTGGGTCGCCAAGGATCTCCTTGTCGTAGTTGACCTGTCCTGTTGGTAAGGACTTGGACACCATCTGGGGATGCTCAGACATCCCTGAAGTGACTTTGTAGGAGGTGAGGAGTCCTGCACGAGCTGGCCGGTGGTGTAGGTTATAAGGCCATAAAACGGTTTTCATAGAGTTTTGTTACTAAACCAAAATCGGCCGAAACCTGCAGAGGTGACTAGTTTCTGATGGGTGCACTGTAAGCTTAAACATTATGCTTGGTATAGAATTCCCACGTGCTTATTCATTATTCAAGACATCAGTCGCCACAGGAGCTCCACAGGAGCTGGTAGCACGTAGATCAGCCTGTAATGAGGTTTTCCATCTTGCAGAGTATGAATACGGGAAGACCCAAGTGACACTTATCTTTTTTACTGCCCCCAGAAATCCAGCCCTCGAGAATCGTTTGCTCGCTTTAACACTTACACAATTTCAAAGCCTTCACAGGTTTAAACACAAGCAACCGTGTAGGGCCCCAAAAGAAAAGTCTCGTTTCTCAGTGGTGACTGCTGTGACTAATTGAGCGCAGACTAGGACCCTTATGCTTTCACGTCTGGGCTGGAGAAGGACAATGTTTTGCAAACCACTTTACCCACCAAAGCGGTAAGAACTTTGGTAAAGAGTGTATTTTGGAGTCGCCATTATTTCAAGTCTTTGCCCAAATTGGGTCATTGAAAATCAGATAAAAATTATAGGGGCACCCGGATGGCTCAGTCAGTTAAGTGTCTGACTCTTGATTTCGGCTCATGTCATGATCTCACAGTCATGAGACCCAGCCCTTCGTCAGGCTCCATGCTGAGCTTGAAGCCTGCTTAAGATTCATTCTCTGGCTCTCGCTCTCTTCCTTCTTCCCCTCTCTCATTCACGCTTACTTTCTTTACATTTTTCTTAACGTTTATTTATTTTTGAGACAGAGACAGACAGAGCATGAATGGGGGAGGGGCAGAGAGGGAGACACAGAATCCGAAACAGGCTCCAGGCTCTGAGCCGTCAGCCCAGAGCCCGACGCGGGGCTCAAACTCACGGACCGCGAGATCATGACCTGAGCCGAAGTCGGACGCGGAACCGACTGAGCCACCCAGGCGCCCCCACATTTACTCTCTAAAATAAAATTTAAAAATAAAAAAACATATTAAAATTATAGAAAAGGTTGAAAATGGCATTTGACCACATCGCTACAGACATATACACACAAGCTAATATCAGCCTCTACAATGTGCAAGATCCCTCTTTTTTTTCTTTCCTTCTCTCCTCTCTTCCTCTCTTCAATCTTTCCCTCCTTCACCTTCCCCGTGCCCCCACCACATACCGTTCTCACCTTTCAAACCCCCTCCTGTCCGTGAACACCACCAAAATAGAAAAGAGCATCAGCAGCTGATCCATTACTAAGTACAGAGCGAAAACATCACCCAGCTCACCCACTAAAATAGGTGGGATTCCAATGCCTAGGAGGGGGGAGCAGGTGACAGTCACCCTCTGTTTCTGGAGCACTGCTGCCTCTGGTGTTCTCTGGGTAAGAGTTACAGAGGAATGCCCAAGATATCATGCTGTAGGAAGTTGTATCCTTGCTGAAAACAGCATGCATATCTGTGGGTCATAAATCTTGGAGGAACAGTTGACATTTGGGATTCTCCACTGGTAGGTATCCAGCAAGAATCCCTTAAATCCATCCAATTGTCTCAACAGCCCCTACAATATGCCGGTCATTCTGTCAGATGTTACATAAACAGGATGAACGAGATAAAGAGGTCCCTGCCCGAAGAAACAGACAGCATTTGGGCCTAATCATGGCAAAAAGTTCTACACACAAATATCTGTAACTTGCTGAATATTTTTCTCCATTGGCTCATGTCCTAAATGCCCAAGTAACAACTACTGTGATTTAAAATGTCCTAATGTGAGATGTAACTCCAGGCATCCGATGGCTGCTTCCCGGGCCTTTTCTAGATTCAGTTATATTGTGCACTTTCAGGCTTTAAGTTCTTTAACAATGCAGAACTTCTGGTTTTTCTTCCCTAGAATTAGCCCCTTGGCCTCTCAGAGACAAGGAAGATAAACAGTGGGGATCTGGAGAGCAGAACATATGTTTATTGGTGACACCCCGCCCCATTTGCCAGTGTTTGGGACCTGCCACCAAAGCCCTACTGCCCCTGGCTTCCTGTTCATGGTCCAGGCACATCATGTGGAACCACGTGTTCCCAAGTTCAGGTACCCATTCTTCTGCAAGCTCCTTTCCTCATCATTTTCTTCTATAGGTAACTGGAGTAGTTATTATTCTCTCTACCAAAAGCACATCCCCTTTCCACTTTTTCCATGTAACACAACCCCTCTGCCTTATAATGAAAGGGCGAGCCTACACCGGCCGACTCCATCTTGTTCTGTGTCCTTCACCTTGACCACGCCTCCTCCCCTTGAGTAACCTCCCGCTCACCTGCCTAAGAGGACTCGGACCCTTCCCCAGCCAATCGGCTGAGGCCACAGCCATTACCTCACCAACTGCCCCTAGGCCCCAATAGAACCTTTGTCCTTTTAAAACCTGCTTTCTCTCCCCGGTATCTCACCGCTGCATCGGTGCAGGTAGGGGATTGAGCTCGAGCTAGCTTGAATAAAGGCTCTTTTGCTTTTACATCGGATTCGGCTCCCTGGTGGTCTTTGGGGATCACGAATTCTGGGCGTAACAATAACTAACCCCACCGTGAGCTTTAGGTAGCTTGACCTCATCACCGAGTGCAGAGGGAGGCTTGTGATCCAGGCACGGCCAGCGGATGCTGGTAAATCACTGACCACAGTGGTTGGTACAGGGATGGGCACAGGCTCTGAACCTGACTCATCAACACCTTCCCCAGAGCCATCAGGAAGGAGTCGCTGTCTTCTCTCTGGGATCACTATTAACTGGTAAATTCACTGGTCACCTACAGTTACCGGTGGGACCTTCTCTCGTTGGTGCTGTTTTGCCACCTAATTAAGACAGGCCTGGGGCGCCTGGGTGGCTCAGTCGCTTATGATATAAAGTCAGGTGGACGCTTAGGTGTCCAACTTCAGCTCAGGTCATGATCTCACGGTTCGTGGCTTGGAGCTCTGCATTGGGAGCCTGGAGCCTGCTTCAGATTCTGTGTCTCCCTCTCTCTGCCCTTCCTCTGCTCGTTTTCTTGCTCTCTCTCTCAAAAATAACAAATAAACATTAAAAACCGTTTTAAAGACAGGCCTCTGACATGCAGCAGGGACATAGGAAAGCAGAACGAATTAAGGAGAGAGAGAAAAAGATTCTCTCAAGACGTATTCTCTCTAGAGAGAATATCATCATTAGATTCAACACCACCATTAGATCCAGATTTTGCTGAAACTTCAACCTCTTGACTTTCCCTTTAGGTGAGCAATGCATTTCTGCTGTGTTCATACTAGTTTGAATGGAGTTCTGTCATCCGATAACAAGAGATTCCCAACTAATGCATCTTTTATGTACTTGTTTCGATTCTCACATTTTATTATAAATATATATCGCTTTAGTAATCAGATACTGACAGCACATTTTCCAAGGTAATTATATAGGCAAGTCAAAAATTCTGGTTAGAGTTGTACTGACAGAGTATTACAGCTAGTCTCCTGCACCTTTTGCTTACTTCTAGTAGACAGCATCCTGTGAGTCTCTTTTCTTTTTTTTAACATTTTATTTCTTTTTGAAAGACAGAAAGAAACAGAGCACGGTGGGGGAGGGGCAGAGAGAGAAGGAGACACAGAACCCGAAGCAGGCTCCAGGCTCTGAGCTGTCAGCACAGAAGCCAACGTGGGGTTCAAACTCATGAACCATGTGATCATGACCTGAGCCCAAGTCAGATGCTTAACCAACTGAGCCCTGCAGGTGCCCCTGTGAGTCTTTCTCTTATAAATGACTCAAAAGCATCAAAGGAATAAACCAGACTTTCCCCTACAGGGGGACAGTCTCCTAACTTTGACCGCAAGGCAGAGAGCTCAGGTGTATGACTCACAGAGTCATCCTGGTCCCACAGTCCTTCAGAAAGGTAGGATTTTCAGAGATTGTCGATGCCCCTCCCACAGCTTTATCCAGAGAGATTATCAGGAAGCCAAGAATGATGTCCATGTCTCAACTTCTACAAAGCAAATAAGGAAAGAAAACAGACTAAATCAATTTAAAGATTTATCTTCTTGGGGCGCCTGGGTGGCGCAGTCGGTTAAGCGTCCGACTTCAGCCAGGTCACGATCTCGCGGTCCGTGAGTTCGAGCCCCACGTCGGGCTCTGGGCTGATGGCTCAGAGCCTGGAGCCTGTTTCTGATTCTGTGTCTCCCTCTCTCTCTGCCCCTCCCCCGTTCATGCTCTGTCTTTCTCTGTCTCAAAAATAAATAAACGTTAAAAAAAAAAAAAAAAAAGATTTATCTTCTTACTAATATTTCAAGTCACTTTTTTAACTCCTAGAAAACAAGGTCGGAAAAAAACTTGCAAGAGAAAAAAAGAAAGATTAAAGTCTACAAGGATGCTTGGAAAAAATGATATAAACATAAAGTCGGCGGGTCCATATGGCACAAATTCCGAGATAACAACAACAACAACCTAACAAGTCAGTTTACAAAAACATTTATGATTTATTGCAAACAATCATATTGAATAATATGGTAAGTTACAAAAAAGAGAGAAATCTAATTTTCTCTGAAAGGAAAGAGATGGCCCCATAAATCTGCACTGCGAGAGAGAAATCTTCAAACACCTCTGAAATGGCCCTGTCATAAGGAGTTGAACCGTAACCAAATTAAGAATCTATCATGGAAGAAGAAATTTGTGGCCCTTCTACATTAAGAATCAGTTGATCAGGTTCAAAATCAATAATGGAATACGTATGAAGATTTTTTAATACGTGCATACATTTTGACCTGGTAATTTCACTCATAGGACTTTATCCTTGGAAAATGAGCTGAATTAGAAAAAAATAACACTTTAAGCACAGAGACACGCATTTCTGTAAACAATTGGAATTAAACCAGTCCCAACAAGAGAGGTATTGGTATGTCCCATCCATGTCAAATTTAAGCTACTACAAAAGCCAACTCCCAGAGATCTGTCTGCCCTTTTGGAAAGGAAACTCAACACCTTCTAAACATCTGATGACCCAAGAAATTAACCACTTGTAGCAATCAAAAGAAGTTTTAATAGCACAAGGCTCCTTACAGCATCCTGGAACCAAGCTTTTTTCTCCAGTATATACAAACATACCCCAGGGGTATAGTACTTAACAAGATGAAAATAGAACAATTGAGCTCGATTTAACCCTGCCCCACAGATCATCAACACAGGGATAATTCATAAACAGGAACTTGAAAGTTTATGTTCATTATTTGATAGAAGACTTCAAGTAAGCTTTATTTATTTATGTTGGATTTTACCGCTGAATTCAGACTCCTCAGATTTAAGATCTTTCAATCTGGGTATTTCGGTCGATGGGTTTTGCCTATTTTAGGTTTGTTTGTTGTTGTGTTTTGTTGCTTCCTTCAGACTCACACGCATGAGAGGGAGAGGAAAACGAATACTTGAGAGAGTAGGAAAACCAGAAAGGTAGACAAAATAAGGCAGAAAGGGACTTATCTGATTAAGCCAGACTAATAGTGCGGCGACAGGGTAGTCAGAGAGGAGAAAACTCAAAGTAGAAAAAAATGAGAGTAATCATCACTAAAGATTAAGCAGAAATTACACCTACGTGTTTCCTCTGAAGACCTTCCAGGTCTAAAGAAGGCCTGAAAATCCTTTTCAACAGCTACAGTGACACCTAGTGTCCAGAAAGAGAAGTGAGGCCGTTCTCAAGTTGAGAGTTGACTGAAGGTTGCTTCAGATCCTTCCGCCAACGATTAGTTAAAATGGACCACTTTGGGCTCCTGACATCTCAGAAATGTTAACAGAAAGTCACCAGCGTGGACAATGGTAAGAATCATGGAGAAACTTACCTCTCCTAACCAGACAGCAAATTATTTGCTGAATTATTTGCAAATTCAGATTAAAAGTAGACAAAAATTAGTAGGAGAAAGGTCAAACGATAGCCACAGATAGAAAATGGACTAAATAGGGGCACCTGGGTGGCTCAGTCGGTTAAGCTTCTGACTCCCGGTTTGGGCTCAGGTCATGATCTCACCATTGGTGACTTCAAGCCCCACACTGTCAGCACAGAACCTGCTTGGGAGTTTCTCTCTTCCTCTCTCTCTGCCCCTCCTGCATTCTCTCTCAAAATAAATGCATAAACTTAAAAAGGTAGTTTAAATAAAGTTAAAATGTTTAATGATATGGGGAAAACACTTAGGATATCCTGCTGGTGAGGGGAGGGAAGGAGCTACATAACAGAGAATGCCCCAACTTCCTAAAAAATATTTTAAAATACATGTACTGGGGCGCCTGGGTGGCGCAGTCGGTTAAGCATCCGACTTCAGCCAGGTCACGATCTCGCGGTCCGTGAGTTCGAGCCCCGCGTCAGGCTCTCGGCGGATGGCTCAGAGCCTGGAGCCTGTTTCCGATTCTGTGTCTCCCTCTCTCTCTGCCCCTCCACCGTTCATGCTCTGTCTCTCTGTCCCAAAAATAAATAAATGTTGAAAAAAAATTAAAAAAAAATAAAATAAAATACATGTACTTTTACATAATACCCCAGAAGTTAATAACAGTGTTTGCCTTTGAGCAACAGGATTAAAGGTGACTTTTCCCCCTTTTTTGTAAATGTCTATTGCTTTGGCCATAAAAATACAATTAATTTTTTTTTTTACCAAGGGCAAAAATCTAAATTAGAAGAAAAGTGGAAGATACCAAAATGCCATAAATCAGATCAATAAAAGGGTGATTGGTTTTTACTAAAATTGGAGAGGAAATTATGCATCAAATCGGGTAGGAAGAAAGTGTTGGTAAGTATACCATTTATAAACTATGTCACATTATTTCCTGCTGCTATTTTCATTATCTCACTACAACTGGGTCTATTTAAATACTGCCCCTCCTGGCTCTGTACAGCAGATACGGGGGGCCGAGTTGGCAACTCAGATGTCTCAGGGGTCAGGAGCACATTGAAAATGCGTGAAAACAGCCACTGTAGGAAGCGGAGAGGGCTCTGGGGTCTGAGGAGGGCATACTTCATCAGAAGACACACAAACTCAAATGCCTTCGCATCTTCTCTCTGCCATCCAAATGCATGGGAGGCACTTGTCTCATGCATCGGACTGAGACCTCCCGAAAGCAAATACTAGTTTTAATTTATTATAGCCCTGGTGCTTAGCACCCTTCCTGAAAGATCAGAACGTGATAGCTGAGTGAATGTCTCGTCAAATGTCCCTACAGCCGTGTACTTGTTTTGCTCAGCTATCCTGGGCGGTCAGAGTCAATGTCTTGCCGGGACACTTTTATCAGAGGACAGCATAGCCAGAACCTGGCCAAGTTCCTGGATTCTGGAGGCAACCCACTCAGATCTTCAACGAGTCCTTTAACCTCCCTGAGGCTTCGCTCTCAAATCCGCACCGTGAGGACAATGGTAATATTTCATACGGCTGTGCTGAGGATGACTTGAAATTATACTTTGGAAATACGTGGAACAGCAGACGCTTCAGGAATGTTATCTACCACCACGTGGCTGTGCTTCCTGGAGTCGGCTGTTTGCCCTCCGTCCTGCTTCAAACTAAGTACGACTCAGACGGTGCCTGGCTGAAACCTGGGACTGCGTCCCCACCCTCACCTTCCCCACTCTTCCTCCACCAACTCCTTCCTCGGGTTTCACCAGGCTCCTGCACCTCCATGCCCCAACATTTCACAGGGAGTGCAACCCTCCGGGATGCCACGTTCTTCACTTTTCAGAAAGAAAGCTTTTCTCCACGGCCCACCGTCATCGATAATTAGTGTAGGAAGAGTGACACTACTCAGAGGAACGCTCTGGTCCTGTAACCATATTGTACCTACTCAAAGCTGCTTGGCTTTGAATTGTATTCCTCCCTAGGCTTCCTGTCTTCTCACTAATAAACATCATTTGAGACTAGGCCCTGCAAATTCTTATTTTTTTATTGCCAGGATGTGGGCTCCCTCGGCTTTGATGTACCTTTAGAGAAGTTCTACCTTAAGAATTTCACAACCACCCTTGGGGTGCCCAGGTGGCTCAGTCAGTTAAGCTTCTGACCTCAGCTCAGGCCATGATCTCAGGGCTCGTGAGTTCGAGCCCCACATTGGGCTCTGTGCTGACAACTCGGGAGTCTGAAGTCTGCTTCCGATTCTGTGTCCCCCTCTCTCTCTGACCCTCCCCTGCTCCCACTCTGTCTCTCTCTCTTTCAAAAATAAACAAACATTTAAAAAAAATTTTTTTAAAGAATTTCACTACTACCCAGATATGAATCCCCTACTATTTATACATGGGTGATTTTCTGTTTTTTAACTCAGATAATATCAGCATTGTATTAATTTTCCTTTTTATTGGGGAATCAGGACACTAATGTGGGCAATGACTCAGGAATTAATCCCACTGTATGAGTCAATTTTTCAGAGTAAAGTCTATAAATACTACAGAGTTAAATGTAAATTATGGGCATATCATAAACAAAAATATTGAAATACTTGTTTTCTATCTAAAGCTCCAAAGCCATCGTACAAGTATTATGTATTAGGTTAAATAATACACCATTAATGTTGTTGTATACAACTAGTAGTAAACAGAAATAAAACTTATCTTCCATTTCTTTCTTTGAGAAGAATTAGGGGGTGCCTGCGTGGTTCAGCCAGTTAAGCGTCCAATTTTCGCTTAGGTCATGATCTCATGATTTGTGGGTTCAAGCCCCGCATCGGGTTCTGTGCTGATGGCTCAGAGCCTGGAGCCTGTTTCAGATTCTGTGTCTCCCTCTCTCTCTGCCCCTCCCCAGCTTGTGCTCTCTCTCTATTTCTCTCCCCAAAGTAAATAAATGTTAAAAAAAAATTTTTTTAAAGGAAGGAGAAGAATTACAAAAGGCAAAACAAAACAACAAAAAAGGTCAAAACAAGGTTAAAGGGGAAAAGAAGTCAAATTGTATAAGGTAATTGTATCAGAGTACCTTGTTGCTGACAAAGATTTTAAATAAAAACCAGATGAATCAGATCATGAGACTAGAAGAGGTGTTTACAAAACCATTATCAATCATCTTCGGAAAAGCAAAACAAATAAAAAAGATATCAGAGGGTTGAAAATTGGCAAATATTTCAAGTTTCAGAAAGTATCGACTACAGATTAATAAACTTGATATTAATAACCAGCAACATTTCACGATAGGTTATTAAAGAGATGGTTTATGAACCATTTTTATGGTTATGAAAAAAATCACTAATTAGTAACCATATGTTGTCTAAAAATCAATCATAACATCTACATTTTCTTTTCTTTTTGGTAAGGACATTAGCTAGCTGCAATAGATTGGGCATCAAGATGCATGAGTTTATATGGCCCTGGGCCAAAATCACTTGACCTGGGACTAAATATCCCCAAATGTGTTCCCTGTAAGTCCCTAATAGCTCTTTGTCTAGAAAGGTTCCGTGGTGAACTATACTGCAGAAGGATTCATTTAAACAAAGATCAGTAAGATCTTTGTTACAGATTGTTACAGACTTCTGTCTTGAATAAGTTCACAGTGAGTGCATAGTCAATTTCCAAGAGTGAGCTATTGTGTGCAGGGTTTCCCAACTTGATTGCATAGAGAACAAATTTTTTCCAGAGCATCTTATAAGACAAGGCTTCTGCAGAACTCTGAGAAATGCTATGCTCAAAATCCCCTCCAGTTCTAACTTATTATGGCTAATTATAAACTATTAATGTCAATATAGTCACTGTTGCTATAATTAAACCCCATGGTTTAGAAATGTGTCAAATTTTCACACACACACACACACACACACACTAAAAGCTGAAATATATATTTGTGAACTCTGGAACTTATACATTAAATGATTCAAAATCCAGTCTCAAACTAAATTTTAAGGCAACTTCAGATGCAGTTAAACTTATTTTCCTATTAGTTTTTGTTCTGGGAGCTATTAAAGTTTATCTCCTGATAGGCTATCATTCATTTCATGTAAATTGCATGTTAATTCACTTACACAAAGAAGCAGGAGGACAGGGGAGGAGGGATGGAGAGATCAGCCGCTTTATAATTCAATTAGGTAATCCTGCATCCGTAATTAGATGAGTAAAACCTTTTAACTCTATCCCATATTTGAAAGAAACCCTGAGATATGTTCCAGATACAGCACAAAAGGAATAAGCTTTGATAAACAGTATCATTCTATAACAAAAACCTTCTCCAATCACATTTAAACTACAAATACGCACTTTAAGTCTTATTTAAAGAATACTTTGTAGGATTGATGAAGACTGTCTAAGGCCAGTTAATGTCTATGATCTATATATGCATGTATATGCATGTCGATTCTAGACGCACCGGTCTCTATTTTAAAAAACAAAAGGATGCCTCCTTTTTTGATTCCACATCCTACAGCCAGTGCCCTTGACTGGCTAATGTTTCCAGGGAAATCTCAGGCTCCCCAAGCCCTCAGGTTCCTCAGTTTAGTAAACTCTTAAGAGAAGGCAACCTCTCCCTTTCTGGCCTACAATCCAACTCCCAATTCTCTATTTACCTAGCATTCCAGAAATACATTTACTTCTTGGCCAGACATTTCATAATCACCGCGGTCTTAATCTAATCCTCACGCTAATTAGATTGTCACCCTCTACGTTTACCAGTGAGGACACCCAGGCTAGGCTGGGAGAGGTCATAGGCACAATAGAAGGAACAAGGACCTTGCTTTCTGGCCACTCCCACCCTGCCTCATGGCTCCACAGTAGCCTGTGGTCACAACTTGCAAACAGCAGGATGCTTTTCTATAGATTCTGACCTATTTATAGAGGGCAGCTATAAGTTACTTCATTTCTCTAGATCTCAAATTCCCCAACTATAAAATCGGCATATCGTTGCACACACTTTGTAGAGAGACAAGGATTGAATTAGTCAGTGCATGTAAGAAACTAACCATGGATTTGGGTACATAATACATGCGAATTAATTACTTAAAGGGCCTATTGATTACTTAATTCATTTATCCATCCAAAATGTGTAGAGTGCGCCAGGCAAGGGAGTCACGGGCATTGCCCTCGTGTATTTTATAGCTATTTTACTATAATTATTTTCATTTGTAAGAGCACTTAACAGAGAAAGAAACCAGAAAGCTGAAGACTAAGTAATGCTAATACTCCATGAAGCAAGAATAGTACTGTGTGGTAGGGGATATATGTAGGTAAGCCAAAGTATTTTTAAATAATAGCAACAAATTAGAAAAATTAAGTTGATAACACTTTTCAAAACATAGTCATACCTCTATTTTCCAAAACTTCTATTTACCTCTTCACACTGATTTCCTGGAAGCAGAATTTCAGTCAGCACATAGATTTAAAGAATACATGGGGCTTCCGAGTGGCTCAGTTAAGCGTCCCACTCTTGATATTGGCTCGTGGCTGAAGCCCATGGGATCAAGCCCCACATCAAGCTCTGTGCTGACAACACAGAGCTGGCTTGCGATTCTCTCTATCCCTCTCTCTCTCTCTGCCCCTCTCACTGCATGCTCGCGCACTCTCTCTCTCTCAGAATAAATAGACTTCTGTGCTAATGTTTATATATTTTTGAGAGAGTGAGAGAGAGACTGGGGGAGGGACAGAGGATCCCAAGCAGGCCCCATGCTGACAGTAGAGAGCCGGATATGGGTCTCAAATTCATGAACCGTGAGATCACGACCTGAGCCAAAATCAGACACTTAACCAACTGAGCCACCCAGGTGCCCCAACTTTTTTTTTTTAAGAATGTTACTTAAACCACTATCTCCAATTCTCATTTAGATAGAGAAACAAAAACTCAAGGGACACCCACACGCTTGGGAAAATACTGCAAGGAAATCATAGTCTTTAGGTCTTGGGTGTGCAGGTACAGTTTTTCTGAAGGATTCAACAAACTTGTTTCCATTCAGCCTCGGTTGGCCTCTGGAGGGTCTTGTTGTAAATCCCAACTGAGACTCTCCCTCCTGAGCCCTTGTCACCTTTTGTTCAGCGGTCATGTTCTTCTCTTTCGTTTGGGAATGCTCTCAGGACACTTGAGGGGGTGACTTTTATTTATTTTTTTTTTTAATTTTTTTTTCAACGTTTATTTATTTTTGGGACAGAGAGAGACAGAGCATGAACGGGGGAGGGGCAGAGAGAGAGGGAGACACAGAATCGGAAACAGGCTCCAGGCTCCGAGCCATCAGCCCAGAGCCCGACGCGGGGCTCGAACTCACGGACCGCGAGATCGTGACCTGGCCGAAGTCGGACGCTTAACCGACTGCGCCACCCAGGCGCCCCAAATACACCTTATTTTTAAAAAGAAATAAGATATTCTAAGAGAAAACGTTGGGGAAAGTGTTCTAAGAAGGGACTCCGTGATCACAGATACTAAGGTGTGAAATCAAAGAGAAACGGAAAGTCATTTAGAACAACTACAGCATAAAGGTTTAGGCAGAAAGTGGCAGGAGAGGGAACTAAACGGGTAGAAGAAGGCTACGATGTACAAAGTATTTTTGATCTCCAAAAAATTAAAGAGAATTTAGAAATTCTATTTAAAACAATGACTTCCCCTTCCTTTTTTTCACTTCTCCAGTCTATACCTATTTCTACTGAAATACCCTTTCCTTCACAGAACTGCTCCTGCTCCCCTCACCATTTTGATTCTATCTTAATAAACCTATTTTTATTTTACATTCCATCCATTTGCACAAGCAACATTTTACCTCCCCTCCCTTTCTTACACTTTTTTTTTTTTTAATGTTTATTAGTTTTTGAGAGAGAGAGACAGGGCGTGAGCAGGGGAAGGGCAGAGAGAGATGGAGACAGAATCCGAAGCAGGCTCCAGGCTCTGAGCGGTCAGCACAGAGCCCGACACGGGGCTCGAACTCACAGACTGTGAGACCGTGACCTGAGCTGAAGTCGGACGCTTAACGGACTGAGCCACCCAGACGCCCCTCTCTTACGCGTTCTTAAGAGCATCCTGCAAATTAGAGTTTTCACACAGTGCCTAGTATCCGGTTTCCGACTGAATGAATGTGTGTGGTACTTTGAAGTCACTTAATGAAGTCTACTCATTCAGGCGTGTTCTTGAACTAATCCTCCGAAGTAACGTTAATAGCACACTTTTCCCTCTAGAGGGAGCCGAGGCACTTCCTTCGGCTCCACTCGTGTGTGTCAAGGACAAAAGGGAATGCTCATACACCTAAATCATTAACCATGGGATTTAGCTTTGATGGGCAGTATAAATAGAATTGGATTGGAGGGAAAAAACTATTTTCTTGGAACCCTTTTCCGTCCAGGACCAACCTTCTGATGGCTCTCACTCACACACACACGGTATGAAAAGATGACTCCTATCCTCGGAAGAGAAAATGAAGAACGTAAGAACCCATACACAAGGGGGATGTACAGCAAGATGCTCAGGCCTTTTCCTAGTCCAGGTAAAAAGATTTATTCTGCTTGTTCCACGCAGTTAAGATTCCACATAGTGCTCTTGGCACAGATGTCCATCTAGTATTGAGGAGCTCTCCATTCATTCAGGTCTTGGGATCCCCAGGACTGAATTTTTTTTTTTTTTTTACATTTATTTTTGAGAGAGAGAGAGAGACAGTGTGAGCAGGGGAGGGGCAGAGAAAGAGGGAGACACAGGATCCGAAGCAGGCTCCAGGCTCCGAGCGGTCAGCACAGAGCCCGACGTGGGACTCGAACCCACGAACCGTGAGATCATGACCTGAGCCGAAGTCGGACGCTTAGCCGGCTGAGCCACCCAGACGCCCAGGACTGAATTTAATGATACCAACATTCAGACACTGATCACGTACTGACCTGATAATAAGTGGAATTGGTATAATGATCCTCTTTCCCTGAAATAATAAAAACAAACACTGGGAAGATAAACTCATTTGCTTAGGGGCATGAACCTAATTAGCTTTGAACAAACATCAGCACCAGGGTGATTTATGATGGTTGAATAATTATTTCAGACTGAATTCTAATTTCCAATAAACTTTTAACTTAATCAAAACAAGCATAAGTTATTTAAGACAGATTAGGATATTAAGCTGCTCCAAGAGGAAAATATTTTTACAACACGCTGAAGAGTATTTTTGTCGCTTGTAGGGTTTTTGTTTCGTGTTGTTTTCATAAAACAGTAGGAAGGCTCTGAGTTCATCATTCAGTTTTAATGAAAAACTTTTCTTTGGAAGTTTGGTCCAGAAAATTTGGCTTAAGTTAATTGTAAACGTGCAGGTTTGGAGTTCAGACACAAGCCTGCCCTAACGCATACAAACACACTCACACACACACACACATGCAAATTTGCTACCCTGAGCACAAAGCACACTCTTTGCCTGATTTATCTTAGCCTTCTTTTTTCCCTTTTCCCCTTCTCTCTCTCTCACCTTTTCTCCTTTCATAGTTGGATTCGAAATTAAGGGAGGGCGACGAAGCAGAAGCTTGGTGGAAGGAGGGCAGAGATTATTGTAGAGGGTACTAGGGGTTTACAGAACGTTGGACAAAAAGAGACAAGAGATGAAAAGAGTTATCGAACAGCACTGGATTTCTGTATTACCCTCTCCAAGCATAATTTTAAGTGACTTCGAGCCCATCAAAATTCGCTCAGTGTGAACCATTGCACATGAGCAAGGACATCGGTAGAGTAAGCAGGTCCTCAAGATTGCTTCCAGGGTTACGATTCTAAAACAAACGAGGGCCAAAATCGGGTGCTCATTCTTCTCTTTGATCCCAGTACGACAAATGGGATGTGTGACTGGTGTGATAGTACTGGGCCCAACGTGCCTGGATTCATAATTCACGGAATCAGAGGATTTCTGCTTCTGGAAAGGAAGCTGACACTAGCAGCATCTAGGAAAGAAAGGATGAATCACAAAAAGCATACCTTAATGAAGGCAGCGTGGCAAGGATGCCGTGGGAACTCCACGAACTAGAATTTCAGATTAGGGGAAATCTTTCCAGGGTGAGCTATCACCAACTGTCTTCTTACTGGGGGCAGGTAGCTGGCTGGTTTTAGGTGAGGACTGGAGGAAAATGAAATCCGCAAGGATTTTGGCAGCCAAATGGACTGAATGGAAACTTGAAGTATCCAAAATGAGGCCAGTTTCCCACCCTTCAAAGGACTCTTGCTGAATTCTGGAATTGCAAGTAGGAGGTTGGGGAACCAAAGGCTTTGAAAGGCAGAGTGAAATTTGCCATAGTCTCTTAGAACCCATATATTACTAGTAGGAGGATAGCTGAGTACTATTGCACTGGAAGCCTCTTTGGCAGAATCCAGTAAATAAACACATATTATCACCCAGTAATCCAATTTCTGGGTATTTACCCAAGGGAGACGGTATTATATACCCCTTCCCCAAAGATTAGCACAAGGATGTCTACGGTGATTGGGGTGCCTGGGTAGCTCAGTTAAGCGTCTGATTCTTGATTTTTCCTCAGGTCATGATCTCCCAGTTTATGGGATTGAGTCCCACATCGGGCTCTATGCTGACAGTGCAGAGCCTGCTTGGGATCCCCTTTCTCCCTCTCTCTCTCTCTCTCTCTCTGCCCCTCCCCTGCTCATGCTGTCTCTCTAAAAATAAATACATGAACTTAAAAAAAAATGTTTAGAGAATATTTATAGTGATTTTATTTGTAATAGCCAAAATTGAGGGAAAACCCTAGTAGAACTGATAAATAAGTATTGTTATATTTACACACAAAAATACACAGCAAATAAACAAAACCAATCACCACTCTTTACACCAGCACAAGTGAATCTCACTGACAAAATGTTCAGGGAAGAAGACCAAGGAATAATGCATACTGTGTGACTCTATTTATATGTAGTCTAAAAATGAACAAGGGGTGCCTGGGTGGCCAGTCGGTTAAGTCTCCAGGTCATGATTTTGCGGTCCATGAGTTTGAGCCCCACATCGGGCTCTGGGCTGATGGCTCAGAGCTCAGAGCCTGGAGCCTGCTTCGGATTCTGTCTCCCTCTCTCTCTGCCCCTCCCCCGTTCATGCTCTGTCTCTCTCTGTCTCAAAAATAAATAAACGTTAAAAAAAAAAATTAAAAAAAAAAAAGAACTAGAAAGAAGTTTAAGGATCACCGTGACCAGCTCTAGTCTACACATGAGGAAACCGAGGTTCAGAAAATCCAAATGTAACCTTGCAAATGGCCTACAGGTAATATATTCGTTTGTTCAATAAGCAAATAAAGGGCACTTGTCGAGGCTGTACTAAGATACAAGTTACACAAGACAGATGCATGACTCGCTTTCATAAAGCCAACGATTTAGCCCCAGAGACAGAAATTAAAAGAGAGAACCTAAACACTAAGTATATAATTGCATACTGTGATCCATGTTGTGAAAGAGTGACACAAGGCGTTTTTCACAATCGCCTTTGGGACTAGCACCCAGCTCACCTGGCTAACAGATTAGCTTGACTTCAACAACATTGCCTTGTTCCATAAACTGAGCTCTTTAAAAACAAAGAGCCAATCATAGATCTACATGAATTTGTTTCTCCAGATTTAAAAGGCAACCTTTAATTACAAAGCATCAGCCAAACAGTAAATACATTTTAAGGAATGATTCCCTCCCGAGGCTTGCCAAAGAAAAGACCCAGTTTCATCAGACAAGGCACTGACAAAATCATCGGACCTAAAATTTGTTTCCTGTTGGTTAAATCCCAGTTCCTTAGCTTCATAAGGTTTGTGGCCTGGCAATGGTCTCTCGACCACTTTCCTGTTGCCTGTTTATTTGGTGTCTATCTGGATCCAATGGTTATACGTTAGCCAACTCAGAAAACAGAACTGAGATAACCCAATCTGAAGACAACCAGGATATCCGTAATAAAATTAAAATACACAACACATCTGATATCTTAACCAACTCACGGTCTATTACTTTGGGAATTTGTTCTGAAAGACGCCAGCTACTGCTCACTATCTGCTGGGAGCAGATTGTCTCTGCGGAAAGGCTGGTCCAATTTTCCTGCAACAGAACAGAAGCCGTTAAGTAACCTCAGTTTTCTTTGATACGAAACAGCCGTAATACCACTGTCTTAAGTCTGGTTCCCTGAGAAGTAGACCCTGAAACAACAATTTGAGTGAAAGGAGTTCATTTTGGACCTTACCCTAGGAAGCCCCCGTGGGAAGGAAGATGGTGGAGAAAGAGAGAGAAGGCAAAGGCTGTGCACACCTGGGACTCATCAGGCTGGCAACCACAAGGAGACTGCGCGAGTTGGCCCACCTGAGGGGCGGTGGGCTGGGCTACATATGCACCAGCTCCCAGCTATCATCATAAGAGGGCTGCTGGGGGAGCAGTGGATCCCCCATACCTCCAGCTGCCCCTGCGTGGACTGAGCACACAGCTATAGCCAGCCAGAAAAAGCCCACACGCAAAGAGTGACAGCGATTTGCACTAAGAAGTCATCTGTGCACAGGGAAATGGCAAATGCTGAGAGCGTACGGATGGCCACCACCAGCGTCAGCTAGACACGTATCTCAATTAGCGGAGGGAGCATGCAAGAACCTGGATTCTTAGGCACAAGTGTAAGACATGTAGGAATAGCACTGGTTAATCGCTTAAGTAGAAATCAGGTAGGCATCTGTTTACAATAGCAACTTGCTCTAAAAAGAGAAAACCAGGGGCACCTGAGGGTGGCTCAGTAGGCCAAGCATCTGACTTCGGCTCAGGGCGTCATCTCACAGTTTGTGAGTTCGAGGCCCGCATGGGGCTCTCTACTGTCAGCGGGGAGCCCGCTTCAGATCTGTCTCCCTTTCTCTCTCCGCCCCTCCGCAGCTCGCGCTTTCTCTCTGCCTCAAAAATAAATAAAAACATCAAAAAAAATTATTAGGGGCACCTAGGTGGCTCAGTCGGTTAAGTGTCCGACTTCGGCTCAGGTCATGATCTCACGGTTCATAGGTTCGAGTCCCATGTCGGGCTCTGTGCTGACAGCTCAGAGCCTGGAGCCTGGTTCTGACTCTGTGTCTCCCTCTCTCTCTGTTCCTCCCCTGCTCTCACTCTCTCAAAAATAAATAAAGATTAAACAAAATTTTTTTTTTAATTTTTTTAAAATAAAAATTGAGGGGCGCCTGGGTGGCGCAGTCGGTTAAGCGTCTGACTTCAGCCAGGTCACGATCTCGCGGTCCGTGAGTTCGAGCCCCGCGTCAGGCTCTGGGCTGATGGCTGATGGCTCAGAGCCTGGAGCCTGTTTCCAATTCTGTGTCTCCCTCTCTCTCTGCCCCTCCCCCGTTCATGCTCTGTCTCTCTCTGTCCCAAAAATAAGTAAACGTTGAAAAAAAATAAAAAAATAAAAAATAAATAAATAAATAAAAATTGAAAAACGCCATAGGAATAAAGCTATTCTTTTCTTCATTTTATTACTTAGACTGTGGGACATCTATGTGGCCTACATCTAATGATTAAAGGAATTACTTTTCTCAATAGTAAGATCACCCTGGGTCTTCACAAGCTGCTAGAATCTTCCTGTTTAGCTTCATTGGAAGAGTGACCCAATAGTGGTCATGTATGGCATTAAGGAATTTCAATAGATGATAAATAGATAATGATAGATATGAGATAAGCAATGTATATACAAAATATATATATATATATATCACTTATTTTTTTTACTTAATGAAAGAAAAAGAACCTAAATGAAACCAAAGGTATTGTTAACTTCAAATACATCTTTATCATAATATATTATTTTCCAATACATTCCTCTAAGGTTAAGAAAAGGAATTATGAAATCCATTAAGAATTTTGTAGCATTGGGTTTTTAACTAGATCATTCAACTTAAGATCAGATCAATTCTCTTTTCTCTGACAGATGAAGTCATTAGTATGATGTCATTTTCCTTGTCCCACCTCACGATTTTTGTTATATTTTCATATTGTCAAGATCTAACAATTTACAGTCTTTTCTATGGCCTGATTTTCACGACTGTGCAATATTTACTTGATATTTAAGTGAAGGCACTGCTCCTCACCCTTTCCTGTAGTAAAGTGACATTGCTAAACTCTATTTTATCTTTTAGTTTGACAAAGTTCATGGCCAGTTTTTTCAAGAAGGGCCCTTGAGCACCAGGAAACTTTAAGACAGACGGCTGGAGAGGTGCCTGGGTGGCTCAGTCAGTTGAACATCTGACTCTTGATCCCAGGGTCGTGGGACTGTGCCCTGTGTCAGACTCTGTACGGAGTGTGGGGCCTGCTTGGGATTCTCTTTTTCTCTCCCTCTGCCCCTCTCCCCAACTCACGTGTGTGCTTTCACTCTCTCTCAAATTAAAAACAAACAAAACAGATTTGTTTGTTTATCTGTTCTTGCCTTTATTCTTGAGTGACATCTTGGCTAGGAATAATACCCTTACTTCATACTTTCCTTTTCAGATCTACCTTGTAGCCTTTTCTCCCTTAAGTTATTGAATATTGCTCTGAATATTTCATGTAGAAATGTCAAGGATTTTTCTCTTACTCTGAAAGTACTGATATTGAACATTTTGCATCCATTTTCCTAGAATATGATGAGGGGATTATTTTGATTATGCGTGTTTCTTTTTCTTTCTTTCTTCATTTCTTTAAGGTAAGGTTGTCCCTTCTTTGTGAGAGAAACACCTTCTCCTATTTTTCCCGTTTCCTCCTAAGCGCCATTTCCTCTACACCATGGTCAACGAACTACAAAGTCACCCATGGCATTCGTCTCTCTCCTCAAGTGGGGCAGGATTCCGTGGACTCACACGGTGGCTCTGAGGTGAAGTCACCATGCTCTAGGGTGGTCTGTTTTGTTCCCTCTGCAGTTTCCTTTTTCTTTCCCTAGCCACCACTTTTTGATGCTAATGGCATTGAACTTTTTCTCTTGATGACGATTTTTTGGGCCCTTTACTATTTTTGTTACATTTCTGGCTAGAAAGGTATTCTAAAAGGAAATTTTAGTCTTTGATCTTAACATAGATGTCTCCTGAATTTATATTCCTTAAACTCCCTAATTCATATGCTCCCCGTGGTCAGGATCAGTGGTTCATGTACTCCTGTGCCCAACAGTACCTACTATTCCTCACTTAGGATATGCTTAACCTCTCTCAGACTCAGTGTGACTTTATCTGCTAAAGGAGAATGAGATCTTCCCAGATGCAACGTATTGCAAGGTTGTGGCAATGAGAAAAATGAATGAATGTGCACTAATATATTTCAGAACACTTTCTCACATTCAAGAGAAAAGTTGTTATTGTGGTTTCCACATTCTCCTTACGTGAACTGAAGAATTTGCTCAAGTGTTTAGTCTTTGACCTTTTGGGGTACAATAGTAGTTACACTAGTTGCCAGGTGTCTCAGAGACTTTATTCTCTATTGTATTTTATTGGAATGGCTGTTACAGTGGATAAATTCAAATTTTCCTTCTTTTAACATTTTTTTCACAGAGACCTTAACACCTTGAAAATAGATATTCATTCCTAATTGGCATAAATAACAATGTTTATTTTTAAATGGTCCATTCATTTTTTTGTAACCTGAAATAAGATAATACACCATACGAGAATACAAAGCAGCTCAAAAAGAGAGAGAAGAAAAATAAAGCCCAGGAAGCAGTATGTTTTTTGGTATCTATTTATACTGTTCACACTGCATAGATTAATACAGAAAAGCCACATAAAAGGACTTTTCTCTTTGGTCCACTCCAGAGACAGGCAAAGTAAAAGATGAATGGCTGATCACACAGAGCTGGGAGGCCCATGTATGCTTTATCATGTCGTAAACCAAGAAGATGAAATTCCCAAAACCAAAAGCGGTGTGCTGGTTTATGACAATAAGCAAGTGGAAGCCCACCTTAATCCTATGCCACATGAGGATCCATAGGCTCCTTTCAAAGCCAATAACTTTATACTGACAGAGATCGGCAAGAGTTTGACAGATGGGTTTATTTTTACGGCTGAGCTTTCTTAGGATTCTGCCAATACGGCACCGATCTACTGAGGGCAGCGATTAACTTTGTTTTCTTCTTCCAAGAATTCATCGATATCTCTGTTCCTCCTTGTAGATGTTCCATCTCAGAAAGATAATGAAAGACATTCAACTCTCCGGATCCACTCACCTTCACTTCCTGAGATCAAAGGGTCACTTCTTACCACTGGTCCTTTTCTGCCCAAGCTTCAGGAACCACCACCCCACAGACTGACAGTAAAGGCCCATGGGAGGAGCACTCTCGGGGTCATGACATCTAGGGGTTTGGTAATCTTGGGGTGCCTCATGGTCCCATACGAATGTGAGGTCCACAGATGAAATGAGCCAAACAGTAGGGTGTAGGAAACTTGGCTTACAATGGCAACATATTTCAAAGCTGGGTATGTTTTATTTACAAATAATATTTAGATACAGAGGTTAATCAGATGTTCTCAAAGATCCCCACTGGGTTAGCACAGACACACCAGAGAGGAAAGATGATACATTTCTGTGTTTCTGCCACACGATAATGACAGCGAGGTCCAGGGGTGGCTATGCCCAGACATCTCAGTAGACATGGTGCCAGATCACTTGCAAACTACAAGCATCGGGTCTATTTTTTTATTATAGATCCTTCCGAATAATTTCCCTTAATACCTTCATTCCCATTAAGTACACTGTACAATTATATATCAATTATATGACTTCAGATCAACTTAAACTCCTTCTTCAATTGTCATGAGTTCATGACACAAAAAATATTTATGAATAAATCACATTTAAATTTTAACCCCCTCTGCTCCCTCTCATGGCCATTCTCCCTGTGAATTTATTCCATCTGTGCATCATACGAGATAGCCCAACAGTTGATAAGAGATTGTTTTCATTCATTTACTATCATCAATAGTATCCATTCTGGAAAGTGTAGCATACTGGAATTCTCTAAGTAGATCTTAATATCAGTCATACCATATATGCTAATACTGGCTTTTTAAAAAACTATTAAACGTAGACATCGATATTCTAAAGCCAAAGGATTTTTTACTAAAGGTCAAATTCTCTCTCTGTCCTCAGTAGCACCAACTCAGTAACTGTGGTGAAACCCAGACTATGGGGTTCTAATGACTTCAGAAAGATGTGCATTATCCACATGGGAGTGGAGCAGAAGTCATACTATGGCAATGAAGATGGCTTTTTTCATACACACGTAGATCTCTATACTGCATTGCCCGAAACAGTTACTTTATTGTTCCCACTGTATTGTCATGCTTCAGAGAGCTGAAAAATGCTTTTCCCATTTGCAGGGTTATTTATTCCTGATGTGCATGATTTTTATAACTCAAAAATGTAATTTTAATTTGTGGAGGGGAAAAGAAAGGCTCCCACTAGTAAGGTACTATTGCAAATGTGTAGCCCGATGACAACATAGTATTTATAAAGCCCCACAGCTCCTTCCAAGGACACTGCACCCCATAATCAGACCCTAGTATATCCCCAGCATGGAATCTGTGGGTCTAGTGGCTCTTCACGGGGCTGCTAAAAAACAGAGTCATGGGCAAGGCATGCATATAGATCTATCACTTGTCTTATTTTGACATAGAAAAAGAAATCTGTATTTCCCAAGGATTTCTGCACAGAGGGTAAACACCCCGTATCAAACACTTGAGAGAACTGAGACCAAAAAACTGAGTTCTTGAAAAGTTAAACTCCTCCTTTTTAAAAACTAATATAAATATATGCCTGGTAAGACCTGAGGGACTAAGCCATAAAGTTTGCCTCTGCTCAATTTGATCTGAGACCTGAACTCAGTGAAGCCTTTAATTCCATATTTGAAGGTGACAAACTCCATTCCTTCACTTCTCCAGCATGTCTTTTTAAAATATTATAAAGGACAAAGTACTTTTCAGCAAAAAGGACTGCTGGTTAGATTCACAGAAAGATGCATCAAGGGCGAAAGTAAACAAACAAGACAGAATCTTTAGAAAAAAAGAACCTTAAAAATAAATTGTGTGCAAAACTACTTTTGCAATTACAGTGTTGTATTTGGCCCCACTATGTTTCAGAGGCACTGCCTTAATATAAACAGAATCTTCTAATGCACTTTTTCAAAACAGTGCTTCTCAGCCAAGGACTAGCACGAATTCATTCTACTGCTAGGTGCTGATGACACTTTGGTTTGCTTTACTGGCAACGTTTTGGCAACGCATCCTATACTAAGAGGAAGGCTGGTAACCAGGCATATGACAAGAGCCAGATCCACTGTGTTACTTCTTTTCATGCTTCTTGGTTAATTCCCCCACGCCCAGCTGGAAGTTGCCCTGGTTGTCACCGGTTCTGTCTTCCCTCTGCCGGCTCTCCTGGGACACTTGCTGAACAGCTTGCAGGATGGCATTCTGCACTATCTGTTTGCTGGCTTTCTGCAGCTTCACCTCTTCAGGCTCATTTCCAGGTTTCTCACCTATCAAAGAGTATGGAAGGGAGGTAAAAAGAACAAAATTAATTTCAGGAGCTGTTATAGGAAGGGGCACGCAGGAAAGGTGAGACCATTGGACTTCAAGCTGTAGTACAAAGCTGTAATCATCAAGACAGTCCGGTACTGGCACAAAAACAGACACTCAGATCAGTGGAACAGAATAGAGAACCCAGAAATGGACCCACAAACCTATGGACAACTAATCTCTGACAAAGCAGGAAAGAATATCCAATGGAATACAGACAGTCTCTTCAGCAAGTGGTGCTGGGAACACTGGACAGCGACATGCACAAGAATGAACCTGGACCACTTTCTTACACCACACACAAAAATAAACTCAAAATGGATGAAAGACCTAAACATAAGGCAGGAAGCCATCAAAATCCTCGAGGAGAAAGCAGGAAAAACCTCTTTGACCTTGGCCGCAGCAACTTCTTACTCAACACATCTCTGGAGGCAAGGGAAACAAAAGCAAAAATGAACTATTGGGACCTTATCAAAATAAAAAGCTCTGCACAGTGAAGGAAACAATCAGCAAACTGGAAGGCAGCCAACAGAATAGGAGAAGATATTTGCAAACGACATATCAGATAAAGGGTTAGGATCCAAAATCTATAAAGAACTTACCAAACTCAATACCCAAAAGCCAAATAACCCAGTGAAGAAATGGGCAAAAGAAAGACACAAATAGACACTTCTTCAAAGAAGACATCCAGATGGCCAACTGACACATGAAAAAAATGCTCAACATCACTCATCATCATGGAAATACAAATCAAAACCCCAATGAGACCTCACACCTGTCAGAATGGCTAACATTAACAACTCAGACAATAGAGGTTGGCGAGGATGTGGAGAAAGAGGATCTCTGTTGCACTGTTGGTGGGAATGCAAGCTGGTGTAGCCACTCTGGAAAACAATATGGAGGTTCCTCAAAAAACTAAAAATAGAACTACCCTAGGGCCCAGCAATTGCACTACTAGGCATTTATCCAAGGGATACAGGTGTGCTGTTTCAAAGGGACACATGCACCCCAATGTTTATAGCAGCACTATCAACAATAGCCAACATATGGAAAGAGCCCAAATGTCCATTGATGGATGAATGGATAAAGAAGATGTGGTGTGTATATATATATATATATATATATATATATATATATATATATATACATACACACACACACACACACACACACACACACACAATGGAGTATTACTCAGCAATCAAAAAGAATGAAATCTTGCCATTTGCAACTACGTGGGTGGAACTAGAGGGTATTATGAGGACTTTAAGAGACAAAACACATGAACATAAGGGAAGGGAAGCAAAAATAATATAAAAACAGGGAGGAGGACAAAACATGGAGAACAAACAGAGGGTTACTGGAGGGGGTGTGGTGGGGGGATGGGCTAAATGGGTAAGGGGCACTAAGGAATCTACTCCTGAAATCACTGTTGCACTATATGCTAGCTAACTTGGATGTAAATTTAAAAAATAAATTAATAAAAATAAATAAATAAAATAAAGTATGGAGAATTAAAAAAATAAAATAAATTTTTAAAAAAAAGGAAAGAAAGAAAGATGAGACCATAATGTGGTGCGAGAGTGGCCCAGTTAACTGTGAGGAGCCCTGTACAGACATACTGCTACTGTCTCCCTTTCGAACAGGATCTCTATTTGTTTGCCCCACTCATGAGTCCAATGTATGTTCTCACCATCCCAGAATGCTCTGCTGCTGGCAGTTGTCATGAGAATATAGTTGTGGCCGATGAGAACCCGCGGGAAAGTTTATGGAAAGGGACAGACTCATGCCCCTTTTGGCCTTTGACACTTACTCCTTCTTCCTATGCAGGACGCAGACATAATGCCTTTAGGTACCACGGGCAACTTCCAATAAGCAAGGAGATGAAAGCCAACATTCTGGCCACGGCTGAGGGAAGAAAAGGAGTCTAGTTTTGAAAGCATTATTCAGCATCCACACCAGCCCTGGACCTTGTACTTCTGGACTTCTTGGTATGTGGGATGAATAAACGCTTCTTTGTTGAACCCGCTATTAGTCAGGTTTTATGTTACTTGTGACCAAATGTATGCCTAGTAGACTTAATTTCACTGGGGCTGGAGAATAGATTATTACTGAATCTATAATAGGTTCAACCCTGCTCCTCTAATAGCCTCCCGAGGAATGAGGTCATTTATGTATCAGAATCTGTCCTCCATGTTCTAGAACAGGGGTTGGCAAACTTGTTCAACAGGACCAGATGGGAAATATTTTAGACTTGTAGGCCATACCATCTCTGTGACTACTCCTCAGCTCTGCTTTCTGTAGCATTAAATCAGCTCTAGACAATGTATCAATGAACGCACATGGTTTTGTTTCAATAACTCGTTACTTACGAAAAGTAGGCTGCAGGCCAGATTTGGCCCACAGGCCATGGTTTGCCAACCCCTGGTCTAGTTAGTGAGAATTTTCTAATTATAAGGGAGGCAGTCTACCCATCATTGATGCTTCCCCTTCGTCCTTAGTTAAAAACAATACAAAACCTTGATTTTATTTGGGCAGCTGTGTAACTGGGCATGGCGAAGTTCTGACGAATGAGGTGAAAGTTCATTTAGTAAAAATTCTAAAAAAGGTCTTTAAAAGGAAATAGGCAGATAAAGGCCCTTTGCCCTCCCCTCATCCCATTGCCTGCAACTCTGACACACTGGCTATCACCACAGGGGTTTTTGCTAACCATGAGGGAATCTTCAGAATGGAAACCATTTTCAGGGATTTGCAAAGACAAAGTTAGAAGGAGCCTGAAAACCCAATGACCAAGAGCCACATATCATCATCCCTTGGCTGCCCATCTCCAGGCCTCTTTCATGTTAGAAAAAAATATATGTATCTTATTTGAATCACTGTTATCTTGAACTTTCTTTTATTATGCAGCAAATGTATTACTAACTCACGCATGGCAGAATGATCATGAATCGAACATTTGACTAAAGTGCAATCATGAGAATTTTTAATTCCACCTGCTTATATTTAGAGTGATAAATAGAATGGGCATCATTGCTCATTCAAAATCATCATTTCAGATGTTTCCTGTATTCGCATATGCTGCTGCCATGAAAATGGACTGAAAACTGGGCGGGGGGGGGGGGGCGTTCACCAGGATTGATTCATTAACAACAGAATTGATACACCCAGGAAAAGGATGTCACAGAAGAGAATACGGAGTCATTCCGGAAGACCAAGCAGCTCTTATCCCTTGAGACAGATAGTTGTCACTTATTCAGCAGCATTTGTGTCACTAGCACTATTTCCTGAGGGATTTAGAGTCTAGTAAACAAGGTAAGATGAATCTATTCAAAACAAAGGGACAATCCTCACCTCCGTCCCCTCAAAACAAACAAACAAAAACCCAGAATAAAATGAGAAATCTACACCAGACTAAGCAGAGAAGGCATCAAATGCTACAATGTGTGTGACATGACAATTACTCAGCACCCCCGTCTGGCTCCTGAGTACTTAGTGTCCACCATTGTGTATTGGTTAGGGCATAGACTCGGCCTTTGTAACAAAGACACTCAAAAATGCACGAGAAAACTCACACGAGAAAGATATTTATTGCTCTCTCGTGCATCAGTCCAGAGGTACTCCAATGTGTAGGCGGCTCTGCTCCACCAGGTTATCTAAGGGTCAACATCCTTCTATCTTCCTGCTCTGCCGTTTCCTACTATATTGACCTCATCTGCATGAGTAGAGCTGGTTAACCAATATCCCATCTGGGACTGGAAGATAGCCAAAGAGAAAATGGAGGTTGATAAAGATGATTTCCTTTAACAAAATTTTTTTAATGTTTATTCATTTTTGAAAGAGAGAGAGAGAGAGACAGAGAGAGCATGAGCAGGGAGGGGCAGAAAGAAGGAGACACAGAATCCAAAGCAGGCTCCAGGCTCTGAGCTGTTAACACAGAGCCCGACACTGGGCTCAAACCCACGAACTGAGAGATCATGACCTGAGCCAAAGTCGGACGCTCAACTGACTGAGACACCCAGGTGCCCCAAGATGATTTCCTTTAAAAGAATAATCATATAAGTTGCAAACATCACTCTGCTCACATGTCACTGGGGGAAACTGAGTCACACGGCCACACCTAGCCACATGAGAGGCTAGGTAGGAAATATAGGTGCAAACTGGGCAGCCATACGCCATACTGAAACTCAGGGACGTTCTAATGCTAAAACAAAGAGGCAATTACAGGTTTTTGAAGTTACTTCTGTGTAATGGCCAAGGCTAATTCGAAGAGGAAGAGTACATATTTATGGCAAGTCAAATATGATACACAGCTCTGTCCACTGTCACTACAGAGCATAAATGTGTAGACAAACAGAATAGTTTAAAAGGTTCATGTTGGCTCCTGGAAAGAGTTTCTTAGCCAAACTACATATGTGCTAACTCTAAAACGTCCCTGCTATACAGCTATTCTTCTGTCTTTGGATGGCAGAAGGGGGAATGTAAGGATAAGAGTAAGTTGATTCCTTAATAGGAGAGAGAGAGAGAGAGAGAGAGAGAGAGAGAGAGAGAGAGATTCTACCCTAAATTTAGCTGCGACCTAATATCTGAGCTAAATCATCACATCTTCTTCTATCCATTATGAAGATAAATTGATTAAAAAGTCAAAGGCAGCCCATGCCGTGTTGTGTCTAGAGTATCCCTTTGGTGACCTGCAAGGTTGGTGACCCTCGTGGCCCTCATCACCACTTTGCTCTGGGTCATGAATATCTGTAGTGAAGAGTATGGGACAAAGTGGCAACTAGCTGGAATGGGAAAAGTGGGGAACAAAAATGAGGCTAAAAGCCATGCAGAGCACTTAGACAATAACAGCCAAATTAAAAAAAAATTATATAAAGCACCCAAAATACCCCAAATAGCCAAAACAATCCTGAGAAAGAAAAAGCAAGACGCATCACACTTCCTGATTTCAAGCTATGTTATAAAGCTACAATGATCAAAACAGTATGGTACTGGCACCAAAACAGACATACAGACCAATGGCACAGATTGCGGGCCAAGAAATAAACCCACGTATGTATGGTCAACTAATATCGGACAGGGGAGCAAAGAATATTCAATACTTTTCAGGAGAAAAGTCAGTATGTTCAATAAATGGTGCTGGAGAAATTGGATACTTACATGTAAAAATGAAACTCTCTTATACTAGCCACAAAAATTAACTCAAAATGGATTAAAGACTTGAAGACCTGAAACCATAAAACTCCTAAAAGAAAATATGAAAAAAACTCCTTGGAATGAATCTCGGCAACAAGTTTGGGGATAAGGCACCTAAAACACAAGCAACAAAATTAAAAACAAATGGGACTACCTCAAACAAAAAAGCTTCTACACAACAAAAAGAATGATCAATAAATGAAAAGGCAGGGGCGCCTGGGTGGCTCAGTCAGTTAAGCATCCAACTTTTAATTTGGGCTCAGGTCATGATCTCATGGTTCATGAGTTCGAGCCCTGCATCGGGCTCTGTGCTGACAGTGTGGAGCCTTCATGGGATTCTCTCTCCCTCTCTCTTTGCCCCTCCCCTGCTCTCTCCCTCTCGCTCATAAAATAAATAAATAAACATTTAATATAATTTTTAAAGTGAAAAACATTTTTTAAAAAGGCATTCTACAAAAAGGGAAGAAAATATTTGCAAACAATATATCTGAAAAAGTTACTATCCAAAATACATTTTAAAAAAACTTATACAACTCTGTAACAACAAAAAATAATCTAATTAAAATGGGCAAAGGACCTAAATAGACATTTTTCCAAAGAAGATATACAAATGGTCAACAGCTACATGAAAAGGTGCTTGTTAGTAATCATTAGGGAAGTAGGAATTACAAATACAATGAGATATCACCTCCTATCTGTTAGAATAGTGAGCATCAAAAAGCTAAGAGACAAATGCCGGTGAGGATGTGGAGAAAAGGGAGCCCCTGTGCACAGTTGGTGGGAATGTAAATTGGTGCACCCACTGTAGAAAACAGTATGAAGGTTGCTCCAAATATTGAAAATAGGGGGCGCTGGGTGGCTCAGTCAGTTAAGCGTCTGATTTTTTATTTCGGCTGAGGTCATGATCTCCCAGTTCGAAAGTTTGAGTCCCACCTAAGGCTCTGTTCTCACAGTGCAGAGCCCGCTTGGGATTTTCTATCCCTCTTTCTCTGCCTCTCCCCCACTCATGCTTGCTTGCTCTCTCTCTCTCTCTCTCTCTCTCTCTCCCTCTCTCAAAATAAATAAATAAACTTAAAAAAACTAAAAATAGAATTATCCTATGATCCAACAACTCCACTTCTGGGTATTTCTCCAAAAGAAACAAAATCACTATCTCGAAAGATATCTGGACCCCCATGTTCATTGCAGCAGAATTTATAATAGCCAAGACATGGAAACAACTTAAGTGTCCATCAACAGATGAACTGGATAAAGAAAATGTGGGGTGTATATATACACACACACACAGACACACACACACACACACACACACACACACACACACACACACATATATATATTATATGAAAGAGAAATATCCTGCCATTTGTGACAACATAGATAGACGTGAGGGCATCTCACGTCTGTACTAAGTGAACTAAGTTAGACAGAGAAAGACAAATACTGTATGATCTCACTTAGATGTGGGATCGAAAGAAAGAGAAAGAAAGGAAAGAAAGAAAGAAAGAAAGAAAGAAGAAAGAAAGAAAGAAAGAAAGAAAGAAAGAAAGAAAGAAAGAAAGAAAAAAGAAAGAAAGAAAAGAAAGAAAAAAAGAAAGAAAGAAAGAAAGAAACAAAGAAACAAAGAAACAAAGAAGAAAGACCAAACTTGTAGGGGAAAAGATCAGAATTGTGGTTACCAGAGGTGGGGGAAAGAGGATAGGGGTGTTGGAGGAAGGGGGTTGAAAGGAACAAACTTCCACTTAAAAGACAATTAAGTAAATAGAAAAAAGTTTTTTCTTTTATTTCCTTGCATCTATATGAGATGATGGATGGTAATTACTTCACGATACATGGAAGTCAAGTCATTGTCCTGTACACCTTCAACCTTTACAGTGACCTATGTCAATTCTATCTCAATAAAACTGAAAGTAAAGAAGGAGTTAGGGAAACCACACGTGTGTACCGTGTAGGAGGCTCTTTGGCGCGCAAGGAAAGATACTCTTCTGTTATCTTAAGTTTGGATGTCTCTTGGGGAGTGTGATTACTCTTGGGATACACGCGTCCTAACCAGACATCATGAAAATTTTTGGCTTGAGTCTCACATTACAATTCAGAAATTGGAATCATCCAGTATATCTCTAGTAACTGGACTATCTAGATCATTCTCTGCCATTAAATAGTTTCAACTCTCCCTCAGCTGCTTCCAGCCAACAGCTCTCCTTTTCTTCTGGAGTCTCCCTGACTTCATGGCATTTACTTACCCCTGTTTCTGCTTATTCATCACTACTTGTAGGGCTTCATGATTTTACATGCTGCCTTCTTTCTGAGGGCATTTTAGCTAAAGTTCTACTTCTATCTGTAAGTGCCTGATTCTTCACATATCTTCAGTTGAAGTTCCTGAGAAAGATACTGAAAGACTCAGCCTACTACACTATCCCTGAAAACAAGGACTTTCATGCGAGGCCACCTCCTCCTAGGCCAGCCATTGATGGAAGGCCCGTGGCTCATTCTGGCCCCATCAGCTGTGGCCTCACCGTTTGGATCAGTGGTGAGAACACATCTGCATAGGAGGAAGGAACCACCTAGGCCCCCCACCTGGGTAAGGTGCCCAGGGCACAGCCCGCGCTCACACGATTGGCTTCATCCGATGTAAAAACTGACTGGTGCATCTATGGAATCCACTGGAAAGGATGTGGCATTTGAGAACATCCTGGTAGAGACCCGTAATAAAAATGCAGCATGAAAAAGTGCCTTACAACCCCACAGAAGGCAGAACCAACCAGAGAAATCCTCAGAGTCTTGCCATTTACTTACGTGCATTACATTTACTTGAAATTAATGAATCACCTACATGTTGTACATGGCCAATTGCCTAATTTTAAATGATGCAAATGTCCTCTATCCTAATTAGCATTTACAAAATCATTCGGGTATTTCACAAAAGATGATGAATCGATTTAATTAGCTTTAAACTCTAAATGCCCAATATAAATACACCCAAGTCAAGAATGTGATGTAACTAAATTTGTCTTCAGTGTCTTTCCACCTCAAATCATTACCCACCCACACGCACACACACACACACATAGGCATCCCCATGGTCATGCATCCCTGTGACACCCAGCCCACTCCCTGAGGACCGGTCTTCCACAGAGGACACTGAGCTCAGAAGCCCTCCTCTGCTCCTCAGTGGAAGGTGTCGGGAACTCGACGCAAGTGGCTAATAATTGGGTCTTAATTCTGTATTTATATCCATTAAAACCATGCTTCTAAGGACCAGAGGAAGATCCTCCTGGTAAAAATTCACAATTTTTTCTCTCTAACGACCTATGTGCGACTGGCCTCTATTACATTAACCCTATTATATTCCAGTGGGGTTGTGTTTTAGAAAAGGTCAGTGTTCCCATTTCGAGGCAGAACCTGATTCGTGATTTTCCTTCGATCACCCGGAGAGCGTGGCAGACGTTGTATCCATAGGCAGCGTCTCTATCTCTGGTCTTTTCTCACTAAGTATGCAAATTACAGAAGTCCCTGTCAGGGCAGGCTAGGGCTCCATCACCACAGCCTGCCCACACTCTCCAAAACGCACAGTGCCCTGATGGGGACCGTGGAGCCCATTTTTTATCTTCCCCTCCGATTGCTTGAGACTATAAAGACAGCATTATCATTCATCAATGACTAGCTTGTGGAACACAGAGAACAAGAACTAATTCGGGTCCCTTTATTAATGGAATGATAGTCTATTTTCCAGCTCTAAGTACAGGAATTTTCCATGAAGGACCAGATGTTAGCTCTCACTCATTTATGCCAACTGCTAACAAAGTTGTCCTGGCTGCCCTGCTTTACCACTGAGCAAGCCAAAGTTGTATGACTTCCCAGCAATGGAAAGTCACAGCCTCTGGGTTTCCGGCTTGCTGCTAACACCCCCAAACCGATGCTGCTTTCCTATGTACTCCAAGCAAATCAGAAGGAACATTTTAGAGTTTCTAAAAGCTGGCGTTGAGATACAGAAGGCAAGACAGGTATTCGCAGGTACAGGACACTTCTAAGTCATATTTGAGTGATGCCCCACTATCTCCACCATCACCCACATTAAATCAAGTACAGGGCATTAAGAAACACCCCTCACTGTGCCTGCAGTGGCCAGGCCGGTCATTTTGTAACGTGGCGAGCTACTGCCATAAACTACACAGAGCTTTTTATTGAAATGTCCTATAGAAGATGATGAGATAGGGGCACCCGGGTGGCTCAGTCAGTTGAGCCACCGACTTCGGCTCAGGTCATGATCTCACGGTTGGTGGGTTCGAGCCCCGCGTTGGGCTCTGTGCGGACAGCTCAGAGCCTGGAGCCTGCTTCCGATTCTGTGTCTCCCTCTCTCCCTCTCTCTCTGCCCTTCCCCCACTCGTGCTCTGTCTCTCTCTGTCTCAGAAATAAATGAACATTTACAAATTTTTTTTTAAAAAGAAGATGATGAAATAAAGTTATTTATTGAATATCTGTATGCAGGGTCCTGTGGAAAGTAACAGAGGCCACTAGGCCAAAGCGTTTCATTCATGCATGCATTCATTCCTAAAAGGATTATGGAGCACTTCCTATATGGCAAACACTAGATTAGGGATCAGAGACTAAAATGTTGAGCAAAATAGTCATGGATCCTGCTTTACCAGAGTTTACAATATACTGAAGAGTCAAGGGTTGATGAAATAATCAAACGGGTTTATAATTTTGCACTGGGGTACGTGCCATAAAGGGGCCCAGGGAGCCTACTGTAAGAGAAACTGATCTAGTCTGAGGTCAGGGAAGGATGCCCCGGGGAAGGGAAGTTTGGAGTTAACAAGGTATTCACCAATGAAAGGAAGGTAGCAGGAGCAGGAAGGGAAGAACATGTCAGGCAGGAAGATGGATGAAACCCAAGTGGAAATTCCCCCACGTGTGTGGAGCGGGGCCCAGTGGGGAACTGAAGGCAGCCTCGGTGTCCCGGTGCCCAGGGGGGAAAGGGGAAACCAGAGACAATGCCTAGGAAAATGGGCCGGCCAGGTGCTACAGGTCCTGGCAGGCTGGGAGGTGTTGGGCCACAGACAGGGTTTGGGGCAGGCCTAGAAATACAGCCTGAATTTGGAAAGGCCACTGGGAAAAGAAAGAGAATTCTTTCCCTGGCCTCTGAGGGCAGGACAGACATGTGACTCGCTGACTCGGTGTCCTAGAAAGCTTTTTACCTTGTAGAGCTACCTCATTATTTTAGAACATAATTTAGCTGATTACTGGGCTGCAATGTGTTATTTTTAGGAAAGCCATCAGGAACAGTGCCAAAAAAACCTGAAAAGGAAAAGACAATTTTAAACTAGAAATGAAACTTGAGTAGGTCGGCCCAAACAAAGGTAAGTTCGGAAAAGAACAACAAACAGGGAGGGTCTCATTTACCAGCTCTCAACACCAGCTATCCACAGTAATTCGGAAAGTGTGATACTGATATAGGAATGGAAAAATTGGCCAGTGAAATAGAATTAGAAGTCCAGCAACAGCCCTCCATATTTGAGGTCACTTGATTTGTGAAAAATAGGACACCGTAGTACAATGAGGAAAAGACAGTATTTTCGGGCAATGGAGTGGAGCCAGGTAGTTATTCACGTGGAAACAACAAGGAGCTTTGGCTATCTCATCCTATGTGTAGAAAAAAATCAGTTCCAAGTGCACTTCATATCTATACTTGAAATGTAAAACAATCTGGAGCACGGAGGCTGTTTAGGACAGTGAAGCTACACTATGTGACACCGTAATGGCAGAAACAAGTTATTCCACGTTTGTCCAAAGCCAAGTCACGTATGACATCAAGAGCGAGCCCTAATGTAATCTATGAACCGTGGGGGATAATGATGCATTGGTCCAGGTTCAGCAATTGTAACAAACGCACTAACTGTGGTCCGGGATATTGATAATGGGGGAGGCTTTGGTGGGGTGCATATGGGAAATCTCGGCTCCTTCCCCTTAATTTTGCTGAGAACCTAAAACCGCCCTAAAAGAAAATAGGCTTTGGAAGACTATCAAGCGTTTAGAAGAAAATCTCAAAGAACATCTTTATGGCGTGTAGGTAGGCAAGGATCCGTAAGCAGAACACAAAAAGCGACAACCATAAAGGAAAACATCGCTGAATCAGACTAGACTAAACTAAGTGGCTTTTGTCAGGGAAACGTAGACATGGAAAAGGCTTTCCGCTGGAGGAAGTCAATGTGAGGAAAATGTTCGTGAAACGCCTGAAGTGTTTAATTTTCTGAACACCTGGATAACAAATAACCAAGACTGGGTTATGAGTTCAGAGAGACCCGAAAGGCTGTTCTCACCACCACGTAGATTTCAAGGCAAAAGTTAGCTACAGGTTTCTCTCCTTTCACCCCAGAAGACTAAGGAAATCAAACTTCTCCCCAAGTCCCGAGTTTCTTGCAGTCACGGGCAGCTCTAGAATTTCCATCAAGGAAGGATTTAGGAACGGCAATCCAGAGGAAGGAGAAATGAAGAATGTGTCCCGGATCTAGGGCATGCACAGCACTTTGCACAGGACTGAGAAAATGTCCAGTTGCCATATCAAACAACAGTAGGTGCGACGGAGGAGATGGGGCCCGGCCACCCCGTGACAGTGATTGCCTGTCTCCTCATCCTTCCTAACCAGCTTACTTCTCCAGAGCAGCTATGTCACCCAGTGCCCATTCTCCCCTCCCGGAGCCACCAAACGAACCCAGCCCAGACTCCCGGCTCTTGGCAGGGAGAGTAGGTGGGGACAGCACACCCCGATAGCCACTCTGGAGATATGGGAGTCAGGTGTTAAGGGGACAGAGGAGGTAAGCACCATGTGAGCCTCTGTCTTAAAGAAAGTGACAATACTAGACCTGAACAGAAAGCAAAGCAAACCTTGGAACCCGCGGGATCATGTGCTCTCTTCCCACCCTCAGAACTAGGTCTCTGCCCCCAGCCTCATACCTCCACCCCCAGGGCTCAGCTTCCCCAGCCACCACCTGCTCGGCTGGGCCCTCGCTCAGTTCTGCAGCCTCTGCTGCCCCTTGGTGGCGACTCCGAGCACTGCCGCGGACCCAAGGACAGATCTCCTTTGGCAGACAGCTGTGAGCCCTGGTTCCTGGATAGCCTGTGCGTGTGTGTGGCGTGTGTGTGTGTGTGCACAGGGGAAATCCTTGACTCAAGAGACAAGACGACATGACTATGGTGATTTCACCAAACACATTGAGGATAACTGGCACGCCCGTGGTACTTTCTGACCACAAAAACTCTCACGCGGCCATTCCCAGATTCATGCTCCCAAGGGTTCTGAGCAGCTGTAGATTCAGCCCAGAGGTTTCCTGTCCTTGTTCAGGTGAAAACTGCTTGACTGAATGACCAGATCTCTTCGGTATCTGAGGAAAGATTCTGAGTTCCTAGGCAAAACTAGTCACAGGCTTTGCCTTCCTACCCATCACGGAAAAGGAGGGAGGGAGGGAAGGATGTTAGCTCTCTGAATGAGTTTAGAGGAATCTTTCAAAACAAAACAAAACAAAACAAAACAAAACAAAAAACAAAAACCCTCTCACACTGTCCTCCCTAGAAAACAAACAGGCACCATTTTCCGCCAAAGAAGGAATCAAATTTCCAGCTGTGACAAGTCAAAAGTCAGAAAGCACAAGTCTAGAATTTAACTAAATAATCTCTCAAAAGTAATTCTCCATCCCTGGAGGAGATGGGTATACAGGAAGAACCCCAGAGGGCTAACCAGAGGACCACTGCACTCTGACATCAAGTAAACTCTTGTCTACTCTCCTCGAAGGAGCGGCTCCCAACCTTCAAAAGATGATTTCTTGGCAACGTCAAAATAGTTCACATATCCCCTCTTGACACAATGACAAAAAAGAGGCTATGAATTCAGTAATGCTTTTAGATGAATTTGAATGTTATTAATCACAACAGCCTCCATGTACGTTTGAAAAATTGCAGGAGTTCTGTGAGACTGTGTATTTCGCCCACAGAAAGAGTGCGGTGCAAATGTTCCTCCCCTGTCTCTCGAAGGAGCCTGCTTGGCCCCCAGGGTCTTTCTCGGTCCTCACCTCAGGCTAGAGATGTTAGAAGCAATAAAAGGCAAGCAGATGTTATAAACTAATTCCTAATGATGGAATGCGGGTGGCCCAGGGCACGGTGTGGAATTAGAAGCCTTCCACCCACTCTCCGCAAATGCTACCCTCTCCCAAACAGTTACTCGGGAAACACTTATTAAATGTCTAAATGTGCCAGGTTTGCACAAGACAGACCAAGTTTTCACCTTCAGGAAGGAAAGGATGGCTAAGAGTTCTCCCCGTGTTTAAGTACCCCAAAATATTTTAAGACTTAAAAGATTAACAGAGACTGGGGCACCTGGGTGGCTCAGTCGGTTGAGCGTCCGACTTCGGTTCAGGTCACGATCTCATGGTTCATGGGTTCGAGCCTCGCGTCGGGCTCTGTGCTGACAGCTCAGAGCCTGGAGCCTGCTTCGGATTCTGTATCTCCCTCTCTCTCTGCCCCTCCCTTGTTCACACTCTCTCTCACTCTCTCTCTCTGTCGTAAAAATAACAAATAAACATTTTTTAAACAGATGAACAGAGACCAAGAATCAATTCTCAGTTTTGTTTGTTTGTTAGTTTGTTTTAAGTAGAAAAAGGGATATTGTGTGGAGTCACTCACTTGGGCTCTCACTTTGTAAGTCCCGGAGCTGGGACTAGAACCGCATGCTCTGGAACCTTGCCCTGACACCTTCCCGCTGCTGCCCGATCTGCAGGAAGGCAAGAAATTGGCAGCTAGGAAGAGGGCCCAGAGACTATTCCCTTCTCTGCACAAAATGGAAAACACATATGCCGTTTTTTCCTAATTGTTTCCTTTTTCCATATCAAATAATCGCCCCATCATTACACCTTCTGTTTGTCCTTCCACTTGGTCCCTAAAGCAGCCAGCGTAAAGTTTTGAAAAGGAAATCCAGTGCATCACTCAAGTGCTCCAAATCGTCCTTGGCCTCTCACTGCAGGTGGGAAATGAATGAAAGCTCAGCCTCTCACCATGGCCTCCAGGGCCTTGCTGACCAGGCACCTGCCTCTTGTCCAACCCACACCCTCCCTCCTCCTCTCACTCGGCTTTGTATTAGACTCATGAAAGATGAGATGTAGTTTTGAAAGTATGACTGGGCCTGTTAGCACTTACTCTGTGTCTCCATGTGCTCACGCGACTATAACATGAACACCATGGACTGAGCGGCTTAAACATCAAATGTATTTCTCACGGTTCTGGAGGATTAGAAGTCCAAGATTGAGCTGCTGACAGACTGAGTGTCTGATGAGGGCCAGATTCATGGTTCACAAATGACCATCTTCGCCCTGAGCCTTCACACCGTGGAAGAGTCGAGAGATCTCACGGAGGTCTCTTTACTAAGAAACTAACCCCATTCAGGAGGGCTCCGCCCTCATGACCTAATCACCTTCCAAAAGCCCCGCCTCCGAATCCCATCACCTGGGGGTTAGGATTTCCACATAGGAATTTGGGGAGGACGCACATATTCCATCCGTAACACCGTGGGAAGCTGGGCAAGCTAATTTTTCCCCTATAAAATGGAGACGACAACAGCACCTCCAGCATCGGACTGTTCGGATTAAATAAGTGAATATATGTAAAGCGCCAGGAGCCATGACTCGAAGCGAGCAGTACCTAAGTGCCTGTTAAAGAAATAAAAATAACAAAAACAAAAGGAGTCTGGATCCATATGGTTTCCAAGCAGCCTGTCTTGGTCTAAGATTTAAAGCCTTTACACAGGGATTCGACCACTGTAGCGATACTGCAATTAGCTTTCTGACATTAGTACTGAGAAGAAAGCCTCACATAGGCCACACCCGGCTCAGAAATCTCTCCTTAAGAGGGAATAAACATAGCGCACCTGTGTAGCTCAGTGGGTTAAGCCTTGGACTTCGGCTCAGGTCATGATCTCGGGGATGGTGGGTTCGAGTTCCACGTCGGTTGCTGTAGCTCGAAGCCTGGAGCCTGCTTGGGATTCCGTGTCTCTCGCTCTGTCTGCTCCTCCCTGCCCCCCCGCCCCATACTCTGTCTCTCTCCCAAAAATAAACATCAAAAAAATTATTGAAAGAAAAAAAGAAGGGAACAAAGTTTCTGCAGCTGCCAGAAATTCAACCCAACACATCCCGTCCACTGATCACACGGCCTGGGCTTGGCTGGGCTTGGCGTCCACCTTCCCAGCCGGAGCGCCGGCTCCCTAGAACATGAGCCGGGTCTGTCTTGCTCAGCGTTCTGCCCCCAGGACCCCAGCACAGCACTGGCTCACGGCGGACACTCGCTGTTGGTGCAAGGAATTATGGTTGCACTAGTTTTCCGGTTTCCGTTTTCCAATCTGTCCCGGCTTTCTTTCCCCTCTCACTCTGCCACCATTAATTTCCTGCTCTTGGCCTCCTTTGCTCCGTTTTGCTGCTCCCCTGCAATTAGAGTTCCAGCTCGGGAGGAAACAGCTGAAGAGATGCTCTCTTGGCGTGTGAACAACAGTGCAGAAAGCAGCCGGGAGTAAGAATATCAGAAAGGCTGCTCCAATTCCCCGGCCACGTGTAACTAGGCCAATTAGCATTTAGAAATTTTACAAGGCCATCTCTCTTTTCCTGTCTCCCTGCTCTTCTCCACGCTCTCCTTTTGCATCTCTACAAGCCCCTCCAAGGGGTCAGTTCTAGTTCCCTCCGTTTGATTTCAAATACTTATCAGAAGTAGGCAGTGCGAGAACAGCTCCCTTCGGTGGGGTCCGGGATGGTGCTAGGTGGTGCAGTTCCTCCTGGGTGACCAAACACTCTCCCTGTTTGTAAACTCCCTGGGCCCTGCACACCTCGGGTCCATGGGCTCCCGGAGGCTCCGTGGCCATCCATTTGCGCTGAGGGAGCCCCAGTCCTAGAGGTGTGTGCGAATCTCATCTCTGGGCCGTTCTGAGTATGCCTGAACAAGCCTCAACTTTCTCATACATTTTTAAAAATTTTTTTAATATTTACTTATTTTTGAGAGAGAGAGAGAGAGGGAGACATAGAATCCGAAGCAGGCTCCAGGCTCTGAGCTGTCAGCACAGAGCCTGATGTGGGGCTTGAACCCACGAACTGTGAGATCGTGACCTGAGCCAAAGTCTGACCCTTAGCAGACTCAGCCATCCAGGTGCCCCCTATATATATATATATATATTTTAAGTGTATTTATTTATTTTGAGAGAGAGAAAGCACATGAGCAGGGGAGGGGCAGAGAGAGAGAAGGAGAGAGAGAATCCCAAGCAGGCTCTGCACTGTCAGCGAAGAGCCGGACAAGGGGCTCGATTCCACGAGCCATGAGATTATGACCTGAGCCCAAATCAAGAGTCTGACACTCAGCAAACTGAGTCACTCAGGCATCCCATCTTTCTCATATTTAAATCACATCATACGTGTGAAATGGCTAACAAGTGAAAACGTTTCATTTGTTGTTGTTGTTGTTATTGTTTTTAATTTTGAGGCAGGGAGGGCAGAGAGAGGGAAACAGAGGATCCAAAGTGAGCTCTGTGCTGACAGCAGGCAGCCCTATGTGGGGCTTGAACCCACCAACCCTGAGCCAAAGTCAGACACTTAACTGACTGAGCCACCCACGTGCCCCCATTCATTTCTCTAAACCAGAGGAATGAGGAGGCAAGTCCCCATTGCTTCTTCAAATTGGACAGAGACATACAAAATTTCTTCTACTATGAGTTTCCTTGGGCAAAATTCTATTATGCGTGGCTTTTCTCGTATTATACCTTTTTTACGTAACCATGAGAATCTTGGATCTTGTTACTGTGTTGGGGTTAATTAGAAGAAAAGAACAGGTGGCTGGAAATAGAAAAGGAAAGGAAGAACAAGATCAGATATTTTATGTCTTTTTTTTTCCCCTAGTGATATTTCAGAAGGAGAAAGAAGCTGAAGGAAAATACACGCAGACTTCGGGCATGTGTGTTAGAGCTATGTTGACAGGAGGCTCCTCTCGCGGGTCCTTCCCTGCGTCTTGGGGCCCTGTGGCTGCCGGCAGCACAGGTAGTGAGCATCCGTCTAAGATCCAGTTTGGGAAAAAGAAGAAAGGGAAGGAGGGAGAGAAAGAGGCAAGGAGGAAATGAGAAACGGTATCTCCAAGAAGGCAAATTAGCTGCCCCCAAATAAAATCAAATTACGTGCACCTAAGGGAAATTGTAGACGGTGCCTTTCAAAGTGTCAAGCAAGCTATGGCCAATAGAAATTAATTATACGAGACACATTATAACCAGTTTAAGATGTAAGGGTTGACACTGACATACTTTGTCTTTTTTTAAGGACTTTTTTAAATGTTTATTTATTCTTGAGAGACAGAGAGAGAGAGAGAGAGAGAGAGAGAGAGAGGGCTGGGGAGGGGCAGAGAGGGACGGAGGCAGAGGATCTGAAGCAGGCTCCGATGTCAGTGCAGAGCCTGATGCGGGGCTCGAACTCACAAACTATGAGACCATGACCTGTGGTGAAGTAGAGCACTTAATCGACTGAGCCACCCAGGCACCCCAGGTACTGACATACTTTTTAAAGAGTTAGCTGCTCTCATTTTGCTTTATTTAGTGGAAATAATACATATGCATGGGTTTGCCCAGACAGACCTATAGACGACCGTTCCTCTCACCTTACTTTTCTCGTGAAATCTCAAGCTCCTCAGCCACAGATTCTTCCACCATGATTTTTTAGCTTGTTTAGCCATCATTCCATATAAGAACTAGGCACTAGTGGGGGTCTCCGAGGCCACCGAGTGCCCTCTCCAATCACACCCTCTCCCTCCTAACGGTCAACAATTGCCCGAACTTTCTCATAATTATTCTCTTGCTTTTCCTACTTTTTAAAGTTTATTGATTTTGAGAGAAACAGAGAGTGTGAGCAGGGGTGAGGCAGAGAGAGAGGGAGAGGGAGAGAGAATCCCCAGCAGGCTCTGCACTGTCAGCTCAGAGCCCGACATGGGGCTCAATCTCATCAACCAGACGCCCTTATTCCACTGCTTTTCTTTAATAGTTTGCTACATATTGTTACCCGTAGCTCAAGCTTGATCATCTCCACTGCTGCATAGCAACCCATTTAACAATCAGATCAAAATGTTTATTCTCCCACTGATAGTACTTGGCTTGACTCCAGTTTTTAACTATTCTGAATGATTCTGCTGCAAACATTCTTGATTTTGCCTACGAAGGCACCTGTGCAAGAATTTCCAAATCTTGAAATCTTTCGAATAGACTTCCGGGTTGTAGACGGTAAGCACGCTCAAATTCCCTAAGCGTTGCCAACTTGTTATCCGAAGGAATTGTACACATTTACACTCCCAACAGCAAGGAATGTTCCCACTGTTCAAAATCCTAGTCAATACCTAGTATGTGTCATATTTTTTTTAAATTCCCAACCTGGTAAATGTGTAATTATATCGCCTGGATTTAATGTGCACTTCCCAGAGACCTAATGAGGTTGAACATCTTTTCAGAGACTATTATGATTTCCTCTTTTATGAAGCACCCATTCTATTCACCTATTCGCCCATTTTCCACTAAGTTGTTTTCCTTTTCTTATTTGTTTTGTGTATATTCTGGATACAACTCCTTTGTCACTTACACGTGCGGTAAATATTTTCTCTCTCTGTGTGTGGCCTTTTTCCTTTTCCTCTTAACTCTATGGGTTCAACAGAAATTGTTTATTTTAACATAGTCAAATCTCTCTCTCTTTTTTTTTTTTTTTTCATTTCCATTCAGTGATTTCTTTGGGGGTTTGAGCTCACTCCTGAGTGTACCAAGTTCTTTTGGTAAAGGGAAACATGAACGAGAAGCCAAACTTTTTTCTTTCAATGTGTTTATTATTGCCTTAGAGAAAAGAAGGCACAAGCATTTCATTTTGTTTTTGTCATTGAGTGGAATGGACTAGTCAGGACGGGATATAGGATATATAGGAATATAGGATATAGGATAAAGGACAGGCATCAGAAGAAAACGCTGGAGAAATTGTGCAGTTCCACTGTACTTTGAAAAGTGAGCCAGACAAATAAGTGTGGCAGAAAAGCCAGGCAAGAAAGCAAAGACAGCGGTTAATTGGTTGATATTATTTTAACCACAAGAGTGCTAGCAGCCAGAAACCCCAAAAGGAATCTAACCAAGTCGACTAGAGTACCCAGAGCAGATTGCCCTTAGACCATGAGGGCTGCCTTGACATAGGACCCCAATTTATAGTAACAAACTTATAATGAGGATAGTCACAAGCAAATGAAGGAAATGATAATAAGCGACGGAGCCCTTGGGGTGCCTGGGTGGCTCAAACTTCTGACTTCGGCTCAGGTGTTTGATCTCACGGCTCGTGGGTTCAAGCCCTGCATTGGGCTCTGTGCTGACAGCTCAGAGCCTGGAACCTGCTTCGGATTCTCTCTCTCTCTCTCTCTCTCTCTCTCTCTCTCTGCCCTTCCCCCACTTTTGCGCTCTCTCTGTCAAGAATAAACCTTATAAAATAGGAAGAAAGAAAGAAAGAGAGAAAAGAAAAGAAAAGAAAAGAAAAGAAAAGAAAAGAAAAGAAAAAAGAAAAGAAAAGAAAAGAAAAGAAAAGAAAAGAAAAGAAAAGAAAAGAAAGGGAGAAAGAGAAAGGAGAAATCTTTAAAAGAGAGAGATGGAATCCCTCATGTTTCGGGAAGGTCTGGGTGGGGGTTGTACCACAGACCAAAAGAAAAAAGGTATGTTATAACCATTATGGAAAGGATTTATGTGGAAAAGGGCTAACCTCAGTCTGCACCCTCTGAAGAGATTCTAGAGACTGAGGGCAAAGTGAGCAAAAATAACAAATTATGTAGTTTCACAGCTACATTGTCTCACCTGACCTATTTACTAGCAACTTCTCTTAGAAACCCCAGGAACACGGGGCTAGGACAAGTGGATCTCATCTCCCAGCCCCGTGTGTAAACATCCAGAACAATGAAGGCAAAGAACCCCTTGCTCTGATCGCTCTCTCTGCCCTTGCCCTGGGGGCTTGGGCCCGCTGGAAGAAAGAAGTGATACAGGGAGTCATTCAAACATTTATTGAGCACTACAGTGTCCAGGCCATGTGCTAGGCATCAAGGACATTGAAATAGTCTCCATTTTCTGGCACTCAAGATGTTCACAGAAGACACAGGATATAATCTGGTTCTATGAACAAGCCTTTTAACTCCTTGGCCTGGTTTGACTCCTCTTTCCGATTACAATAGAAATGCCTTCCCAGGTAGATTTCATTGCGCAAATATGAGGGTAAAAACTTATAATATTCAAAGGCTATAAAGAGTTGGACGTGAGGGGCACCTGGGTGGCTTCGTCGGTTAAGCGTCCGACTTCGGCTCCCGTCATGATCTCACGGTCTGTGAGTTTGGGCCCCACATCAGGTTCTGTGCTGACATCCCAGAGCCTGGAGCCTGCTTCAGGTTCTGTGTTTTCCTCTCTCTCTGCCCTTCCCCTCTCTGCCCTTCTCTCTCTCTCTCTCTCTCAAAAATAAACATTAAAAAATTATTTTAAAAAGAGTTGAAAGTCATATATACATATCACATCACTAATATATTTATATGTAAGGCTGAAGGGCTTCCCTCGAATTCTGCCATGAGTTTGAAATTCTCATTTTCACAGCTGTCTCTTTAGAAAGGCCTGAAAGCAATGTTACCAGGGGTTTAAAAAAAGAAAGGGCTTCCCCATCATGGCCCAGGCGGTACAAAAGAACAAAGTGATCAAGAGGACGACCTGGTACAGGAAAGATCAGGCTGCAGGCAGGTCAGTGAGCGTCTGGTTTGTTGTTCTCAAACTCTGGCATCACAAGCACAGCCTGGGACTGATAGATATGGCAAAGAAGCTATGGAAAGCGGCAAAGGAATTTGCATACTTAACTGCGACCACAGGTGACTCCGATACGGGTTTCAGGTGGTCCGGCCTGTCATTTAAAGCTCGCCTTCAGGGTCGCCTGAGTGGCTCAGTCGGCTAAGCGTCCAACTTCGGCTCAGGTCACGATCTCGCGGTCCGTGAGTTCGAGCCCCGCGTCGGGCTCTGTGCTGACAGCCTGGAGCCTGTTTCCGATTCTGTGTCTCCCTCTCTCTGACCCTCCCCCGTTCATGCTCTGTCTCTCTCTGTCTCAAAAATAAATAAACGTTAAAAAAAAAATTTTTAAAGCTCGCCTTCAGTCTATATCTACAGAGCGTGAGGAAATTAAATGCCTAAGTGATTGTTCACAGTTTAGTTACTTAATGGGGACAATCGAACAGATACAACCCAATGTGCAAGGTGGCCTTTCCCACTTACTAAATTAGCTAACTGCCAAATCGGCGCTGTACTTTGGAAAACAAATCAGGCGTCAATCATCCACAAGGTTGTAATGATTAATTTCAAGATTCTGGTACTTCATCTCCCCTTTCTCTGGGTCTCAAACCAGGGTTATGGAAATTAGCATTATTTTCAATTTAATTAGCAGCATTTTCAGCATCAATTATAGTTTAATTTGTCAAAGCACTCAGGTTGTTTTGTTTTGTTTTTAGTTTTTTTTTTTTTTTTTTTTATTTTGAGAGAGAGGGAGCACCCACGTGGGGAAGGGGCAGAGAGAGAGACAGAGAGAGAATCCCAGGCAGGTTCTGCACCACCAGTGCAGGGCCCCATGCAGGGCTCCAACTCATGAACTGCAAGATCATGACTAGGGCCAAAGTCAGATACTTAAACGACCGAGCCACCCGGGTGCCCCACAGCACTCAGGTTTATTAACAATAGAAGAAACAACCTTTTGTGGAGGGGAAATGGAACTGCTTCTCTAATTGTTTGGATCACTGAGAGACAGAAATATTTCAAGTGAAAAATACTCAAATTCTACTGTGTTGTGAGGTCAAAAGCATCACTGGCTGGAAACAACCTCAAATTAGAAGGTTTTTTTAAGTTTATTTATTTATTTTTGAGAGTGGGGGCAGAGAGAGAGAGAGAGAGGGAGAGAGAGAATCCCAAGCAGCCTCTGAGCTATCAGCACGCAGCCTGATGCGGTGCTCGATCTCATGGGAACCATGAGATCATGACCTGAGCCGAAATCAAGAATCAAACACTTAACAGACTGAGCCACCCAGGTGCCCCTAGAAGTTCTTATCTACGGAAAATTTTCCTATCTTGTAAATGCACTAAATTCTTTGAATGTTAAACTGAAGTCATATTGTCTTCTTGGCAGCCTTCAAGGTATTTATCTCAGCGCCTGATTGGAGTTAATAGGTATGAATTCAAATGGGTTCCAAGAAGTATGAAAATTAGAAGACACACTTCTAAATCTCATGAAGCATTCACAGGTGAATCAATCTAGAACATTTGCAAATCATAAAAAAAAAATGCTGGCAGATAATGTTATCAATATGTGTGTTCAGAAGGCTGAGCAGTATGAGTCAGTATCTTTTGGATCCATCTGGTAAACTTATGTGAATCACATAATGTACTGGGCAGTTTATTTTAAAAATTCAATAGTACAACAATCATGCCTTTTTAGAAAACAGGGGGTTGTAATTCTAACAGATGAACAGAAAAGATCACTACACATTGGGATACATATCATAGGCAGTGATCGCACCTGTACAAAAGTGCCCCCCTTGGGGCGCCTGGGTGGCGCAGTCGGTTAAGCGTCCGACTTCAGCCAGGTCACGATCTCGCGGTCCGGGAGTTCGAGCCCCGCGTCGGGCTCTGGGCTGATGGCTCAGAGCCTGGAGCCTGTTTCCGATTCTGTGTCTCCCTCTCTCTCTGCCCCTCGCCCGTTCATGCTCTGTCTCTCTCTGTCCCAAAAATAAATAAACGTTGAAAAAAAAAGTAAAAAAAAAAAAAAAAAGAAAGAAAAAAAGTGCCCCCCTTGTCCGTGGTTTCACGTTCCACAGCTGCAGTTACCCACGGTCCATCATGGTCTAGGAAATAGACGATTCTCTTTTTCTCTTTTTTTATTACTATTTGAGTTTCAGGGGCGCCTGGGTGGCTCGGTCGGTTAAGCATCCGACTTTGGCTCAGGTCATGACCTCACGGTCCATGAGTTCGAGCCCCGCACTGGGCTCTGTGCTGACAGCTCAGAGCCTGGAGCCCGTTTCAGATTCTGTGTCACCCTCTCTCTCTGCCCCTCCCCTGTTCATGCTCTGTCTCTCTCTGTCTCAAAAATAATTTAAAAAAAAATGTTACAAAAATATTTGAGTTTTAAGTAATCTCTACACCCAATGTGGTGTTCAAACTCACAATCCCGAGATCAAGAATCACATGCTTTCCCGACTGAGCCAGACAGGCACCCCAGATGATTCTCTTTCTGATGTAGCCTCAGAAGGTCAGTAGCAGCCTAATGCTACATCACAATGCCTACACCATTCATGTCTCTTCATTTCATCGTATAGGTATTTCATCATCTCACATCACAAGGAAAGTGACTACAGTACAATAAGGTATTTTGAGAGAGAGGGACCACCCTCACATAACTTTTAATAGAGTATATTATTACAATTGTCCTATTTTATTATGAGTTACTGTTGTTAATCTTTTACTGTGCCTGATTTATAAATGAAACTTTATCATTATCTATGTATATAGAGGGAAAAGCATAGTATAGAGAGAGTTTCGTATTATCTGTGGTCTCAGGCATCCACTGGAGGGGTCTTGGGATGTATCTTCCACGGGGCACCTGGGTGGCTCAGCCAGTTGGGCGGCTGACTTAGGCTCAGGTCATGATCTCACAGCTCTCGAGTTTGAGCCCCACGTGGGGCTCTGTGCTGACAGCCTGGAGCCTGCTTCAGATTCTGTGTCTCCCTGTCTCTCGCCCCTTCCCTGCTCTCATTCTGTCTCTCTCTGTCTCAAAAAAATAAAATAAAATAAACATTAAAAAAAATTTTAAAGAATGTATCCTCCATGGATAAGGGGGAACTCCTCTATTTGGAAAATACTCTCTAATCATGTGCAGAAAATCTAGATCAAGATGAAAACAGGATGGTAAAAAAAAAAAAACCAACTCGTATTTCAATTTAACACGCACATGGAAGTGATTTTATATAAAATCATGCTCCCGTAAGGGAGGGGATAAGTTAATTCACAGCAAGGTGATAAAAGATGAAAAATATACTCTAATAGTACCTTTCTAACCCATTAATTGAATAATTTTCAACTCATCATTTAAACTACAACTCCTAGGGGCGCCTGGGTGGCTCAGTCAGTTAAGCATCCGACTTCAGCTCAGGTCACGATCTCACGGTCTGTGAGTTCGAGCCCTGCGTCAGGCTCTGGGCTGATGGCTCAGAGCCTGGAGCCTGCTTCTGATTCTGTGTCTCCCTCTCTCTCTGCCCCTCTCCAGTTCATGCTCTGTCTCTCTCTGTCCCAAAAATAAATGAACATTAAAAACAAAATTTAAACTACAACTCCTAGTATGTACAACCGTTGTCTCTAAAGTATTTATTTGAATCCATCACCCAGATAGGTTATGGAGCATGAGATCTAACTGAGGAAATATGGATCAGTGCAAAGGGCCCACTAAAAAAGAAAGACGAGGGGCACCTGGGTGGCTCAGTCGGTTGAGCGTCCGACTTCGGCTCAGGTCATGATCTCACAGTCTGTGAGTTCGAGCCCCGCATTGGGCTCTGTGCTGACGGCTCAGAGCCTGGAGCTTGCTTCGGATTCTGTGTTTCCCTCTCTCTGCCCCTCCCCCACTCATGCTCTGTCTCTCTCTGTCTCAAAAATAAATAAAAACATTAAGAAAAAAAAATTTAAAAAAAAAAAAAAGAAAGACGAGCCCATCGAAACATTTTATTGCAATGTTTCAATCTGTGTGTTGCACTTATCAAGAGAAGACGCCATCCAAGACTTTAACTGGTACCTGATACAAGCAGATAAAACGGGTCATCAGCTACTGGCTCCTCCCCAGGCTCAGCTCCTAACTGGAGAGTGGCAAGGCCTGCCCGGCAGACACCTGTCCACACTCCAGGATGAGAGGGAGCAAGTTGCAACAAAGCACTTTGCTTCCTTGTGCTCTGTCTCCTCGCTGTAATTACAGGATGAACTTAAAGTCAGTATGACAGTAACGACATCCGGGGGCTGCATCCAGTTCAGATTAAGCAGAGAGGAGGGTTCTCAGAGATGGGACGCGAGGTGTTGTGATCCGAGCCCTTGTTCTCCCCCGTTCATGTGGTCCTTCAATCTGATGGAAGGAGCTTCTCCGACACGTCCAACGAAATGCTTCCCATACCAGCTAAGAATATCTACAAGCTGGTGTCTCTAAGGAAAAGAAAGGTGGAGCATGGGAAGAGCAAATACAGGCCTCACGCCTCTCCAGTTCTCTATCTCAAAAAAAATTTTTTTTAATGTTTATTTATTTTGAGAAAGCGACAGAGCACAAGCAGGGAAGGGGCAGAGAGAGAAGGAGACACAGAATCTGAGCGGTCAGCACAGAGCCCGCCGTGGGGCCCGAACCCACAAACTACGAGATCGTGACCTGAGCAGAAGTTTGACACTCAACCATCTGAGCCACCCAGGTGGCCCAGTCCGAGCCTTCATGTCACTTGTAAATAAGGGAGCACAGCTGACCCTCAGGAACCTTCTCCACTCAGTGATCCAAACAGCCCCTGCTCCTCGCAGAAAAGAGCCCACAGTTTCGAGATAGCAGACCCCACACAGGGCTGAGAAGTAGTCAGCTTTACCACTGGCCCACCGAGTAACTTGGACAATTCACTTGACCTAGACGGCTTCAAGCATCCTTTCCTAAGAAAGAAAATTCCCCTAACATTCAACATTCCAAAATGTGCTGTGCAATTATTATGTTGTTATTATTTTCACGGCTTTTAAACGACCTCATTTTTACCAAATTAATTAGAATGCAGACAGCTTCCAGAAAGATCATAAGCATCTATTGGTGAGAAGGTTCCCTGAACTAAATAACAAATTACCTAAAGTGTCGTGTTGTTATCAATCTGTAAGCCCCTCTCCAATTCATTATGATATTACTGATTATGAGTAGGAATTAAAATGCATCTTGGTGAGCACTGCATAAAGTATAGAAATGTCGAATCACTACGTTGTGCACCTGAAATGAATAGAGCATTATTGTATGTCCACTAAAATTATAATTTTTTAAACTTTTTTTTTTTTTCAACGTTTATTTATTTTTGGGACAGAGAGAGACAGAGCATGAACGGGGGAGGGGCAGAGAGAGAGGGAGACACAGAATCGGAAACAGGCTCCAGGCTCTGAGCCATCAGCCCAGAGCCCGACGCGGGGCTCGAACTCACGGACCGCGAGATCGTGACCTGGCTGAAGTCGGACGCTTAACCGACTGCGCCACCCAGGCGCCCCTAAAATTATAATTTTTTAAGACTCCTCAGACACTAGTGAGTTGCCGACACTTCCCCTCTTGTTTTGCCCCAGGAGACAGAGACAATGTCTTTGCTAAACTCCCTTACTTTGCAAGCCCACATCCGGCACATAGAACTGGGGCTCAGTGCTGTTGCCTGGGGCAAGGCACCATGTTGTGTCCCAAAACAGAAAACCCAGTTCTCGGCATCACCACAATCACCACATACTTCATGGAGTAAGAACTATATTTAAACCATGTCTCCGTGATAAACTAGAAGACAAAAGTTGTTGATAAAAATCAAGTCCAGATAGAAGAGTCTGCTCAACATGAAGGAAAAGAAGATCAGAATCTGATTTTGTTGCTGGTTCCTATTTCACTGTTGCTCAAAATGACATTTGAAATTGTTTTCTTAGAAATTGGCAGAGCGTGATTTGAGGTTGCAAGAATGTTCATCACAGTGAGCATCTTGAGGAACTCTAAACCAGAGTCCACAAAAACATGGGAGCATCTGTTTCCTTTCGAATCGGTTATAGGCACTTCTTGTAAATATGCCTCTGCTCCTAAAGTCACATCTTCCATAATGTTTTTTCACCATCTGCAAAACGTAGCACACGATTGGCTTAGGTGACAGTGACTAGTAATTTGCTATGTTAACATGCGTAGATGTGCTAGCTATTAAAGAAAGGCTCCCGAGTCTTTATCGTCTTTATCGTATTAAAAGAGTGAAAAGAATTGCATGATAGAGGAAGGACATCCTGGGTGATTTTCATTCCTGAATGCTAAAACATTTTTAAAGTTACGTAGTAATTAAAGCGGTATGATCCTAGCACCAATGTAGACAGAGGGGTAAATGGAACAGGTTAGAAAACCTGGTACCTGGAATTTGGTAAAGATGGTAATTCAAAGGAGCAGAGAAAGGTATGGAGAAAACCGGATAAATTTTGTTTCAATTTTAAATCTCTAACTCCAGATGGAGAAAAAAATGATGAATTTTTTTTTTTAATGAAGAACATACATCATATACACTAGAATTGATACGTGTGGCTGGAGAAACGCCATGGAGAGAAATAGCTCTGGGGGTGGAGGAGGAAAAAACAGAAATAACAAAATAAAAAACAGGGGCTCTACACGAGCCGATAATGATGTTATGTCATGAACTAAATGATGTGTTTCAGTAAAATTCAGCACATTTGAGGTCAAAAGGAAAGAAGAAGGGAAGAAAGGGAGGAAGTGAGGATCAAAAATAGATGGTGAACATATATCTGATCTTGGGAAGAAAAAGTCCTTTTCAGAATAAAAACAAGGGAAGAAACCACAACGAAGAAGATTGGTAAATTTTACGACACTACAGTAAAATGTGTATGTCAAGAAAACCGTAATAATTTCAAAAGGCGATAAACTGGAGAAAACATCTGCTCTATCTATGAAAAGAGGCTGATATCTTAATATATAAATGGGTCTCGCCAATCAATAACAACCCCAATAGAAATATGAGTTATGGGGCGCCTGGGTGGCACAGTCGGTTAAGCGTCCGACTTCAGTCAGGTCACGATCTCGCGGTCCGGGAGTTCGAGCCCCGCGTCAGGCTCTGGGCTGATGGCTCAGAGCCTGGAGCCTGTTTCTGATTCTGTGTCTCCCTCTCTCTCTGCCCCTCCCCCGTTCATGCTCTGTCTCTCTCTGTCCCAAAAACAAATAAACGTTGAAAAAAAAATTTTTTTTTTTAAAAAGAAATATGAGTTATTTATATAATGAGTTAATTATAATGAAATGCAATGAATATAATTATAATGAATGAATAATTTACAAAAGAAATAGTCAAATTGATCAACTAAGCACAAGCATTAGCCTGTGTACCTTCCAATGTATAAAAATACAAGAAAGGAATGCACTCGCAACCACGAAACTGAAGGCACCAATAAAGAGAGCTCTACAAATTTCTGGAAGAAGAAAAGCATATGGGATTGAGTAGACATGGGACATAGAAAAAGCCGGAGCCTGGAATATACCAGAAGACTGCCAAGAAAGTGAGCTGCAGTCAATCCAAAAGAGCAGAGAGACTCTGGGATACACATGGGATCAGAACGCTCGGTACTGTGGAGGCAGAAATACGAAGTAGGATTCAACAGACAGAATGAGGGAAAACACCACCCGGCAATATGCATTCATCCTCCTTCTTCAGCCCAGCCCTCATCCAGAATAAAAACATGACAGTATGCCTTTCTCCCGAGCCAAATATAAGACAACAACAATAATAAAATGATAGCTATTCTCTGCCTCATGTCCACAAGATGGCTGCAATAGATCCACGTATTGGATCCTCATGAAGCAACATTCAGAGGCAGAAATGTGGATTCCTTCCTCCTAATGACTACCACCACGAGGTAAGAATTTTTTCCTCCCTTCCCCTCGCTCTCCACACACATCTCCACCAGCAGGCTGTCTTTCTTACCTCTTTGGTTGTATGGCCAAATCAATCGCTGGCAACAGTAATGGGACCATCATCATGGCCTAGACTAGTCAGCATTTACCTGAGTCAGATGGGTGAAATCAAGACTCTTGTACACATGCTTTTGTGTAGCCACGTCAATGTTGCGAGCTTTGCAGAAATGCTAGGCAACATCATCCCATCAAGAGCTTGTAACAATTGGGGGTGCCTGGATGGCTCAGTCGGTTAAGCATCCGATTCTTGATATCGGCTCAGGTCATGACCCCAGAGCTGTGGAATCAAGCCCCGCATCTGCTTAAGATTCTCTCTCCCCCCTGCCTCTCTCTCCCACTCATGCTCTCTCTCTCTCTCTCTAAAATTAAAAAAAAAAAAAAAAGAGTTTATAACACTTGAATTTACAACAGAAGTGGTGTTTTTCAGGGCAGATTCCCATAAACCATTGCCAACAGTGGTAAAAAAAAAAAAATAACCATATAACTGTGTTTTGAGTTTTATGATACCGTTCTGGCTGTACGTTAAATGTTATATTTTTCACTAGTCCCCAGTGCAAACTTTTTCTTCAGTCTGGTTGGTGCCAGAATACACAGCAGGTTTATTTCCCCATCCAGCCTTCTTCCATATTCTCACCCATCTGAAGTGCTCTATGCCAATCTTTGCAATAAAATTGCTGCTGCTATTTCCAGCCAACCTTTACTGAACAGTTGCCATGTTCCCGGCACAGGTAAGCACGTCTTGTGCCATGTGGGCAGGATAGGGTCACATCTGCCACAGCTGACTGCAGAGGAGACCACTGTTTCCCTGTCCCCCCAACCCAATCCCAACATGACTTCCCTGCATTGAGGTTGCGGCCGGAGTTGTGTCACGTGTGCTTTTTTTTTTTTTTTTGAGAATTGTTAACACACCGTGTTCACGTCAGTTTCAGGTGGACAACTCAGTGAGTCGACAAGTTTCTAAGTTATAAGCCACAAGTGTAGCTGCCACCTGTCTCATCGCATGACTATTACAACATCATCGACTGCATTCCTTATGCGTACCTTTTATTCCCGTGATCTATTCGTTTCACAACCGGCATTTGGACAACATGGATAACGTACAAGTACCCGTTATCTCCATGTGAGGGAACTCTCAAAAAGGTGGGGTGGGGAAGGATTACATAAAGGACCGAAAGGGGATGTATTAGTCAGGGTCCTCCAGGGAAACAGAATCAAATAGATGGAGATATAGAAATAGATTACAAATAGGGATAGGGATGGGGATGGTAATGTGGCTGGGATACGGATACGGATATGGATATGGATATATCCGTAATAAACATTCACCACTTTGGTCTCACGGCCCTAGTTCCTCCATCGGATGGATGACTGTGCAACTTAACCTCTGGGCTTCAGTATCCTTGTGTTTAAATTAGGAGTTAGACTGGCAACTCTAGAATTCTGAGTTGCTACTAACCAAAGGATTTATACAGCCCCCTAGCACATCTCACAGTCTCCATAATAACACTAGCACATTCATTTATTATTTAATATGTGCTCAACATTTTATGTAGAAGTTGACTCAGAAGTTTGTATTTTCCAAAACTGACCACAGCAATAGCTCTGGTCCCCCGTGTTCTTTGGAAACTTGCCATCAGTCATCAAGAGATGGAGTCTATTTCTCTTCCCCTTGAGCTTGTGAAAGCATTTGTGACTACCTCAATTAACAGAATATGGGAGAAGGGACATGGCGTGACCTCCAAGGACAGGTGATACAGCTTCCACCTGGCTTTTTCTCCCTGAGGATGCTTGTCTTGCAAACTCAGCCACCACGCTGTATGGAGATCCAGGCCACATGGAGAGGCCATATATAAGTGTTCCCACCAACGGCATCCATCTAAGATCTTAGCTGATGGCAGGGCACCTTGGTGGCTCAGTTGGTTGAGTGTCCGACTTCGGCTCAGGTCATGATCTCACTGTTCCTGGGTTCAAGCCCCACATCAGGCTCTGTGCTGACAGCTCGGAGCCTGGAGCCTGCTTCGGATTCTGTGTCTCACTCCCTCTGCCCCTCCCCCACTCACGCATGCGCGCTCTCTCTCTCCTTCTCTCTCAAAAATAAACATTAAAAAAAATAAAATAAAATAAAAAAGATCTTAGCTGATGGCCAGTCATCGAAGTGAATGCACCTTCAGATGATTCCAGCCCAAAGAATTCAAGTTATCCCAGCTGAGGCCCAGTAGAGCAGAGACAAGCTGCCCGCGCCAACCTCCCTAGCAAACCCGCCATGACCCAGATTGAAGATTCATGACCGAAAGAATGGTGCCATGTTGTTAAGCTACTAAGTTTTGTGGTGGCTTGTTACGCAGTAATAGGTAACTAGAACAAGGTTGATAATGGTTTATCTACATTTTGCAGATGAAGAAACGGAAGTAAGGAGACACTGTAAATTGCCCAAGCACACAGCTCGTACATGGAATTTGACCCCCTGTAGTCTGCCTCCACAGGCTTGGCTCTTAGACACCATGCTATCCTTCCACTTAATAAGTACTTCTGAAAAGAATGGTTTGTCATTGATTCATAGCCCTACTTACCCCTTGTGATGTTTCACAATGCATCTCACTTAACCAAATTATTTAATATTACATCTATTTTTGTTTGCTTGTTTTGAGAGAGAGAGCAAGCGGGGGAGAGGCAGAGAAAGAGATAGAAAATCCGAAGCACGCTCTGTGTTGTCAGCACAGAGCCCGATGCGGGGCTCAAACCCACAAACTGCCAGACCATGACCTGAGCCGAAATCAAGAGTCAGACACTTAATCAACCGACACACCCAGGAGGCCCTGTTATATATTTTAAGTAAGTTTTACGTAATTGTATTTCCTCCAAGAAATCATGTTACCATTTGATAACAAATATCTTAGAAAAAAAACTATGTTAAAAAAAAAAGAGGGTTTTTTGGCCTCTTCTATTTATATTTCCCAAGAACATAAGATACTGAAATTTTACCGCTGGGTGAAGCAATGTTTATGCAGTCTGACTCAATTTCTTTGTATCATATCTGTAAAACTCCCTCTGAGGGAAATATTAAGACTATAAAGATCAGGATCATGCCAAAGAAGGAAAGAGTTACCAGACAAGTGAAAAAAAAGGGTGGTATCTAAATTATACACTTTTTGTTTTTTTTTTAAAAAAAGCTACTTTTTTTAAATTTTTTTTTTTAATGTTCATTTATTTATTTTGAGAGACAGAGACAGAGCATGAGCAGGGGAGGAGCAGAGAGAGAGACACAGAATCCGAAACAGGCTCCAGGCTCCGAGCTGTCAGCACAGAGCCCGACGCGGGGCTCGAACTCACAAACCGTGACATCATGACCTGAGCCGAAGCCCGACGCCCAACCGACTGAGCCACCCAGGCGCCCCTACACTTTTTGTTTTAAAGTTTACAGCATAATTAGATATTTTGAAGCAAGATAAATGATTTGGTGAAAAGTTGTACTTAAACATCTCCTGAGTTAAGATGGCAGGAAAAATATTTCATTTCATAGTTGGTTGAAAAGTATTTAATCATTAAAATACTGCAAGTCGATATTGTGATGTGCAAAATAAATAAGTGTAATAAACCATTTTAATGACTACTAACCATGAAAATGCTCAAATCCATTCCCCAAGAGAGAACTTGCTTTAACTGACCAAAACACCGCTGCATAATACATGTGAATGCCCTTGGGACTAAATGAACACAATTGCTAAAAGATTTGCGTTTAGAAATTAACAAAACGAAAATTAAATATCAGATCATGGGGCACTGTGGTTGTTTTTCTGTGTATGCTGTATTATATTTTGTAGCTTTCCCAATCCCTGTGTATTTTTTCCCCAAATCATTGATTTAAAACACTGACATTTTCCCCATGTCCCAAAAGAACAGCCATCAGTGACGTGGAAGTCCAAAAACAGCAGCTGGCAACTCTACTCTGAGCCAAAAAAATGATGGATTGACTTTTGTTACATTCTAGTTGGACTAAAATGATGCATTTTCCCTTGGAGGGGGAAACCCAGTCAAGACCACCGGTAGGTGTTGTTTTTCTAGACTCTGTGCCTCAACACGCGAGGGCCCCTGAGGGTAGGGGTCACGTCTGGCTAGCTTTGGCCCAGGTCTGGCACATACATTTGCCCAATAAATAATTAACTAAAGCTCTGTTATGGATGAACCAAGCTCTGTTACGGACGCTGGGAATCCAGAGATAAGGTCCAAAGAACCATCCTGAACTCCAGGAGGACAGAAGCAGAGTGGAGCTGGTGACCACACGACACTTGACTACAGGAGCGGTGGGAAGCAGCAAGCACCTGTCCCACCTGGGCCTTCCTTGGCATGAGCCCTCCTCTGCCGTCTGCTGTGCATACTTAAAGACCCAGAAATGGGATTACAGCCAGAAAAGGGGGGGTGCAGGATTACTTCTAAGCTGTCTGGTACGTTTTGTTCATCCGCTCCTACACTCGTGCCGGCACAGGAAGACCAAAATCCAAGAAAGATGCTCCAAGGGCTTGCCCAGAGCCTCCCCTCACCACTGCATTTATCCCGTACCTGATCTCTGCTGCCTACCCTCGGCTTCCTGGCTGTGTAAGCCAGCTTTTCTCCCACGAACTTTTTTTAAACTTTCATACTTGCAGGGAAGTTGCATTAGCACTGGAAACTCTCATGTTAGAGAGGACCTAACCTGGCTAAGACCCCTCAGGATCCGTAGCATAACGAAGTCCAAGCTCTTGAGGGCTGCCGCTCCCAGTGTGCAGGCTCCTAAGAGAGACCAGTGGTCTGAGGCTTCCCTTTCAAGGGGGGCCCTGCCTACAGAAACACGGAGGGTCATGTACTACGTGCGGGAGCACAGAGCAGCCCCACCATGGGAAAACTCTACTGAAAAGGAGACATCTGGCCTCGTGCGCAGGCCTCAGATGCTTTTCAGAGACGGAATTACCAAACTTTCCAGCAGTGCTTTGATGTGGGGGGCTGTTCTGGACACTGTAGGATGTCTCCCAGCGTCCCCAGCCTCTAACAGCTAGATGCCAGTATCCTCACTGCACAGGCACATGACTGGTACAGTCACACAGAGCCCCACGTTCCCAAGAGTGTGGCTAATCTGCCGTTGCCATCTTGAAATTCTTTTTTTTTTTTAATGTCTATTTATTTTTTGAGAGAGAGAGAAAGAGAGGGGGTGCATGCGCATGCATGGGGGAGGGGCAGACACAGAGAGGCAGACAGAAGATCTGAAGCCGGCTGTGCACTGACAGCAGAGAGCCCAACCTGGGGCTCAAACTCACGAACCGAGAGATCGTGACCTGAGCTGAAGTGAGACAAACAGACTGAGCCACCCAGGCGCCCGCCATCTTGAAACTCTTCACAACCTTATCTTTGCATCTGTGTTTTGTGAGTGAAGTTCCATGGGACAGTGGAGCATGTGCCTGTGCAGAGATGCACACAGCGTGTCATCCTTTGCCACTCCACGTGCACATCCGTATCACTCTAGCAGTGAGTGAGCACGGAATTCCAGAAGTGTTCATGAGTTCAGAGAGCCTCAAAGCCTCACAGTAAGTATAAGCGTTAAGCCTACAACTGAGGGAGGGCTTGGGAGGCAGCCACACTTAGAACCACAACTTACTTTGGACACAGAAAGAGGGCAACGGCATTCTAAGAAACATGAACAACCAAGGGGCCCTATCATATTCTTACTTCCTCCCTATATTAGCTGATCACTTACACTGGAAATAATGAGACAGAAAGAAGAAAAAGAAAAGATGGGCGATCCCAGTTGCTTGACTCTCAGTCCTTCCTGATTCATGGGTGAGCCAAAGTAGAGCATGTTGGCAGATCAAGTGCATTTTAAGAAATAAAAATGGTTCGTCAGTTTTGTGCAGAAACAGATATGCATGTACAGGCTATGAGATTCTAATTGTGCACTTTCACTGATTTGGCATATGTTTAATTGAAAAATAGTATTGCACAGTATTAAGATGAATGGTAAAATTCATGCTCATAATTTAAAATTTTAATTTTCCTTGACTGAGGAAAACACTATGTAGCAGCAAATCAAAAACATATTGAGGGAAGGACAGGGGGAAGGAGAGGGGGAAGGAGACCAAAGAAGAAAGAAAAAGCTTTCTATTTTTGGTGCCTTTAATGACCTTTAGTGTTGCTTTTTAAACAAGGGGCCCCACATTTTCATTTTGCACTGCGCCCTGCAAATCACGTAGCTCGCATTGCCAGGAGTACCCTTCAGTCTCAACAAGTAAAAATGCCTCCACAGCTTGCCAAATGTCCCCCTGGAAATGGGGGAGGGGAACACAATCACCCCTGGCTAAGAACCACCGCCCTAGACAGCACATGTTTAGTAAAGACTGGCAGTGCTATGAAACCTCATGTTTTAAATTCTGTACGCCGGGGTTTCAGGGTGGCTTGGTCGGTTGGGCATCCGACTGTGGCTCAGGGTTTGGGGTTTCGAGCCCCAGACTGGATCCACTCTTCTCAGCGTAGAGCCCACTTCAGATATCTTCTGTCCCCCCTGCTCCTCCCCAATGCTTACTTGCGCATGCATTCCCTCTCCCTTTCTCTCTCCCTCTCTCAAAAATAAACATTTAAAAACAAAATAAAATGAATTCTGTAGACTGTAGGAGCCAAGTGCCGGATAAGAGGCTAAAACTTAAAATCTTTTCCTGTTTGGTGACTCCAGGGTTTTTTTCATTTCAGGACATTGTAAGATCACGGGAGGGTGAAACATAGCGTTTTCTTTTGTATATGGAGAAGAGGGCAATTGTGGAATTAGTAGCTAGATGGTGGTTTCTCAAGCAAATCAATTTGGAAGGTATATATTTAAAATAATGACATAGAAACTGATCTCCTTAAAACTCTCCTTGGCACCACACCCGCCTTGGAAACTCTTCACATACTTCTAAGGGACCCATCTAGCTCCACTCAGAGACCAGTTGTGGCCTCAGGGTATGTTGGTCTCAACAAGTCTGCAAGATACAGCAACTCCCAGAGGCCAGCACCAAATGCAATCAGGACCTCAGTTCGTTGAGGGGCAGCAGAGAGCTCATCAAAAGATGGAAAATGTTTACAGATACCATGAGACTTTTTTTCTTACAGATTCACGCAAGGTGAGCCTCTCATTAAGGTTAAACATTTTTTTTTTTCAATGTTTATTTATTTTTGGGACAGAGAGAGGCAGAGCATGAACGGGGGAGGGGCAGAGGGAGAGAGGGAGACACAGAATCGGAAACAGGCTCCAGGCTCTGAGCCATCAGCCCAGAGCCCGACGCGGGGCTCGAACCCACGGACCGCGAGATCGTGACCTGGCTGAAGTCGGACGCTTAACCGACTGCGCCACCCAGGCGCCCCAAGGTTAAACATTTTTAATACAAATTATAACTCCAATTTTTATGTGATTTATCATCTAAGCATATTTTAAGTATTTTCTCTGTAAATTACTGTTGCAACCCTACATGATAAAAAAAGATTCTTATTGTTACTATTGTATAATTAGGTAAACTCAGGTTCAGAAAGACTAAGTAACTTTCTCTGAATCACATTGCAGGTATGTAGAAAATTCTGGTATTAAAGCCAAGTTTCTGAGTCTAAGCCAAGTGATGTTTCCCAACGCCATGTGACCTGAACACTTTATATGTTAACTTTGAACTGTATTTTCCTAGGGGCACCTGGGTGGCTCAGTCAGTTAAGTGTCTGACTCTTGATTTCAGCTCATGTCATGATCTCAAGGTTCATGGAATCAAGCCCGGTGTCGGGCTCTGGGCTGACAGCATGGAGCCTGCTTGGGATTCTCTCTCTCCCTCTCTCCCTCTGCCCCTCCCCGACTCATGTGCATTCTCTCTCTCTCTCTCAAAATAGATAAACTTTAAAAAAATGAATTATATTTTCCTAAAAGATTTGAAGACTAATAATTTTAAGGATTAAATATATATAATTGCCTTTTATGGCAGTCTAATAAAACATTTAGGCAATTCAATCCCAGGATTCCCAAAACAAAGTAGGACACTTAGCTTATTAAATAGCATTAAAAATGTATTTCTAGGCTCATGCATTATATGTAATATCTATAAATAATAAATACACTATTCTTATTTCATTGGAGAGGATACAGAGTCTATACTGCTGGGAGCAATCCCCGGCACATATATCACGGGCTCTTCCCTATTCCTTCCTCAAATGTGACTTTGAACCTGCCTCAGAGAACTGCCTGCAGGTACACCGCCAAGGCAAGAGGGATATCACCCCCAAGGGCCTCAGTGCAAATCCCTGGTAGATGTCCCTCTGGGGCCATATACTCCTGCCTTGTGCCCTATACTGGAAGATGATGCTAACTCAACTTTGACCCCTAGCCTAATCACAGTAGGACTCATCTGCCTGTGGATATACAGACCCTCCTGCTAATCAATGTGTGGAATCCTGGTTGTGTGGCTGCTATGATCATTGAGTGGTTGAGATCTCACCAGGAACAAGTGAGACAAAACCACCACCGGTTTTTAAGCAGTGACAAACCTACGGTCTTGTCAATAACCAGAAGAGGTATCTTCCTTGAACCAGGTCAGGGCCTGGGTGGAGAGGCCCCAGGTGGGCAGGAGAATTAGAATCTTCTCTTGGTTTTTACTTCAATGAGATGACTATGAGGTGAAAAGTGGGATGACCATTTGTTCATCCATTCATCCATTCATTCATTCATCCGACATGTACGAAGCATTTGCATGTGCCCTGTTCTGATAAGAGAAGACACATGAGAAACAGGAGAGTAAGGAACCAGGCAAGCTGCCTGCCTGTTGTGTTTGCCCTTTGAAGTTAGACCAGTGCTTCTCAGCCCAAATGCACTATCAACCACCTAGAGGGCTTTTAACAAACACTTAGGCCTAGGGCACACCATTAGAGATTTTTACTTTACCAGACTGGGTTGGGCCTGGATAATCGATATATTTTAAAAGCTCCCCAGGTAATGTTCATGTGTAGCCAGCATTGAGAACCCCGGAGCTACAGCACAGACAGTGATGGAATGGGCAGGAACAGGGACCAACAAGTAAATAATCTATGACCAGATCAAAATCCTGACCCCTTTAATATGTTTATATGTTAACTTCCTTTGGGTTTTCCCTGAGTAAAAGCCTGCCTTGGCTATGCTTAGAAAACAGGAAAAGACATGTCTATCCATGCTTGAGGCAACGCTTTAAAGGGAGCACAGCACACCCTCATCTTGTCCTGGAGGTGGCAGTGGTCATTGAAGGTTGATGATCCCAAGCAAAGATAAACTTTGGGGACCAGAGTCAGGCCCAGATCAAATACATCTGCTCCTTGTAGAGAGTCTCCTTTCAAGTGTTTAATATGCTCCTGCCTTGAGGGCACCCTTTTATCATTTCAAAGTCCCAGTGCCCACCACACAGCAGGGTGCGTGGCTCAGACAAGACAGTCGGTGAATGTTGAATAAATGAGTGAAAGTATCTAAAGCATTTATACCCCCTCCCCACTCGCTTATTTATGACCTTTCCTGGTATCCCCAGACCTACTCCCACAAAGGCTAGGCTGGACATGACCTTTACTGAGAGATCTGCTCTGGCCAAAAGTGCTGCGTGGAGAATGGGTCATACTCATTCTTTTTACTCAATTCTGGCCTAATGGACATCAGCTCCGCCCCACTAGCATTGCCCTCTAGACCCAAGAAAAAATGGCAAGATAAATGAAGCTATAAAGGTTGTCTTTCTTAACATAAGTTATTTTTAGAGCAAAACAACTATTATTTATTGACTGGTACAGCATGGCCTGATGATGTCGTGAAATAATCTATTCTGAAGCATGAGTCAGATTGCAATTAAGGCCATAGGGAATTTCATTCTAAATTCCCTGGTTAGGGGTGATCGAAATCCAATTTATGGTACTGCAAGAAACATACACTTCCACTTTTCATTCCCACAAAAAATGTAAAATTAAAATGGAGAAGCAGAAATAAGTGCACAAGAATGTTAGAAATAAATTCAAAATTAACAACTTCTGTCAGAAACACAAGACGTGGATGACACGGAGATGCCCTGTCTAAATACCAAACAGACCCATCATACGGGGCTTACGTGAGGTGTCCAGAACAGAGATGTTACTCTCGTAATTTGTATTTCTCAAGCACTATTTTCCTCATTTTTTTTAATGTTTTTTAAAATTTTTTTTAACGTTTATTTATTTTTGAGAGACAGAGAGAGACAGAGCGCGAGCAGGAGAGAGGCAGACAAAAGGGGAGACACAGAATCCCAAGCAGGCTCCAGGCTCTGAGCAGTCAGCACAGAGCCCAACACAGGACTGGAACTCACAAACTGCGAGAACATGACCTGAGCCGAAGTCAGACGCTTAACCAACTGAGCCACGCACGCGCCCCAATTTTTTTCTCATTTTTAAAGAAAAACATTTTAAAGGAACGGGGGGAAAGCAATGCATTTTTGCCTCCTAGTTTCAGCAAATAGATCGTCTGTCACTGTTTGTAACATGAAACGTCATTTTAGCCACAAGTTAAAGAAAAACAACTTGGCATTTACTTTATAAAGTTGTTCTTTGCTTTTAGAAAAATGCAGGTGAGGCGCCTGGGGGGCTCAGTCAGTTAAGCCTTGACTCTTGATTTCAGCTCAGGTCATGATCTCATGGCTTGTGAGATCGAGCCCCACATCACGCTCTGCGCTCTCTTGGGATTCTCTCTCTCCCTCTCTCTCAGCCCCTCCTTTGCTCTCTTTCTTTCTCAAAATAAACATTTAAAAAAAAAGAAAGAAAGGAAGAGAAAAATGCATGTGACGCACATAGCACACAATAGGCGTTCTACAAATGTAGCTCCCCTGCCTTTTCTTACATTTATCTCCTCTGCCCAGTAAGTGTGTGTCCTGAGAGCTAAGATATTAAATCTCCAAGATGTTAAGGGTGACTTTTAGACAATGATTAGGAAAGAGACACAGGAAGCAGGTTAACTAACTCCAAGTCACATTGCAAGTCAGAAAAACTTTTGAAGGAAAACTCCAGTACCTCTCCCTATCTCCCGTGACTATGTGGTTGTTTCACACACAAAAAATATCTTTATGAGAAAAAGGAAAAAGCTTTCGGGGCACCTGGGTGGCCCGGTCAGTTAAGCTTCTGACTTTGGCTCAGGTCATGATCTCGCAGTTCATGAGTTTGAGCCCCACATTGGGCTCAACCCTCTATCCCTGTCTCTCTCTGCCCCTCCCCGGTTCATTCTCATTCTCTTTCTCTCTCTCTCTCTCAAAATAAACATTAAAAAAATGTTTACATAATAATAATTTCAGAAAAAGAAAAGTAAAAAGCTTTCTTCCTAAGAAAATTCATGAAGGACCAAAGATAATATTCAAAGAATAGTATGTGTGTCTATGACACAAGACCACAGAATGGGAGCTTAGGTCTCAAAAAAAAAAAAAAAAAAGAAAAGAAAAAAGGCAAACAGAACATGAAACAATACTTCAAATCCAAAATACAAATCTACCCCAATTAAATAATATTAAAAACATAATGCTTTACACTCTCACCAGAAAATCATCATTCAGCTTTTAAATTTAGACAATATCAGAATTATTCAGATCAGCAAGATGGCCATCTGCTTTCAAGCATGCAGCTGCTAGCCTTTAAACAGCAACTTTTCATGATTCATAACTTATTCATCCCAGGATGCACTTAGACATCTGCTTTATCATCAATTCGGCTTGTCATAGCACTTGGCTTTAAAGTTTCACAACCTCGACCCAGGTAACGGATTGAACCAGTAAATCAGTCCTCTTCCACAGAAAGAAAATCAACTGTATAGCCCTCTCCAAGACAGATGGCCCAACATTAAAATCATATACATGCATATGAATCTAAAAACATATTATTATTCATTCCCTTTAAAACAATAACATTAGCGATAGCTACCATTTAGCCTACTATAGGCCAGACACTTCATCTTTATCTTCATTAACACTCTGGAAATTAGATCCTATGAGCTTTGGTTCACAACGCAGAAAATCAGCAAGATTTTGGGCTTACCCAATGGCACGAAGTGTGGACATGGCAGAGGTGAGCTCCTTGCACCCAGGCCTATCTGTCCTCAAATCCACGCTTCTGCAGAAACCAACTTTGCCTCATATTTGAATGGCCCTGGAATAACTTAAATATTGTCATCGGTTGTTTAGAGGAGCAACTATACTCATTTCAATGCCATTTAGTTTCAATTCAAAGACTATCTCACATATGACATCCAGTTAATATAAATGCTCTGAAAACTATCAAGCGCTGTGTAAATTTCTTGGCTCTTTTTTTTTTTTTTCCAAGTCAACTTTGGACAATCTTGTCTGTCCATTCTTTCACTCTCACTAAGAGCAGTAGCCTGGAGAAGATGGAGAATCCAGGGAGGGTACAAGGACAGAGCTCATTTCTGTGTGGTTGAGAGAACACTTTGTTAAATTCTAATTTGGAAGAAGGCATTCTCAAAATACAGAAGATTTTCTCCAAAGGAGACTAGTTTTATCTCTTGTTCTTTTTTTTTTAATGTTTTTATTTATTTTTGAGAGAGCACATGTGTGCACACATGAGCAGGTGAGGGGCAGACAGAGGGGGGGACAGAGGATCCTAAGCAGGCTCTGGGATGACAGCACAGAGCCCAGTGTGGGGCTCAAACTCAGGACCAGTGAGAACATGACCTGAGCCGAAGTCAGACAATTAACCAACTGAGCCACCCAGGCACCCTGTTTCTTTTCTTTGTCTCTAATCTTAGTGTGCACATTATTTGTTGCCTGCTATTTATTTAAAAACTACGTGGTATATGGGGCGCCTGGGTGGCGCAGTCGGTTAAGCATCCGACTTCAGCCAGGTCACGATCTGGCGGTCCGGGAGTTCGAGCCCCGCGTCAGGCTCTGGGCTGATGGCTCAGAGCCTGGAGCCTGTTTCCGATTCTGTGTCTCCCTCTCTCTCTGCCCCTCCCCCATTCATGCTCTGTCTCTCTCTGTCCCAAAAATAAATAAACGTTAAAAAAAAAATAAAAAATAAAAAATAAAAAACTATGTGGTATATAGAAGATAAGTGGATCCAATAATATCAAATCTTGGTTCTGAAACCTAATATTGGCCTTACTTTCGTCATCTGTAAAAATGGGGATAATGACACCATTTGCCCTATGTCTTCTTTTTATTTTTATTTTTTAATTTTTTTTTTCAACGTTTATTTATTTTTGGGACAGAGAGAGACAGAGCATGAACGGGGGAGGGGCAGAGAGAGAGGGAGACACAGAATCGGAAACAGGCTCCAGGCTCTGAGCCATCAGCCCAGAGCCTGACGCGGGGCTCGAACTCACGGACCGCGAGATCGTGACCTGGCTGAAGTCGGACGCTTAACTGACTGCACCACCCAGGCGCCCCCTATGTCTTCTTTTTATATGATATGTAGCAGACAATGGAATGCCATGAAAAGATGATAACAGTACATTGTGTAAACAATATATCAAAAAGTAATATGCATAGTCAGGATAACATTTATGTTTTAAAAAGTGGAAGCTATATTCATAGAGACGAGGTCTGTGAAGTTATATATAAAATACTAACAGTGGTTACTGATGAATAAAATGTGATTTTTGTTTTCCTTTTGATTATCTACGCTTATCAAAATTTCTAAAACTCTGACAACAAACATTTTCCAGTGGTGAAGTATTTTTAAATTTTAAACAATAATGGGGAATTAGAAAATGCAATAATTATAGGAGAAAGATAAGCAGGCAGTCTGGTTAACTTCAACCACCTTTAAAACTACATATTTAATTAAAAAGCAAGACCCAACAATATGCCGTCTACAAGAAACCCACATTGAATACAATGATCAAGGTGGTTTAGGGGCGCCTGGGTGGCTCAGTCGGTTAAGCGGCCGACTTCGGCTCAGGTCATGATCTCGCGGTCTGTGAGTTCGAGCCCCGTGTCGGGCTCTGTGCTGACCGCTCAGAGCCTGGAGCCTGTTTCAGATTCTGTGTCTCCCTCTCTCTGCCCCTCCCCCGTTCATGCTGTCTCTCTCTGTCTCAAAAATAAATAAACTTTAAAAAAATAATTTAAAAAAAATTAAAAAATGATCAAGGTGGTTTAAAGGTTAAAGAATGGGAAATAACATACAGTCTATTCTCATTATTCACAAAAGATATGTTCTATAAAGTAGCTGCAAACATGGAACCATCGCTCCCAAAGGAAATATAAGGTTGGGTTCTAATAAGCCTCTGGTCATAACATTTTTGTCAACTGATCAATACATAACCTTGTTTTATGTGTGTTTCGGTTTAAAGACACTTTATTCACTATACGTTGTTGATTCGTTAAAACTGACCTCACACCAATAGCACAGCCAATAGCACAGCCAATAGCACAACCTAACTCAGGTTAGGAACTTACCTAACAATCTCCTCCGTAAGGCATGTCACCACCTTCTCCTGCTTCGAAACACCAGACAACACCTTAGCACTACATTGAGAGCTATGGTAAACAGCTAAATCACCAACAAAAAGCAAGCACAAATGTGTGAAAATCCAAACCGACCACAAAAAGCATACTTGTCTACAGTGTGAGAACTGAAACAAGAAGACAAAGTGTTGCCTTGTTCAGCCTCAGCTGGGAACATGCATGTCAGGCAACTCAATTGTTCTGTCATCCTGTGCATGTCCTTGAATGACAGAAAAAGTATTTCAAGTACTGATTTTTGATTGATCTATTTTACAAATAGATTTTACTGAGTAGGCAAATTTGCAAATATGGAATCGGTGAATAATGAGGACTGACGGTACCATACAAATATTAATCAAAAAGAAAGCTGGGGGCGCCTGGGTGGCGCAGTCGGTTAAGCATCCGACTTCAGCCAGGTCACGATCTCGCGGTCCGTGAGTTCGAGCCCCGCGTCAGGCTCTGGGCTGATGGCTCAGAGCCTGGAGCCTGTTTCCGATTCTGTGTCTCCCTCTCTCTCTGCCCCTCCCCCGTTCATGCTCGGTCTCTCTCTGTCCCAAAAATAAATAAACATTGAAAAAAAAATTTTTTTTTTAAAAAAAAGAAAGCTGGAGTAGCTATGTTATTATCAGTCAAAATAGACTGCAGAGAAAAAAAAAATTACCAGAGATACAGAAGGATATTACTTAATGATAAAAGAGTCAATTCAGAAAGACATTATAGTCTATTAGATCATTGTCTCTTTAATGAGAGAGCTTCAAGATACATAAAGCAAAAAAGTGTTAAAACAAAAGGAAAAATGAAAAAAAATCCACAATTTTTGCTGGAGGCTTCAGTACTCCTTACCTAACAATCAGTAGACCAAGAAGGCTGAGTATGAGCTAGGATATAGAAGAAATGAACAATACTGGCAACCAACTATATCAAGATGACATTTATAGACCATTCCACCCAAAAAGAGAAGGATACACATTTTTTTTAGTGTACATGAAACATTTAAGATAGACAATATTGTCTCCTAAACATACCTTACCAAATTGAACACACTCAAAATCATAGAAAGCTTATTCTCCATCATGGAATTAAAGCAGAAATCAGTAATAGGAAGATATGTAGGGAATCCCCAAGTGGTTGGAAACTGAACATTTCTAAATAATCCATGGAAAAATAAGAGGTATCAAGGGAAATTACAAAGTATTTTGTACTGAATGAAAATAAAAATACAACATTAAGATATGCTAAAGAGGGGCGCCTGGGTGGCGCAGTTGGTTAAGCGTCCGACTTCAGCCAGGTCATGATCTCGCGGTCCGTGAGTTCGAGCCCCGCGTCAGGCTCTGGGCTGATGGCTCAGAGCCTGGAGCCTGTTTCCGATTCTGTGTCTCCCTCTCTCTCTGCCCCTCCCCCGTTCATGCTCTCTCTCTGTCCCCAAAATAAATAAACGTTGAAAAAAAAAATTAAAAAAAAAAAGATATGCTAAAGAAATGCTTACATGGAAATTTACAGCATTAAATATCTATATTAGAAAAAAGAAAGATCTAAAATAAACAATCTAAGTTTAATTTTAAGTCTAGGAAAGAAGGGCAAAATAAAGTTAAAGCTAAGAGAAAGAAGAAAACAATAAAGAGCAGAAATCAATGACATTGAAAACAGGAAAAATAATTAGGGATATCAATGAAACTAAAAAGACATCTTTGAAAAGATAAAAAAAAAAAAAATTAACAAACCTGTAGCCAAACTGACAAAAGTTAACAAACAAAACCCCACAAGTTACCAGTATGAGGAATGAAAGGGAAATACCGCTATAAATCCCACACATATAGAGCAGATAATAAGAGTATTACAAACAAATTTACTCATATAAAACTAGTAAGTTAGGGGGCGCCTGGGTGGCTCAGTCGGTTAAGCGTCCGACTTTGGCTCAGGTCACGATCTCACTGTCCGTGGGTTCGAGCCCCGCGTCGGGCTCTGTGCTGACTGCTCAGAGCCTGGAGCCTGTTTCCGATTCTGTGTCTCCCTCTCTCTCTGACCCTCCCCCGTTCATGCTCTGTCTCTCTTGTCTCAAAAATAAATAAATGTTAAAAAAAAAAAAAAAAATTAAAACTAGTAAGTTAGATAAAATAAACCAATTTTTTAAAAAACTACCAAAACTTATCCAAGATTAACAGAATAGTCCTGTATCTATCTATTAAAGAAATGGAATTCATGTTTAAAGAGCTTTCCACAGAGAAACTTCTAGGCCTTCATGGTTTCACTGATGAATTCCACCAAACATTTAAGGAAGAAATGTTTATGCCAGTCTACGCCATCTCTTTCAGAAAACCAAAGAGACAGAAATACTTCTCATCTTATTTATGAGGAAGCATTACACTGATATCAAAACCACACAGGGGCGCCTGGGTGGCGCAGTCGGTTAAGCGTCCGACTTCAGCCAGGTCACGATCTCGCGGTCCGGGAGTTCGAGCCCCGCGTCAGGCTCTGGGCTGATAGCTCAGAGCCTGGAGCCTGTTTCCGATTCTGTGTCTCCCTCTCTCTCTGCCCCTCCCCCGTTCATGCTCTGTCTCTCTCTGTCCCAAAAATAAATAAACGTTGAAAAAAAATTTAAAAAAAAAAAAAACAAAACAAAACAAAACCACACAAAGATGGTATGTGGAAAGCAAACTATAAACCTATATATATTATGAACATGGAGCAAAAAATTCTTCAACAAAATACTACCAAATTTAATCCTTCAGCATATGAAAAGAATAATACATCATAACCAAATGAGTGTTAGGAATGTAAGGCTGGTTCAACATTTGAAAGTCAATCAATGTAACCCATCCTATTAGCAGTCTAAAAAAGAAAACCCACATTATCATATCATTAGATGCAAAAAAATCATTTGATGATATTCAATGTCTACCGATGATAAAAATTCACAGCAACCTTGGAATAGAAAGGAGCTTCCTCGACCAAATAAAGAGCATCTGTGAAAAATCCTATGTCTAACACCATACCTAATGATGAAAGACTGCATGTTTTCCCCTAAAGATTAAAAACAAATCAAGAATATCAACTCTCACTACTTCTACTTAATATAGGGCTAGTAGCTCTAATACAGCGCTAGTAGCCCTAGCCAATGCAGAAAAGGAATAAAACTGGAAAAGAAATGAAATGATCCTTATTTACAGACAACATGATTGCCTAATAAAAACTCCTAAGAAATGCACAAGATAGCTCCTACAACTAATAAGCAAGGTAAGCAAGATCACAGGAAGTGAGGCCAACATACAAAAATCAACTATATTTCTGTAATGAACTTCCAGAAATTGAATTATTTTTAAGTACCATTTAGAGTAGCTCCTCCCAAAAGAAATATTTAGGTATACTCTATCAAAATATATATAAGATCTGTATGCTGAAAACTACAAAATACTGATGAAAGAAATGAAAGAAGAGCTAAATAAATGAAGAGACATATCATGTTCATGGACTGGAGACTCAACATAGTTAAGATATTAACTCCCACAAACTGATCAGTAGATTTCATGGAATTTCAGTTTTATGTAAATATAGGCAAGCTGACTCTAAAGTTTATATGGAAAGTCAAAGGAACTGTAACAGCCAAAACAATTTTCAACAAATGGTATTAGAATAATTGAACATTCATATAAAAAAAATAAACCTTAACCAATAATTTACAACATATCCCAAGTCAAGTTGTTACAAACTGAATGTTTGTGTCTTTCCAAAATGTATTTGTTGGAGCCCTTACCTCCAACGTGATGATATTAGGAGGTGGGGCCTTTAGGAGACAGTTAGATTAGATGAAATCATGAGGGTAGGCATCTACTCTCATGATTAGATCTAAATGTAAATTTACAAAAGTTCTAGAGGAGAACATGGGAGAATATCTTCCTGATCTTGGGTTATGCAAAACGTTCTTAGCTATGATATCAAAAACAAGATCCATAGAAGAAAAAATTGCTAAATTACACTGCATTAAAATTAAAAACTTTTGCTCTGAAAAAACGTAGTATTAAGAGAATGAAAAGTCAAGTCACATTCTGGCAGACAATATTTGCATATCACATATCCAACAATGGGTTTAAAACCTCAAAAGAACTCTCAAAACTCAACAATATGGAAGCAAACATCACCCCAACCAAAAAAAAAAAAAAAATGGGCAAAAGATTTGAACAGACACTTTACCAAATAAGGTACACATGTGGCAAATAAGTTCTTGAAAAAAAATTATCAAAGCCATTAGTCATTAGGGAAATGCAAATTAAAATGACAATGAATACCATTCTATACCTATCAGAAGGACGAGGATGCTGAGCGACTAGAATTCTCATAAGTTGCTGGTGGTAATGCAAAATGATACAATATTTCTGGAGAACAGTGAAGCGTATACTTACTATAAGATCAGCCTATATTCATACAATATGTACAAGTTGGTTATCACAGCTTAACTCGTAATCTAAATATCTTTCAGTGGGGAAAGTGATAAACAACTGTTGGTACATCCATACAATGGAAGGCTACTCAACAATAAAAAGGAATGAATTCTTGATACATGCAACAGTATGGATGAATCTCAGTGGCATTTACTGACTGAAAGAAGCCAGTCAAAAGGTTATATATTGTATGATTCCATTTATGTGACATTTTGGAAAAGGCAAATCTATAGGAATGGAAAACAGATCAATAGTCACCTGATGGGTGGGGAGAAGTGTCTGAATACAAAGGAGTAGCAGAAGATTTTTTGGTACAATGGAACTGTTTTTTGGTCATTACACGACTTTATGCATGTGTTATAACACACAGAATTAAACACCAAAAAAGTCAATTTAACTGTATGTGTTTTTTAATAGTAAATTAATAGAAGTAAAAAAAAAAATACTTATGCTAACAGAAGATAATTTATTTGCCCAAGTTGGCAGATTGTAAACCTTAGAGTTAAGACAGTTTGTTATATAATTTATTTATTCACTGCTCTCTCAGGAATAGGTAAGAGGTTTATATAAATAAATAAAAATTATAACTAGCTTGCAATAAATATTTTTTAAAATATTTTGATAGCTCTCTGTAGAACTATTGTTGTTAAGTGTTTCTCAAACTAATCTTAGAAGTCAAGACTCTGGCTATATAATTGCTTACAATTATACCATTTTATTCCACCTTGAAATCCTTGTTATCATACCTTGTCTAATTCATGTAAAAGAGAAGAAAGATCTTTTTCTTGACAATATATGCCACTTGAAGGCAATCTAAACAAGTCAAGTATATATTTAGGCTATCCCCAAAGAGAGGTACATTAATTCCTGAAGTATACACCAGTCACTGGCTGTTAGAAGGGGGATAGCCTAGGGATAAGGAAACTTCTGTCCTCACTTTCTACCTCACAGTCTATTCTTTATTAGCTCTTCCTCAGGGGAGAAGGAGTTGCTAATCTGATTATTCAGTCTAGAATTCTTTGGATGAAACCAGAGCATTGAAAAGCCATTTGCATCTGTGAACATACCCTTTCTCATCTTGGAATAGGTCAGGGAATATTCTGAAATTTTCTTGTGCTCTTTTTCACTTCTAACACCAATGTCTAGTGGTCTTTCTTCTTTCTTCCACTTTGACTTTGTCCCTGAATTGGTAATAATGCCTTGATTTTCCTCCACAAAACCAGCAGCACCATATGGAAAGCCCAGATATCCCAGAACGTTTTTCTCCCAAATGGGAGCTTTTTCATAGCCACGGACTAAGTAATGTGGGTCAGTTTAGTATTCTGCAGCAGAGCCAAAATGTTTTTCCATAATGATCGTGTTACCCTCTTTCCTTTGGCAGAGGTAATATGCTTCGAAATCTTCTCACATTGCTCTACAAAGAAAGATTCCACCTTTAGTTTTGGGGAATGGAAAGAGGAATAGATAAAAGATTTAGGAAAGCAGGGGGCTTCATTTTGGTTTTTTGCCTCAGCCACGCACCCCAGCTTAGTTTAACCCATATTGAGGGACATATGGTACTTACAGAGAAATGAATATATTTACACTTTATTCCTCATTTAACTGTTATTAATTTTGTATCATTCCTTTAGAAGGAAGCATAAATGCATGATAGGCTTTAGTTATCTAATTAAATAATTCGTAGTCATGATCCCTTCTATTAAGGGGTTAAAATATTAAAATGCACAAAATTAAAATCCTCCTAAATTACAAAGTCCATGAATGGAATAAGAAGGAGGAAATTGAGTTGTATTCCCTATGTAAACTGAGAAACCACTCAAAGACTCTGCCCAACTTAAACCCTGTTCCTTACAATCTGTAGACTAATTAAAACAAGAGACTGCAAGGTTATTTTATACCATATGATAAGAGTGAATCCTAGCTAGAGTTATATAAATTCCCATTTATTTCTCCCTCATTACGTTGTACTTCTGGACTGAAATTCGTTTCCTGAATCTCTGTCACTTTTCACCTTTGCCTTTAAGGTAAGCAAAGAGGCAGCAGAATCATTCAAAGCAAGTCAATCTGCTGAGGCAAGGACAGAAGTAGACCTCAGGCTTCCTTTGTCCCTTTGCTAAAATCCAAAGAGCTACAATGTGTTTAGAAGGGCACAGTACCAACTGACCCAGTTTTATGAACAGTTCAATGTTAATTTCTTGTTATATTCATTTTGTATTACTAATTTATTTTATTTCACTTTATTAATTTTGGCATAATCATAGAACATGCCTCTGTTCCTCCTTTCCTGGGAGTTAGGTTGGCTCAGAGAAAAGGGTGGGGGAGTAGTTCCCTTGACTAGTACAAAACATCTGGATCTCCAGATTACAGAGATTTAGAAAAAGCAATAGTCCTAGAAATGAGACTGTAATGATAAAAATCTGGCAGAGTTCAAAAACAATTCACTGTTCTGATATTCTTTCAGAATAATAACACTCTATGAGTTGGAAGACATATGATCAGTAAATGAAAAGGTAAGTTGATATAATATTTTTAGCACCCTATTCTTACTGCCCCAAAATGCTTATGATTTTTTAAGAAAAACTCAAAATTGAAGAAATGACCCAAAAATGTTTCCCCACAGGCTTCTGTACATATCCTATTCAGGTCAATTTATGCCATCCCTGACAGTTATGAATAACTTCTACTTTTCCTATAGTGCAAAACTTAGAAGAAAAATGGAAAAGTAAAGCCCTGTCCCAGTAGTGGGATGCTTAAGCCAGTTCGATCCACTCCAGGAATTACTCACTGCTCTTTACAGTCTTTCACCCACAGTCATGCCTTTAGAAAATGCCTAGTGAACATCACTCATCAATTCTAACTCTGGACAACATTAGCCCATCCTCACCTCAGAAGTGGAAGGACATTTCCCTTTGGCTACACCTGACCTTGGACCAAAAAGCAGCTATCCCTGAAACTGATAAGGCATTTTGTCAAGACAGGTTGTAAGGAATAGGAAAAAAGAGGTTCAGCGGAATCAGAAAACTCCAGCTGAGGCTCCTAAGACTATCTTAAATCAGCTTCCCTGTGGTGGTAAAAGAGAAACAATACTTCTTACTTCAGAGGGTAATTTGAAGATCAAATGGCATAAAAGTGCTTTATAAAGTTGTAAGTAGTTTATAAATGCAACAAAGAACTATTGTTTTTCAACTTCACCAGATCCCGTGTTGACTGAATAAATGTTCTTCACTATCAGGACCAACTTTCCCCCACTGAATTATTTGGGATGGTCAGCAGAAGGGCTCCTGTTGTCCTCTGACTCAATGACTGCAGTGAGGCTCAGAACTGACAGAAACTCACTCCTGCCACTCAGCTACCATCCTGCTGGGGGTGGGGACCTTCCGCTTCTCAAGTTTTGCTGTTTGAATGTGTTGAAACCCAGACTCAATTCTTCCCTTTCAAAATTGCATTATACCTTTCCTCCCCAGCTATCTGAGGTCCAAACCCTACAGCAAATGCAAACGAACATTTCAAGCGAAAGAACCATAACAAACTTAAGAGTTTTAGTCCCCTCTACTCTTCCATTCTCCCCTTTCCACTCACCCCCCCCCCACAGCAGTCTTTAATGAAAACAGAGGCTGTAATTTGAAAGACCTTGTATCTAATCTACCAAGAGACAGCTTCTTAAGTTAGCAATGACCATGCTTTCCCCGCTGCTCAAATTACACACACATTACTCACATACACACACATGCACACACCAGTAAGCCGATCGACCGCAGACAAATCTGACTTTTCACCAACTTGTAGCCACGGATAGCAGCAAAGGGACCAAAGTCCTTCACCGGCAGCTCCAAAAAGACACTGCAAGCGCCAGCGGCGCCGCAGTAGCAGCCTCTGCGCTGCAGCCTGCTGCCAGAGTTTCAGGTCTCATTCCTTGAGGAGTATCGCTCCTCTGCCTATAGTCCCACTTCCGTGGGCTTCACCCACTTCTTTCCTCAGGACATCGGGAGGAACCGGGTCACTCTGCCACTTTTGCAGAGGGGGAAGTGGCTGTGAAGAAGATCCCCACCGAAGTAGCCTGAAGCCCACGACTCCTGGCCTCATCTCTCCAGCCTCCCGCCCACGTAGGCGCCTGTGTGTCTGGCAAAGGTCCCAGTTCTCAAGGTGCCTGAGCTCCGGTGGGATGTGGAGGAGCCTAGCGGGAAGAGCAGTGGCGGGACTAAGGTTGGGGATGGGTAGAGGACAGAAGGGACGGGACCGGGAAGAAAAGCAAAGACTCCGCACAGAGGCACTCTCCCGCCCCTAGCTTACAGAGGGTAACTTCAAAACGCGCAGATAACAGGCAAGGAAAAGGCCTTTTCTCCCTATCCTCTCCCTTCTCTTCCCCGCTCCCCGCCCGGACACCTGGTGAGAAAGCAAGGTGCAGGTATACCTGGAGCGAACACCATGATTTCCTCCAGCCGCTACGCCCCTAGGTGAGGAGGACACAAAGGCAGACGGAGGGGTGGGAGAAAAGCCAGGACTTGGAGTGGTCCAGGGCAGGTGGGCGCGCAGGGCGCGGGCCGGGCCGGTCAGCACCTCGGACAGCTCCTCGCCGCGCGATCCCGGGCCGCAGCTCCAGCCACCGCGGCGCGCTCAGCCTCCACAATGCACTGCTCTGCCGGCGGCCACCGCGGCGGCGGGAGGAGGAGACCGAATCCTGCTCAGTTCATTCCTCATTCCCGTGCCAACTCAGCGTACACTGCTGCTTAGGGAGCAAAACACTTCTATCGCTTCCACGGGAGAAGGAAGGACGGAAGAGGAAGAGAGAAAAAGGTAATTGCCCGGCTTCCCGGCAGGGGGACAACTAATTGCTTCTAATTACCTGCTGTCTCTAGCCCCCGTGGATATTGGACTGACATTTAGGATGGGCTTGCCCTTTTATATATATATATATATATATATATATATATATATATATATATATATATCTCAAAGAACTTTACTCCTGAGGATGACTCTAAGTTCTCCGGGTTGGATGGCTCTGAATAGAGGGGTGGGGCCTTAAAGTGAATAGGCCCTTGGGATTCCATGACTTCTCTCCGCCTCTCAATTTCAGTCTTCTAACGTCAGAAAGAGAGCTAGAGGGAAGGACAGGGTGACTGGAGCATGTGAGGAGTGCTGGAGGACTGCTCCCAGGCGGCCAATCTGGCTCTGAAAGCTTCTAAACTTGGAGGCCCTCAAGGTCATCAGTTTAGAGAGAGCAGGACTGGCCAATACAGAGGTAAGAGAACTCTGTGAAGCATGTTGTCACTGACAAATTCACACACTCTACAAAAGGTTGAGTCAACAGAGTTCCCTTCAAGTATGAGAACAGCTCCGAGACTGATCAAGAAACTTTAGTGCTTCCCCTCCCGTTTATCCAACTGATAACTGTGTCCCCCATACACACCAAGTTCTAAAGATACTGAGAGGCACCCCACACTCACTTCATGCTTCTAAGTCACTGCTCATTTTGAAATCATTATCTAGTCCCCCCAAGAAATGTTTGTGTAGTGTGGATAGCCCAGACTAGACGTTACCCAGCTTGAAACAAGTCCAGCTGGGTTACAACCCCAGAGCGAACGTGACACAGGATCCCCCAATCTCAAAGCAGATGTCAGTTGCTTTGGGGTATATTCTCCCTGTTTGCAGCTGAATGGAGTTTTCCAAGAACAAACAGTGACCTGGGTCATCTCCAGTGTTTTATGGGGTTTCTTCACATGCATCTCTCCCTGGAAAAATACAGCTATTCTGAAAATACAATATTTCTTAATAATTTGGTTGGTGGCCATAAGTTCTACACGCTTTTGCCAAATAGAAAGCATTCAAATAGCCTTATTGGAACTGGTTTTGTTCAAAGCCATCTGATAGATTTCAAATGCAAACAGTTTTACAGCTCTTGAACTGCAGTTTGCATGGAGGCATATGGGCAGCCTCAACATAACACAATCAGTACTGCTCTGTGCACCTGGCTCAACACAGGCTTAAACAGATGGAACCTGCCTCAGCAGCAGCAAGATGCAGGTCAGCTGATGGGCAGGACAAAGTATGAGCATGATGAGATGCAGTCCTCTCGCTTCCCCAAATTACTCCAAAAACGAGGGACCAAGAGTACTTCACTCTGCCTTCTTTGCTTTATCACCAGAAGTGTGATACACTCTTCAAAATAATCTTTGAATGATTGGAAGGCCTCTTTCAAAGATCTCTTTCTAACCTTTATTTTTTTCTGGGCCTTATTCTCTTAACGCATAAACAATTATTCATGATTAAATTCAAGGGAAAGCAATGTGGTGTTGGAAAAGAAAAAAGACTTGGAAATGAGTCAGACTCCAGTAGAACGTCTCCACCATATACTAGCTGCGTGACCTTGGATAAGTTATTTAACGGTCTCATCTGCAATATAACGATTAAGGTGTTGTGAAGGTTTGTTGCAGGGATTACATGTGCTAGTGAATTAGCCGATTGATTAAGAGAGAGCACAGCCCCAGCTAAACCCATTCTAGGAAATTGATGACACACTGGGAGTAGATGACACCCTACAGGAATGCGAACTAAGTATGTTAAATCGGTACATCTCAAATATTAATGTGCATATACATCCCATGGAGATCTTAAAATGTAGGTCATAATTCAGTAGATCAGGGTGGGGGCTGAGATTCTGCATCTCTAATAAGGTCCCAGATGATGTCCAGGCTGCAGGTCCATAGGATACTGCTGGTCCATAGAACATATTTTGAGCAGGAAGGTGTTAGATACATCAGCATTTAAAAAGAAACCATTTATACCACCTGCAACCTCAGAGCGTATTTTTCTAAATGTTAAATAAGGAAGGAACTCACATGGATTCCCACAGGCTTCCAACCTAGACAGAAGCCAAGATGGTAGTAGAAATAACGAATGCCTGAAAATGGTCCCACGAGGGTCTTTGATTAGTTTGTTATGGCAGTAGCAGGTAATACGATCCAGTAAAATCCAAAGCAACAGGTCAAGGACAGAAGAAAAAACTCCTCAGCCCATCCTCAGCTCTTCTCCCTCTTCCTCCTGTGAACTCTTCATTTTCTCTACCCAACACATCATTGCTACCTAGCCAGAGGACAATATACTCCCAATTCAGTTTTTGCATCATAGCAGGAGCAATTAGTATTATTCCCAGTAAAATCCAAGCACTTTAATATTTTTTTATTTATAATTATTTCATCAGTAAATTTTATATTCAACAATATTATCTCCAATTTTTACTACTACTGGAGGTATTATTCTGTTGGTTTAATTTACATACCCGAATAGTGCTACTAGATTTTTTTTTAATTTTTTTTTCAACGTTTATTTATTTTGGGGACAGAGAGAGACAGAGCATGAACGGGGGAGGGGCAGAGAGAGAGGGAGACACAGAATCGGAAACAGGCTCCAGGCTCTGAGCCATCATCAGCCCAGAGCCCAACACGGGGCTCGAACTCCCGGACCGCGAGATCGTGACCTGGCTGAAGTCGGACGCTTAACCGACTGCGCCACCCAGGCGCCCCAGTGCTACTAGATTTTTTATATCTTAGTATAAATGATCAATTTAATAAGACTGTCTCATAGGAAAATAAGAATTTCCTTTTATTCTACCATAAGAGCCAGATTCTGTGACATATCCAGTCTTACTCCACAACTGAGGCTTCAGTTCCCAATATAGTCTCACTGTGTCTCTGTTTAAACGGTTCCACTCAAGGCAACTCATTCTCTAGTCAAACAATCCACTACATTTTGAAATAGCCATTTACCAGACAGGCAGCAGCCACTTCAACCACTACCATCTACCTCGTTCTAGCACCTTCATTTCTAGCCAAATGATGGGAATACTGAGAGGAAGCAAGACAGTGAACAAGTTGGACTAGATGCCACAACTTTCCTGCTCTTATGCTGAGCTTATCAAACTGGGCACCCCTACCTATGAATACTCGAACAAGGTGCTAGATGAACTGGAAGGAACAGAAGAAACAAAAAACACATAAAAGAAACACCTAATAGAATCAACTATTATAATTAAAATTGGGGAGAATATTTTTTGTTATTTTTTTTAAGTTTATTTATTTATTTTGAGAGAAGGGAGGGAGGGACAGAGAGAGGGAGGGAGAGAAAGAATCCCAGGCAGACTCCACGCTGTCAGCCTGGAGCCCAGTCCCCCAAACCATGAGATCATGACCCATGCCAAAATCAAGAGTCAGACACTTAACCGACTAAGTCACCCAGGCGCCCCAGAAACTTGGGGGAGTATTTCATGCAAAAATGAACATGGACGCACTATGAAGTAGTGATTCATGTGACACATAAACATTAAATTAGAACCTCCAAAGAAACTAGGAGAGGCAGATTAGAGCTATAACTCTCAGACTTCCTGCAAGTTCCCATCTATTCCCTCAAACATTAATTTATTCTACTCTGTCTTTAGAGCTTGAAAAAATAGAAAACTTTGAAAACCCATCTTGAAATATCCCCCGTTTCCATTATTTGCAGCTCACCTTGGCTCGAGCCATACCCTGATTCTTCCCACTCCCTACTTATTTTAATGCATTATTCAACCAACTATAATTTCAAAGAATTCTTAGTATCTCTGAGGACAGCTGAAATAGATTGAAAAGAAGCATTTTCATTATGAAGCATATTGACATAATTTTTTTCCAAATGTCTTCCCCTATAAGTTGCAAATGATTACAGAAATGAAGTGCTGGAAAAGAACTCTTTTCATCTAAAAGCTGCCGGAAGTTGTTGAATTGTCTAAGGGAGGCCATAGAGGTGAATGCAGCAGGAATTTAAAAAGGAATGAGAGAATGTGGCGTAGACATGAAAAGAGAAAAACTGAATGAGGAAGAAGACATTGAAAAACTAATCTTTTTGCTATCCGATCTGTGAAGATTTAAAGAAAGTGAAGTAAAAATACATCTAGAGAGGGAAATGGCCTAAATTGAAAAAAAAAAAATGACGATAGAAGATGGAATAAAAGGGAAGGGAAAATAAGGACTATACTGCTGTAAGAAAAGAAACAGGAAATACTAAAGAATTTTGCAGGCTTAAAGAATATAGGACAGTGTCTCTGTAGGTTTGCATTTTATGAAGCAGTTTATGAGTCCTGTGAGATGTTTTAAATGGTCTATGAAAGAGCCATATTTTCTAAAAGGAAACATCAGCAAAACTTCTCTATTGGAAAAAGTAAATTAGAGCAGTTAAAATTTTATAGCGTGCTCATGCACAATGAATATTTTCCTGAAAGAAAAATTCTTTTTTTTTTTTAATTTATTTTTTTTTTTAACGTTTATTTATTTTTGAGACAGAGAGAGACAGAGATGAACGGGGGAGGGTCAGAGAGAGGGAGACACAGAATCGGAAACAGGCTCCAGGCTCTGAGCCGTCAGCCCAGAGCCCGACGCGGGGCTCGAACTCACGGACCGCGAGATCGTGACCTGGCTGAAGTCGGACGCTTAACCGACTGCGCCACCCAGGCGCCCCCTGAAAGAAAAATTCTAACATTGTTTGAGGACCTTTTTCTCCTAACAAAGGGTTATGTAGCCATGTCCATTTCTGTACTAAAAGTTCCCCAAGTCTCTCTCTCTCTCTCTCTCAACATACACACACACATGTGTGCACTAATTTTACTAGATAACAGGAAAGGGAGAATCAACTGAGAACATTCAAATTAAAACCAATTTGGTTAGTTTTTAAAAAGAAGCATAAAGCATTTAATTCAATATTCCACTCAGCTTCAATATTGTTAATAGACAATAGATTCTAAATGCAAAAATCTCTCTGTTTATATATAGGTTCCAAACTAAGGCAATTTCAGAAGGAAAAAATCAATGAGAAAAAAAGACTGGAAAGACAAGAGGTGAAAAGAGAAGTAAAAGATAGGAAAGGAATATGAGGGGTGCCTGGGTGGGTCAGTTGGTTGAGCATCTACTTCAGCTCAGGTCATGATCTCATCCTGTTCATGAGTTTGAGCCCTGTGTCAGGCTCTGTGCTGACAGCTCACAGCCTGGCTCCTGCTTCAGATTCTGTGTCTCCCTCTCTCACTGCCCCTAATCCACTCGCATTCTGTCTCTGTCTCTCTCAAAAAATAAAAGAAACATTAAAAAAAATTTTTTTAAAAAGACCATGGATGCAATGCCATGCCTACTCATGCACATGATTCTGAGTTTCATTTAAAAAAAAAAAAAAAAAGAAAGGAATATGAGAAGGAGAAAGAAAAGAGGCAGCAAATAGAAACAGAGCTTCCTGGGAAGAGCATCAATAAAGGAAGAGGGAGGGGAGCCTGGACTTTAGCTCAGGTCATGATCTCACGGCTTGTGAGTTCTGAGCCCCATGTAGAGGGGCTCTGTGCTCATAGCTCAGAGCCTGGAGCTTGCTTAGGATTCAGGGTCTCCTGGCCCTCTCTGCCCCTCCCCTCCCCTGCTCTCTCCTCCCCTGCTTGTGCTCTGTCTCTCTCTCTCTCTCTGTGTCTCAAAAATAAAGATTAAACAAAAGTAATAAAATAAAAAAAAATAAAGGAATACATATACTAAAGACTGAAAAAAATGACATATTGAGAAATTCAAAAAAGCTTTAGAAAAAACAAGAAAAGAGTATCAAACTTCTTTTTAAGTATGATGACAAAGATTAGAGCCTCAATACAGTCCAAACTGAGAAACTGGGTGCTTTTCTTAGATCTGCTCACTTGGACTGTATGTTTGGGAATAACTTTAATCATTGCCTTCGGAAATACTTATTAATTTTTATTGCCCAGCCATAAAAAAAAGAATGAAGTTTTGCCCTTTGTCACAATATGGATAATCCTAAAGGATATTATGCTAAGTGAAAATAGAGACAAATGATTTTGTGTATACGTAGAATCTAAAAAACAAAACAAATAAACAAACTAACAAAAAACAGAAACAGACTCATAAATACAGAGAACAAACTGGTAGTTGCCGGAGGGGAGAGGGGTAGGGGGTGGGCAAAATAGGCGAAGTGATGAAGAGGTACAAACTTTTAGTTACAAAATAAGTCACAGAGATGAAAAGTATGGCACAAACAATATAGTCAATGAGGTATGGTGACAGAGAGTGACTATACATAGAGTGGTGAGTACTGAGTAAGTATATAGAATTGTCAAATCACTACGTTGTACACCTAAAATTAATTTAACATGGTGTGTCAACTATATTTCAGTAATAAATATTTTTTTTTCCTTTTTTTTTTTTTTTTATTTTATTTTTGGGACAGAAAAAAAAATAAAAAAAAAAAGAATATCCTAAAATTGGAATATTTTGAGAACTAGAATCAACTCTAAAATATGCTAACTCGATGTCACCTAATTTTTAAAAATACGTTAAATCAAATTTCACATTTTCTGTCCAATGGTTTTGAATTATTGTATTTAGTCAATATGAGTGACTGGAGAAGGAGTAAATAGTTATAAAATTGACAACTTATTTTCAAAATAAGCATTCTTTTCTTTATTCATTTATGCGACATGCATTTACTGATCAGGGGATCAATACTAAGGACAGGATCGGATACTAAAGATTCAGAGGAATAAGACACAGGTAAGCTCTCAAGTAGCTTAGAGTCTAGTAGAAAAAAAAAAAAACCAGGGGAAGGTAGGAGCAAAGGAGAGGCAAAGGGAGAGAAGAACACTGAGACACAGCTGAGGTCTGCAAATATTTATCTACAGAGGTTTCCAGTGGCATGGTTTCATGAAATCAGGGTACAGATGTGTTAAAATATCTACAGTAAGCTTAAAATGGAGTCACGCATGCTAAGCCCCCATGCCCGCAGACCAAATCTTACCGAAGTGTCTATGCTTGGCCCTCCCAGCAAAGGCAGGCCTCGGCCAACCAATCAGCGCTTGCCTGCTCAGCACACGTTCCTTGGCCAGCCTCCAAGACTTCCCTTTGCTCCCTGCAAGAAAAGTGACCCTGCTTTAACCAATCAGCAAATGCCCGCTATGACTTCCTTGTTCCTGATCACATTGGTCTATAAAAATCTCCTACCTTATGCAGCTCTTCAGAGCTTTCTATCTACTAGATTGGATAGTGCCCAGTTCAAGAATCACTGCATAAAGCCAGTATGATCTTTTCAAAATTTATGATTGTTGTATTTTTCCTTTAACACATGAGAATGCCACTATGTCCAATTTGGGGAGGTAAAGAAGTTAAGGCATGAGGAACTCTCTAAGGGAGACAGAAAACAAGAGGTCATTCTGGACTATAAACTGTGAGGTTGAAAGGCTAGCACCAGGAGAGGGAGAGCAGAGTCTAATATTGCAGGACTTTTTACCACAATACCTGGGATTCTTTGTTTCGCTGCTTTGAAGAAAGAAGAGGTGGACAGAAAATGAGCAGCAGGTAAAAGTTTATTAGAGTTATAAGATCAGAAGGGAAGAATAGTAGGAAAGCTCTCTATACAGAGAGGGGACATGCCCCAGGACAATAGTCAAGGGTCCTTGTAAGGTGCTGGTGGCCCTGCCCCTTCCCTCCCCCCTTGTTCCTTCTCAGGTTTGACCCTCACTGGCTGGATAACTCTAGGTGCTAGGTTGTCCATTCCTGATTGGCTCATTTCCATGGTCTCTGGCCAGACCAGTTCCTTGGGGTCTACTTATTTTTAGTCAGGTCTTCTGTCAAATTCCTGAAGGAAACCTGAGGGGGAATTGCCTTGAGGGACTTTGCTCTGGCCAGACACTCCCTGCGTTGTTCCCAAATATCTTTCCCCACCCAGGGACCTCAGGTCCTCATCCCTTCCCCTCTCTGCCTATTTTATCCTATTTTTTTTTCCCCCTATCAGACTAACAAAACTCAGGCAGGATTTGGGAGTTTAAGGTGAAGCTGTTCTGCATGACAAGGTCTTGAGAGCAGCTCTGTGAAGTGACTGCTTGAGGGCAGAGGAAATGAAAGAATCCTGAGAGAGAAGTGTCTGGGCTATTGAAGTCTTCCTGGATGGTAGGTGCACAGAGGGTGGAGAAGATAGTGAGCCTCACAGATTGGCGTCTATCAGTGGGAAGTCAGAAACACAGATGCCCCTTGAGCCACAGGTTTGAAGTGCACGGGCCCCCTTATCCATGAATTTTTTACAGGACAGTACTGTAAATGTATTTCCTTGTCCTTATGGTTTTCTAAACATCTTCGCTTACTTTATTGTAAGAAGACAGTATATAATGCATCTAACACACAAAATGTGGTGAGGCTTCCAGTCAACAGTAGGCTATTAGTAGTTAAGTTTTATTTATTTATTTTTTTAATTTTTTTTCTTTTTAACGTTTATTTATTTTTGAGACAGAGAGAGACAGAGCATGAACGGGGGAGGGGCAGAGAGAGAGGGAGACACAGAATCGGAAACAGGCTCCAGGCTCTGAGCCGTCAGCACAGAGCCCGACGCGGGGCTCGAACTCACGGACCGCGAGATCGTGACCTGAGCCGAAGTCGGCCACCCAACCGACTGAGCCACCCAGGCGCCCCAGTAGTTAAGTTTTAAAGGAATCAAAAGTTACAAGCCTCTTTTCAGCTGTGGAGGAGGGGAGGTCGGTGCCCCTAAAGCCCTATGTTGTTCAAGAGTCAAATGTACTGAGATGTTACCAGATAAATCTAAGGAGAAAATAGTTAAAAGTTCTTTGAATAAGCTTACAATGCTTTGGTAGCACGATTAACATTTGGAAATTGAAATAGCTATTTTTCAAAGTTGGTAATTCCTTTTTACACCAATTTACGTAACAATGGTAGACATTAGGCCGATTCTTATTGCTTTAGAGACTGAAATGAGTTCAGAAAATAAACAAGCCAATTCTCAGCATTTGCATTTTAAAATAAGCGCCTGAAATGCACAGTAGGGACGAAAGTCTGGAGAGCCAAGGCTTTCAATTCATTGCCAAAGTGGAGGGGAAAAAGTTTTTTTTTGAGTCCTAGCCTCAAGGACTCAAATTGTAAAGTCTGTAAAATAAGCAGAATTGGGGTGAGAAAAGCAAAAAAAAAAAAAAAAAAAGGAAGAAGAAGCACAGCCAGTTTGAAAATTCGTTCTGGGCTTGGGGACAAGTTTTGTTTTTGTTTTGTTTTGTTTTGTTTACAAGAACAGATAAGAGACTACAGACTTAACAGGGTCTCCACAAAAGGAAACTGTTATCCTAAGTCTGCAATCCAACCCATGGATTGCATGGTCAGCCCACAAAGGGGTAATGCCTCAGAAGGGAAGTGACTAACAGCAATGATGAATTTGGAAAAGACCCAAGACCTTCGTTTGACTCCCAAGGATATATATAGCTCAGAAAGACCTCCAGCCTCTTGAAAATTTCCCGGCTGATGGCTGGAGGAATAGATACCAATAGCAGAGTGAGTTGTCCAGGTAGATAGAATTTAAGGCCCCCTCCTATGTCCTTCCTAACCCCAGCGAACTCTCATATGAATCTGTGAAAAACAAGACAACAGGCCCAAAATGGAACCACTTATGGCAAGCACCCAAGTGTTTGGCTTTCCCAGTGATGGAATCTTACACCAGTCAATCAGCAATTGCCTGATCAGCAGTACGTAGGTAATGTGCCTGACAGACCCCTGCTATCCCCTAAAGGAAAGTAACCTAGCAAAAAACTGTACGCTTTTTTGCCTTGTTGAACTTCCTTGTTCCTGCTCCCTTCTGCCTAAAAAAGTCTTTCATTTTGTACACCTCCTTTCTATCTGGTAGATACCTGCCTGATACCAATCAGGTTTTGTTCAGATAAACTCTTAAAATGTTTAATATGTCTCAGTTTCTCTTTTAACACATGGGAAGGATTGAACACATAGCCAGCTGGGCTCTTGAGGTCAGAATAAGAAAGGATCCCAAGCAAAGAGACCAAAGGCCTTGGTAAGACACAGCCATCTAAGATGATGGATCAGGGATCTAGTCCCACAAGCAAAGGACAAAGTCCCAACTGAGTAGCTGCCAGAGAACAGCTGGTGTCTGAAAACTGGATATCCCACTCCCCCCCCCCTCCACCCCCCACCTCCCCCACCCCTTACCCCCTATTAGTTTGGACACAACCTCAAGAGAAAGTCTTTTATTGGCTATCTAAAATCCTGAGGTTTTACTCAGGTTTCCGAAAAGACAATAATCAGTCATTTTGACTGACCTTGACCAGAAGTTACTGGATTAAGTGTTCTGCTATCAAACAACGTGATAAAAAATTAGCATTAGTTAGAGACAAATCTTTTTTTAGTGGCCCCACGCATTTCTACCAAACTCTAACATTTTGGGGTGCCTGTTGAGTACGTTCACACAGCATTTCTGGCTACCTGAAATGTTATTACTTCCATCGCACACAGCTGCCTCTATCTCATCCAAGTTTAAATATTACTCCTCTGGGAGATTTCTCCTGTCAAACCAGGTTCAGAAGGTCCAACACCCATCCCCCACCACACACACACACACACACACTGTTCATTCTCTGTCAGGGTCCTAGATGCATTTCCTTTGTATCACTTTTCTCAGTTTGCTATTTCATACCTCTTTGTTTGATTACCTATTTAATGTCTGTTTAATTACCTGTCTAGTGCTACACTGTTATCTCCATACGGGCAAAACTGTTCCTGTTTTATTATCACAATACTCGCAGCGCATAGCATGGTCTCCACTGTACAACAGCCATTCAATAAACACACATTAATGCGCCAAGCTATATGCTGTTATTTGCCTAAATTTACTTAATCCTGAGATGCTGTTGTGGTTCTCATTCTAAAGGCAAGGAAAATGAGCCACGGAGCAATTAAGTAGCTTTGGAAAGCCAGATAATGGTAGAGCCAGAATTTAAACCCAGGTAGAAAGGAGAAAAAAACAAAGCATGTCTGACTCCAGAGCACGTAGCTCTCTTCTTTCCTACAGAACATTTTCTCTTTTCACTAACACAAAAGGCAATGGCCTGGGCCTCACCATCACTGCGGTACTGGGAAGACAATGACCAGTGAACCACCCCAAAGCCAAGATACCGGGAGGTAGGCCAAACAGTTGCTACTTCATTTCTAGAAGAGTTAATGAATGGAGGAACTATTCAGTCCAAGGGTATACAGGAGTTCATTGACAGAGTGGAGGTTTCAGGTGTTACTGCAGGTCTATAGGGCAACAGGCTACATGGGATGAGGGTGAGGTGGGGCATTTTTTGACACAGGGATATTTTGGCACAGCTTAAAAAACTTTTTTTTTTTTGAATAATGTTTTTTTTAAGTGACCTGACTGCAGCAGCCACCCTGTCCCAATCCCAAACTTCAGAACTTCCTGACCCTAAGGTTCGTGAATGAGATGACCAGTGGGTGGAGATAGGGGATTTTAGACTCATTTATTTAAAACTGAATTTATCAGCTTTCCTCCCATTTAACAGTCTCCTATGTTCTCTTTCTCCATTAGTGGTGGCATCTTAGTCTATGCTAGAAGTCTACAAGTGACCCTTAACTTGGTCGACTTTATCTTCTAAATATTTCTTAATTTGACAACTACTCTCCTTTCCTATCACCCCTCCCCTCATGAAACCCCCATTATCTCTTGCCTAGACTATTGCAATAGCATTGTAACTGCTCTCCTGCTCTCGTGTCTCCATATTCACCTGCTTATTTACATTCATCTGTTTCCTCATCTTTTTCACAACCACTCAACTCTGCCTTCAGAGTGGGAAAGGAGTCGTAGTGAGTAAATGAATGCACGTGGCTGTGTTTCAATAAAGCTTTATTTATAAAAGCACATGGAGGGCCCGAGTAACCCCTAATTTACCGCATAGTTATCAGAGTTATCTGTAGAGAACGCAGCACTAACCATGTAACTATATCATTCCTCTCCTAGAAAATCATCGAGTATTTGGTAATGCCACATTGTTATAGAAGATCCAAAATTCTAAATATGGCCTATGAGCTTGATTTGGTCCCTGCCTACTGTCTTACATTATATCTCACCACTCCTTCCCTTTCATTTCGTGTTCCTGTGACACTGAGCTATAGCTAGTTCCCTGCACACAGAGACTAGAAACTGATGTTTCTAGTCTGATATCCTTAGCCACACTCTTCTTTCTGCCTGGAATGACCTGCTCACGTTTCCTCTTCACTTGGCTAATTCCTGTTTATTCTTCTGACAAGACCCGGGCCACCTTCTGGCAGCTTTCCATAATCCACACAGGAGCAGTGACGTCCCCTGTCTCCCAGGAATCTGTTTATCTCTGTCATTGTTAGTACTGCACCTGACCACAATTATTTGCCTGGCTCCCTCTTAACTATGAGTTCCTCAGTGAAGGGTTCCTGTATCTCATTTACCTTTCATTTCAATGCCCAGTATTTTCTTATCACATAGTAGAAACTATAAATATTTTTTTAAGTGTATTTATTTTGAGAGAGACAGAGACAGCAAGAGCAGGGGAGGGGCAGAAAGAGGGAGGGAGAGAGAGAGAGAGAGAGAGAGAGAAAGAGAGAGACAGAGACAGAGAGAGAGAGAATCCCAGCAGGATCCACACTGTCAGTGCAGAGCCTGACACGGGGCTCTAACTCATGAGCCGTGAGATCCCGATCTGAGCCGAAACCAAGAGTCAGACACTCAACTGACTGAGCCATCCAGGCTCCCCAGAAACTAAAAATATTTTTAAATGTTTATTGAATAAATGAATATTTTAATAAATGCACTAAACTGATTTTTTAAAAGAGTTTATATAAATGAAATAACAGGGCTTATTGAATACTAGCATCCTGTTTGCCGTATACATCTTTAGTTATATCAATATGTGCATGCATGTGTGTATGTATCCCATTAGAAATTATATATATAATTTTATTATATATATTCATCTATATCTTATATTTATTATATATATTTAACATATATATTATATATATACAATTTTATTATGGAAAATGTCAAAGATTTCAAAGTCAAAAAGAACTATTTGTTCTTAATGAACTCCACCCCACCCACTACCACTGCTTACCTGGTGCCAATATATAATACTTTATGGCAAATCTTGTTTTACTATACCTGCACCCACATCCCCAATCCTCCCACTTCCAGATATTTAAAAAAAAATTTTTTTTTAACGTTTATTTATTTTTGAGACAGAGAGAGACAGAGCACGAACGGGGGAGGGGCAGAGAGAGAGGGAGACACAGAATCCGAAGCAGGCTCCAGGCTCTGAGCCATCAGCCCAGAGCCCGACGCGGGGCTCGAACTCACGAACCGCGAGATCGTGAGCTGAGCTGAAGTCGGACACCCAACCTACTGAGCCACCCAGGCGCCCCCCCCCCCCACTTCCGGATATTTTAAAGCTCATTGCAAATATATCATTCCACATAAAGCTATTTCATTAGGTATCTCTAAAAATTAAGAATTTAAACATTTTAACATAATCACTGCATTATCATGCCTTTAAAAAATGATTCTTAGCCATAAAGTTCATCCAAATCAGCATCTTCATTGTCTTACCAACAGTAATATGTCCTTAAATACTTTAACTCTGATCCCACTCCTTTGAATGTATACATTATGAGCAACTAATATTTAAATTCCAGCCATTCTCCCCTAAAATTAGATATTATTGTTTTATAGAATCTATATTTCTTTATCAACATATATACAAATGGCTAGCTCCCTTTTATTTATTTTTTTTAAGTTTTTTTTTAAATGTTTTTATTTATTTTTGAGACAGAGAGAGACAGAGCATGAGCAGGGGAGGGTCAGAGAGAGAGGGAGACACAGAATCTGAAAGCAGGCTCCAGGTTCTGAGCTGTCAGCACAGAGCCCGACGCGGGGCTCGAACTCACAGACTGTGAGATCATGACCTGAGCTGAAGTCGGATGCTAACCGACTGAGCCGCCCAGGTGCCCCCTAGCTCGCTGTTAAAATCCATTTAGTGTGAGATCTTTTTAGAATGAACTTTTAGATTGTCTTTATCTAAAAATGTCTGTATTTCACCCTTGTTCTTGCAGGGTAGTTTTATTACATAGTTTTTTGGATTGATTTGATATTTTTTCTTCTCAGTTCACCAACCCTTCCTCCATCTTAGTTTTGGACAGGGCTGGATTAGACTGGGACAAGAACTCCATTAATTATATCAACCCTGTGCTTCCCATCTGCACACCTGTAGCAGCAAATGTAGAAGAGGCCCTGTTCCCCACTCAGAATGGGCTCAGACTAAGCCTATGGTTCAGGTAAAATCTTAACTCTGTCAAATAACACCAGAATCTGGGGCACCTGGGTGGTTCTGTCAGTTAAGCGGCTGACTTCGGCTCAGGCCATGATCTCATGGTTCGTGAGTTCAAGCCCCGTGTCAGGGCTGTGCTGACAGCTCAGAGCCTGGCGCCTGCTTTGGATTCTGTGTCTCTCTCTCTGCCCCACCCCTGCTTGAGCTCCGTCTCTCAAAAATGAATAAACATTAAAAAAAAAATTTTTTTTTTTTAAATTACCAGGATTTCAGCTCTTACCTAACTTAGATAAAACTGGTTAAATTAAGCGCTTTGAGCACGAGGGCCTTTAAAACAAAAGTCTATATCCAGGGACGCACTGGTAAAGACAGCAACTTGTGCACAGTCTTCCCCTTTCTCCCACAGCCCTGGGATAGAGTTTTCTCTCCAAAAGGGCTCTGAGGTCCGGCTAATGCAGGAAGCAGGTACACTGTAGAATGAGTTAGCAGACAGTCATGGGAGCCTTGCCTTTTGAAAAGCAAAGTCAGACCTCAGGAGCAGCCTCTGGGACTATTGGGAGCCAGCATTTGTTACAGTTCAATTTCTAATGCTTGCTTCTTTGTCTCAGAAATAGCTGATGGGAATGCAAGCTGGTGCAGCCACTCTGGAAAACAGTATGGAGGTTCCTCAAAAAACTAAAAATAGAACTACCCTATGACTTAGCAATTGCACTACTAGGCATTTATCCACGGGATACAGGTGTGCTGTTTCGAAGGGACACATGCATCCCAATGTTTATAGCTGCACTATCAACAATAGCCAAAGTATGGAAAGAGAATGTCCATCGATGGATGAATGGATAAAGAAGATGTGGTATATATATATATATATATATATATATATATATATATATATACACAATGGGTATTACTTGGCAGTCAAAAAGAATGAAATCTTGCCATTTGCAACTACGTAGATGGAACTGGAGGGTATTATGCTAAGTGAAATTAGTCAGAGAAAGACAAATATCATATGATTTCACCCATATGAGGAAGATACAAAACAGATGAACATAAGGGAAGAGAAACAAAAAGAATATAAAAATAGGGAGGGGGACAAAACAGAAGAGACTCATAAATATGGAGAACAAACAGAGGGTTACTGGAGGGGGTGTGGGAGGGGGGGATGGGATAAATGAGTAAGGGGCATTAAGGAATCTACTCCTGAAATCATTGTTGCACTATATTTTAACTAATTTGGATGAAAGAAAGAAAGAAAGAAAGAAAGAAAGAAAGAAAGAAAGAAAGAAAGAAAGAGCTGAAAGTCTCAGATTGTTCAGCTAAAATGTGCCAAGATAAAGGATGGCCCAAGACAAGGCATTTCCTAAACTTTCTGACACTTTTACCTCTGGGATGTCTTTGTTCTTCAGGTTTATGTGAGAAATCCTTACTATGCACATTTTCCTGACACAAGCCATCTGGAACTTTGTTATAACTGCTCAACATTTTTTGATGTTTACTGCACTGCTCTGATATAGGACAAATTGAGCCATAAGTACATAAGCAGATTCAGGTCTGTGCTTAAAGTGGAGGTATTGTATGATTTCATCTTTAACTTGCATTTAGCTTCAGAAGTTGGGTTGGCATAACCCACTACCGAGGATGAAGCTTTTCTGTGAGCTGCTCTCTATCACACAAGTGGGATTCAGAAGGATGTATAGAATAATCCTTTAGCAATGTCAACATTGAACGGCGTGAGGGAAATAGCCTTCCCACCCACTGCTCCTGTTCCACCTAATTTTGAAAGCCTTTATCCTCAATTCTCAGCTTTTGTAATTACACCTCTCCTGATCTTGTTCTTTCCTTTTCTCCAGAACTCTTGAGAAAACAAGTTCCCATCATAAACACTGGCTTACTATAGCCACAAAATAACCTGGCTCCCAATCAAGGAGATTCTCTGTTTACCAAAACTACTACTGAGGTGAAAGAAGAAAGAAAAACAGTAATAGTAATCATCCTTTTGAAAGAGAGATGAGATACTACCCTGGAAATAAGACTTTCCTTTTTATCTCTTCTCCAGGACTTTCTTCTACCTACACAGCTTCACACTTCCATTGAACTAAATTGTAAAGTGGGCAGTTGTCACGGAAAGTGAAAGTTCACTGTGCTCTTGGGAATTTCCATATAGAAACCCAGAACCCAGAACCCAGAAATGAGCTACCCCTGGCCTCTAGCTTCATCTCCTCCCTCTTCCATACGACCCTCCAAAATTCATTCAATTTAATGGCATTTGCTGAGTATGTCTGTGCTGAGCCTTGGAAATAGAAATATGAACAAGGCTATCTTTGGACTCAAGAAATTTACCCTATGGTGGAAGAAATCAATTTTAAAGAAATAGTGATACAAGCATAAGAAGTACAAGAAAGTGATGACATAATCCACCATATCCAAAAACAGGGGCATCATTGTGGGAAGGAATGACTTATTCACTTTGTAAAGTTAGGTGAGGATCTGAACATGGGTAGCTCCACTCTTCTCCTTTTGACTTCAAGTAGGAAAGGAGGAGAAAGGAAAACTCCCCAGAATGTCTTAACTGGTGCTCTTTGAACAGGATGACTAGACAGAATGCTAGGTACTTTGTTGCCTTGTACCTAGACTCAACCCTAGTGGCAGCCCCTTTGGATGACCTGATCTTCAAATTTGATCTCATCCCTGGACACTTGGCTCTTAGATGCATCCCCACCTAGGACTAGTCTCTCCCCACCCTAGTGCCCAGTTCAAAGTGGACCCCAGTCACAGGACTGCATGCCAGGACTTCCTATTGTGTTGGAAAAAGGAATGTTTCTTCCCCACGCTTGAGGTTTCCTTCCCAGTAGAAGCACCATAACACTTACTCACTCATTTATTCAACCAGCAAATATTTATGGATAAGTATAAACCAGGCACATTCTAGACCCTGCTCTCATAAAACTTACACTGTACAGACACTGCCTGTGCAGAATAGGCAAACAAAATACTAAGCATATGTGATAGCCGGGGTGATAAGTACTGTGGAGAAAAATAAAGTAGCATAAAGGGATAGACAGTTCTAGGTAGAGAATCCTAGGTCTTTTACATAGGAGAGTCGGGAAAAGCCGCATGGAGAAAAGCACATTTGAGCAAAGACCTAAGGAGGATGAGGTTCTGGAGTTCAAAGTATTTCAGTCTGGAAACATGAATTTGGGAATCATCAGTATCTAGAGCCATGAGACTAGAGGAGACCAAACGGAAAGAGAATAGGATAGATAAGAATTCTCAAGACTGAACCTTGAAACATTCCAATATTTAGAATTCAGGAAGATGTGAATAAATCAACAGAGGAGACTGCGAAGGAAGTAGTTTCATACTCTTGGCCTTTCTCTGCCTCTGTCTCTCTCTTCACCCCATCTGTATTTCTCCCTTAAGGAGGAGTAACTTCCTTGATTGGTAAATCCAGGAAAGAACCTGATACTTGATGGCACTACTGCTTCCTCTTTCTTTACCTTTAGGGAGGAGGCTGCCTACAGAAAGCCTGTTCTGCTCGGTTTCCCTATGTGAAAATAATCCTCAGGGACAATATGAAAAGGTCTGCAATTTTCTGTGCTGCCTATGACTCCGGTGGGCACGTCTGTCTCATTCTGGAATTCAGTATTTAAAAGCTCATGTCTATGTAGCTCTAAGCCACATTTTCCAATATCAGATTTATCAGTAATAAAGACAGTGTTTTTTTTTTAATTTTTGTTTTTAATGTTTATTTATTTTTGAGACAGAGAGAGACAGAGCATGAGTCGGGGAGGGGCAGAGAGAGAGAGGTAGACACAGAACCCAAAGCAGGTTCCAGGCTCCGAGCTGTCAACACAGAGACCGACACGGGACTCGAACCCACAAACAGTGAGATCACGGCCTGAGCCGAAGTCGGACTGACTGAGCCACCCAGGTGCCCCAATAAAGACAATGTTTTAATCTATGTCTGCCTGATTCCTTTGCCTTATCCCCTAATGGATTCAAAACTCTGGCCATCAAAAAATTTCAAGTTCATCAGATCCCCTTGAATGCCAATATCATGGAACACAAATTCAATTCAGACTCAGGTGATCTATAAGTACACTCCCAACTCTAAAAGAAGTCTGTGGTTTACATCCTTGCCTGTCAGTTGGAAGCCAAATCTAGACTCAGAGATTTCTGAAGTGGAAAGAAAATAAGATCATCTGTTTGTAGCTTTTTGATGAGAAAACAGACCCCAGCGAGAGAGAAGCTAGCCAGCAGCAAAAGCCAAAACTGTGAGTCAGGTATCTTGATTCCCACCCAGTCCAGTAAGAACCACGATCTACTCCATCTCATTCATTCCTGAAGAAGAAATAAAATGAAACAGACTAAGTGTCTTCCACAGAGTTTTTCTCCAAACGATCCCTACTTCCCCACATGCATATGTTGACTCATTATATAGCAAAAAAAAAAAAAAAGAAGAAGAAGAAGTGGCCATTTGGTCACTTACGATAACACCATCTCTAAACTGCTTTTCCCTCAGTGAGCTTCGCTTAATCAAAGAAAAAGTCTATTATTTCCTGTCATCACCTAGGTGACTGAAGAAATGTTCACTGATGAGTCATGATCACCAACCTCAAAAGAACCCTTAACAGCGTTTCCTTGGTCTGTGACTTTCTCTTTGAACCGCTTCAAGCACCAGACACCTCCCTCATTCCTTCTCAGAGCAACTGAAGCACTCCGAGAGCAAAGCTCTCTCCCTCCCTGATGAAGTCTACAAACACAGCTATCTATGTGCTCAGCCTTTCCTTCAGCTTCATCTGTGCAGTTACAGTAGAGAGGTAAAGCCAATCCTTCATCTGTCTGCAGATCCAATTCTCTCCCACCTCCTCAGATAAAATGCCACCAACCGATGTTCTCTTCCCCCTCCGGCAGTGTATTCTGGAGTGTATTCTCATCTGGATCGTTTCTACCAACATTTCAACAAGCTCCAATCTCTTCCAAACAAAAATAGAAAACAACATTTCTTTATGTCTTGCCCACTGGCACCTATAACCATATTCGGATTACCTTGTTCAGAGGACCTAAATATTGAAGTGCAAATGTAGTGCAAACTTTAAAATTACTCACAGAAAACCAATAAGATTATGAGTTTTTAAAATTATGACTCCTTTAATTCCTTGTCTTCAAACTATCAAGTACTACATTCTTTCCAAGTCTGTCTTATATTGGTGTTCCCGCTTTGCTAGGAGCTGTAGGCACGAAACTCAGTATGCTAAGGGGGTAATCCAGAATTTGCTCTTCTTTCTGATGTTCACAACCAAAATCTTCGAGCTTCCTATAACTCATTTGTTTCTTCGTTTCTCCTCCTACCGTCTGATCAGTCTGGCTTCTGCCCTAATCACTCCACCGAAAGATCTATTACTGAGATTATTATTGACTCCCAAGATGTAACAGGTATTGTTTCAGTCCTTATATTATTTGATTTCTCAGTAGATTTTGACTCTACTGACCACCCTCTTCCCTTTTCTCTTTTGTGCATTCTTCTGGTTTTTCTCCTTCTTCTCCGATTGCTCCTTCCCAATCTTATTTTCAGACTCTTCCTCTTCTATGAGCCTTTCAAAGTTAGGGAACCTAAGGGCTCTTCCTAGTTCCTCTTCTGTTTTCACTTTATAGGCTTTCTGTAGTCAATCCCTTCCAGTCCTCTGATGTCAATTATCATGCATTTTTAGGAGAACTATATAATTTATCATTTGAACCAGACCATTTTTAAAAGTAAAGATGAGATCCTATTAGGAATGTTGCCTAAATTGGTCAGAGCCAATTTGGATATGTGCCAATGGGTCCTAAATTTATTCCCCAGTGAAGACCTCTTCTCTGAGCTCCAGACTCACAAACTGAATTGCCTACTTACTATGTGCACTTGAATTTATCAATTCATTTATTTCATAAATACTGAGTATCTACTGTAGGTCGAGCACTGTTCTAGGAACTGATGATGTATTAATGAACGAGACAGACAAAGCTCCTGTCCTCAGAGTTTACATTCCATTTCAGGGGAGATCAGTGAAAGCAAAACTATATGAAAATACATTGTTTTCACCAGGATGAATGCTATGGAGAAAAATTAAGTTGGAGAAGGGAATAGGGAGTGTTGGGAGGAAGTTGGAAATTTTAAATAGTGTGATCAGGTTAAGCTTCACTGAGAAGGTGACATTTGAAAAAAGACTTTTCTAAAAGCATTGAGCAAGTAGTCAGAGTGGACACATAAGCAAAGGGAACAAAATGTGCAAAGTCCTGTAAGTGGCAACAGGCATGGTGTCTTCAAGAAACAGCTATCAGGCCACATATGTGAGGCTGAACGAATAAGGGAGAAAGCAGGAGGTAAAATCATAATGTTAACAAGTTTATATCACATAGGGCCTTTAGGCATAAGTAAAGAATTTGGCTCTTACACTAAATAAAATGAGAATCTATTGGAGGCGTTTAAGCAGAGAAAATGATATGATCTGACTTACGTTTTAGAAGTACCACTCTGGCTTTGGGCAGGGGTGAGAGCTGACCAGATGGGGAGTGAAGGCAGAAGCAGGGAGCCTGGTTAGGAGGCTACTGCAATAATCCAGCTGGTTTGGATCAAAGCATGAGCAGGTAAGGTTGTCAAAAGTGGTCAGATTCTGTACGTATTTTGAAGATGGAGTCAACAGAATTTGCTGATGGATTAGATACAGGGCTTGAGAAGAAAAGAGGGGAGTCAAGGATAATCCCCAGGTTTTTGGCCAGGACAACTGGAAAAATGAAGTTTCCATTTACTCAGTTGGAGATGATTTCAGAGAGAGCAAGTTCAGAAACGAGGAGCAGAAACTCATTTGGGGACATGTTCAATTTGAGACACATATTAGATATCCAAGAGGAGTTCTCAAGTAGCCAGTTGGATATACAAGTCTAGAGTTCAAGGAGAGGTCTAGGCTGAAGAGAAAAACTGGGGAGTCTTCAGTTCCATAGATGGTATTTAAATCCATAAGCCTGGATAAGATCACCAAAGAAGGAAAGAGAAAAGAGGTCCAAGAAATGAGATATAGGCTCTCAATATTTAGAACTCAGGGAGGTGAGGAGGAACCAGCAAAGGAAACAAGGAGTAGCCTCCAGAGAAATGGGTGTAAAACTAAGAGAGTGTGATACCTGAAAACCAAGAGAAAGAGTTTCAAGTTGGAAAGAGTGATCCCCTATACCAAATGCTACCAACAGGTCAAACAAGGATTGAAAAATGACATAGAGGTCGCAGTGACCTTGATACATTCAGGATAAGTAAAGTAGCAAGTATGAAAGTCTGATTGTAGTGGTTCAAGAGAGAATTGGAGGAGACAAAACAGAGACAGTGAATACAAACAACTTTTGAGGAGCTTCCCTGTTAAGGGAAGGCAAGGGACATTAGCTGGGGAGAAAAGTGAGATCTAGAGAAGATTTTGGTCAAGGAGAGAAGAGATGAGGCAGGGAAGGGGTGGGGAGAGTTTGCGGCGTATTGCCCTTGCCCTTGAGTAGCCCAATCCTAAGAGGAAATGGGACTACAGGTGAGGAAATTAGCCTATGCCAGGGGTAAGTATAGTTCATCTAGAGTAAGAGAAGGAAAGATGACATAAATGAATACAGACACCTGCAGGTGGGGAGATGTAGTGGCAGGAGTTTGTGGAAGTTCTCTTTTGATTGCGTGTTTCTCAGTGCAATGGATGCAAGCTCCTCAGCTTAGAGTGAGGACTGCAGAAGAAAGATTTGGGTGTGGTCAGTGTGAAACAGTCATCAAGGAGAGTTGGACACTGAGTTCTAGTGAAAGCCAGTATGATTTCCAGGCAGCATGATGGCCACATTTGATGTTAGTGATCACCTAACTTGAGCCCATTCAGCATGGTTTTGAGTTTTCCTCTAGCCTGAGGGTAGGTGAGGAACAGACGGAGGAGAATTGAAAGTAAGTGGGCTTGTGGTGAAACGGTGAGAGATCAATGTATTATAGGTTCTGGGGGGGGGGGGGGGGAACAACATTGGAGTAAAGGAATTAGAGAGAGTGGGCTGGAAACATTAGAACTGGTGTAAGAGGGTAATTGAAACTGAGACTAAGGATGGTTCTGGTTATTGGTGATGGCAGCCTCCACAGTGGCAGACTCCACAATGAAACTATCCTCTTCTAATATTCCCTAACTTAGTAGGGGCGCCTGGGTGGCGCAGTCGGTTAAGCGTCCGACTTCAGCCAGGTCACGATCTCACGGTCCGGGAGTTCGAGCCCCGCGTCAGGCTCTGGGCTGATGGCTCAGAGCCTGGAGCCTGTTTCCGATTCTGTGTCTCCCCCTCTCTCTGCCCCTCCCCGTTCATGCTCTGTCTCTCTCTGTCCCAAAAATAAATACACGTTGAAAAAAAAAAATATTCCCTAACTTAGTAAATGAAAGCGTAAAGCTGTTCCTTCACTGCATGCAATCCATCACTACATCTTGTCTGTGTGACCCTTTATGGAACTCCCAAAGCTGTCCACTTCTCTCCTGTCTCCTGCTACTCTCCTAATCCAAGCTACCTTCATCCCTTGCTAGGACGCCTGCAGTAGCCTTTTAACTGGTCTCCCCATGTCTAGTCTACTCTGATCCCAGCTACAATCAGAGTCGTCTTTTCAAAACAACTAAGTAATCCTGTCCCCCGTTAATTAGCGCTTCAGAGACTTTCTATTGCTCTTAGGATGAAGACCAAAACTTGGAACATGGCCCACTGTCTAGTCCCTGCCTTTTTCTCCAGCCCTACCTTGCACTGCTCTCCCCCTCACTCTCTGTGCTCTAGACACGCTGGGATTTTTTTGAATCTTCAAACATACCACACTTGCTTTAACAGAGACTTTGCCTGTTGCCTGTGTGAAAGCCCCCATTCCCTCCCTTCAACCTAGTTAATACTTTCATGTGCTTCAGATCTCACCTTAAATTCCTTTTCTTCAAGGCCCACTTCTCTGACTCCACGGTATAAGTTGGTCCCTTGTCACGGGCTCTCAATACTAATTTTCTTTCAGTATGCTTGCCCCAGTTTTCTCTAATCATAGGTCACAATCTCCAGAATAGCAGCAATTGTATCTGTTTTTATTCATTGTCATATCCCTAGCACCCAAGACAATCTTGACACATAATCGGCAGTCATAAATGTGTTTTTCATAAATAAATAACAGCATTATTTGCATGTATATGTCTAATGCTTTCTTTCTTCAGGATTTCTTACTACATCTTAAGTCGACCATCCTCATTGAGTTTGTCTCATGTGTCCTATGACCTGTTTTACTCAATTCAGTAATAATTATATAGTACGAACCATGTGCCAGGCATAAAGAATTCAGAAATTAATAGGCATAATCTTCATCTTTAATTTTTACATAATCCAGTAGGCAGACAGAATGTACACAAAAAACTACAATCAATTCATTCAGTGGTTATTGAATGCTTATTAAGTGACCAGATTTGTTGGCCCTTGAAGCACAGCAGACAGCAAGCCCTTGTGAAGTTTAAAATCTGTTGAGAATGTGTGACCTGTCATTCTGGAGCTATGTAGTATCACTGAGGAAGAAGTAACTACTTTCTTCTTCTAGGGAGTAGGGACCCCAGAGAAAGGCAATGAGTATAGAAGTAAATGCTCACCACACAGAGGATGAGGCATGAAAACGGAATGATCCCTTATCGGAGTTGATATTTTCTCCGGAGCCTCTTGAAGCATATTTAAGCATTGGAGTGACATCATTAGTTTGGTATCATAGAAAGACAATCTTGGCAACATGAAGGAGGAATTACAGTGATCATAATCAAGAGTGTTATTTTGAAAACTGTTCCAAAGTATCAAGAAGAAATGATCAAGGTCCAGAATAGGATAGTGACAGTGAAAATTAAAAAGAGAAGACAGATCACGTGGAGTAGAATTTACTTACTGAATTTGATGGCTACAAAAGAAGGGAAACTTAAAGATGAGACGGTTTTTAATTTTAATGGGAAGATGTTATGAAAGATACTGTTAAATTCCCATTAAAATGATTTCTTCTTACTTTTGAGCCCACAACCAGAGCCTCCCACACAGTTAGGTGTGACTGGATTTTGGTCAAAGGAGTGTGAGTGGAGATGATGAGCACCATTTTGTCTTAATCAATAAAAATCTCGCCTGGCCTTTCTTCCATTCTCTTCTCCTATCAGCTATATGTCAGTGTGGGGATGATGGAAAGAAGAGCTTCTGGGGGCACCTGGCTGCTCAGTCAGTTAAGCATCCAACTCTTGATTTCAGCTTGGGTCATGATCTCACAGTGGTGAGATCAAGTCCCACATTGGGCTCTTGGGCTTTGTACTGACAGTGTGGAGCCTGCTTTGGATTCTCCCTTCCTCTCTCTCTGCCCCTTCCCTACTCACTCGAATGCTCTCTCTCAAATAAATAAACATTAAAAAAAAAGAAAAAGAAAAGAAAAGAAGAACTTCTGTTAGCCTGGGTTCCTGAAAGGAGAGCTCATGTTCCTTTTCTGTTCATTGGACTTTGCACTAGTAAGAAATAAACATGTATTATGTTAATCCACTAGGATTTGGAGATTAACTTAACTAGGGGAGCTAGTTAACTTAACTAATACAATGGTGATACCAAAATACAGATTCAGAAGCAGAAGCTGATGCAGAGGTAAGATAAATTCTTTTGACACTTCCGAGAAGCTGGAAATAGTGGTCCAGAGATCAGAAGGAAGCAAGAAGCAAAGACCTGGAAAATTTGGGGCTACAAGACACTGAAGCCTTGGTCCAGACTGATGTAACAGAGAGGGCATAGGGGAAGGACAGATGAGGGCATAGGACGGGGAGTAGCTGAATGTACAGGAATGCAGAAAAAAGACAGGAATCAGAAGAGAACACTTCTCAAAAATTTTTTATGAATGCTACTCTATACAATAAACTAAAATAGTTGCTTTTAGAATTCTTTCTAAGGACGACTTACCCTTGTTAAACTCATAGGCATATAAGCCATATGACTGCCTCTGCTATGTAAAGATTGAATTCAGTGAATTCCTTAATGCTTTGCTTCCCATACAGAAACCTCTAAAATTCAATAAAACCATCCCTCCTGCCTAAAATGCCAAAATTCATTTAAATATTGTAAAAGCTTTGAAACCAACAAGTGCCCCCTGATAAATTCTGACACATTTTATAATCTCTTTGGTTCAGACATTGTCTCTCCTGTCTCATCAACCTTCTCATGTTTGATCCCTTTCAGCATGCTTTCACATGCATTATTCATTTGATGCCCCTAACAAATCCAAAAGGTTGGTGAATGTAGTTGGGGCTCCTGACATGCTGACAAATGATCAAAAGAGGCTGTTACCTTAGTATGGGGCCCATGTCAAAACAAAGCCAATTCCAGGAAGCAGAAGAACTGTCTCCCAAGGACATCTGCAAGAAAAATATACTCATTTAAAAATGCTATTTCAATCCCATAGTTTATCCATTCATCAAACCCCTGTAGTTTGTAAGTCTCACAAGTCTTTTTAATGTGACATCAGGGGACATCTTGCTTCCTGATTCACAGTCTGAGTCACTGTCAATGATCCCCCAAAGAGAGTGAGCAAGTGATAAAGGGCGCATCCTCAACAGCAGAAACAGCCCTTTATTTGACAGTTGCGGTGGCCTTTGTCATAATGGCTTCCGGTAGTTTCAAATGTATTCTGACTAACTCCTTACTAGATAGGGGCATGGTTATTCATTTACTTGCCTAAAGGAAGTGGCTGTTTGGAAATATTCTTGATTCATCTTCTAATAGAAGTAGAAGTCAAATAAAACCAACATTAAGATGAATTCCCATAAATTCCCACTTTTGTTTTGGCCATCTCTTTGAATATCTTCAAATATTATTCTAAAATGATCAAATTTCTACACAGATGATTCTACGCGTCAACTTGGCAAAACGATGGTGACCGTTATTTGGTCAACCGCTAGTTTATGTGTTGCTGTGAAGGTATTTTTTTTTTCATGTGATTAACATTTCAAATCAGCTGGCTTTAAGGTGAGCAGATTGCCCTCTGTGATGTGGGTAGGCCTCATTTAATCAGTTGATGATCCTAAGAGCAAAGTCCAAAGTTTGCCAAAGAAAGAATTCTGCTTCCTTCTAGCCCACAACATAGAAATTCTGCCCAAGCTTTCAGCCTTTGGACTCAGAGCTACAACATCAACTCATACTGGAATCTTCAGCCTGCCAGTTTGTCTACAAATTTCGAAGTTGCCAGTCCTGAAAATGGCAATTTTCACACACACCCCTTTTAATAAATTTAACATCCTCTACTCAAACATTGTCCCTGTCCAAAGGAGTCATGTACTGTCATTCAATGTATTTTTTTTCTTCAGCCTTTTAAAATATCTTGAGAAGGTAGTAGAACCATACACACACAAGAAATTATTATCCTGGTTCTTGTTATGAGGAATTTTTTTTTTGGTGGGAAACACTTCAAAGATATTTTCCTGTAAGAATATGTCCATGAATATACCCTCGATTGAAGATTTAGAAATGAATAAAAGAAGAAAGTATTAGTCAGGGTTCTCCAGAGAAAGGTAACAATACTTATGACGTCATTAAATGTTAATCACCTCCCTAAATGCCTTATCATCAAATACAGCCACATTCAGGTTTAGGTCTTCAACATATGAATTTTGAGGGGACACAATTCAGACCATAACACACTTTAAGAAACTAGAAAAAGGAGAGTAAGTTAAACCCAAAGTGAACAGAAGGAAGGATATAATGAAAATTAGAGCAGAAATAAAGGAAATAGAGAATAGAAAAACAAGAGAAGGAAATAATATGGTAGTTCTTAGGGGGAAAAAATCAATAAAATTGACAAACCTTAACTAGATTGACAAAGAAAGAAAAAAGAGAAGATGGAAATAATTAAAATCAGAAATTAAAATGGGACATTACAACCAATTCTACAGAAATAAAAAAATTAAAAATAAAATACTGTAACTGTCCACCAATAAACTAGATAACCTAGATGAAATACACAAAGCCCTAGAAACATACAGTTACCAAAATTGACTCAAGAAGGAATAGAAAATCTGAATAGACCTTTAACAAGTAAAGACATTAAATCAGTGATTTGAAAAAAAAGGAAAAGAAAAAAATCCTCCAACATAGAAAACTCCAGGACCAAATAGCTTCACTTGTGAATTCTACCAAACATTTAAAAAAGAATTAAAACCAATACCCATCAAACTCTTCCAAAAAAAGAACAGAAGGGAACACTCCTTAACTTATTCTATGAGGCCAATTTTACCCTATTACTAAAGGCACTTCAAGAAATGTCCCCTAAAGGGGCGCCTGGGTGGCGCAGTCAGTTAAGCGTCCGACTTCAGCCAGGTCACAATCTCGCGGTCCATGAGTTCGAGCCCCGCGTCAGGCTCTGGGCTGATGGCTCAGAGCCTGGAGCCTGTTTCCGATTCTGTGTCTCCCTCTCTCTCTGCCCCTCCCCCGTTCATGCTCTGTCTCTCTCTGTCCCAAAAATAAATAAAAACGTTGAAAAAAAAATTTTTAAAAAAGAAATGTCCCCTATGAATATACATATAAAAATCCTCAGAAAAAAAGACTATTTCATTAAATCCAGCAGAATATCAAAATAATTATACATCATGACCAAGTGGGATGTAGCCCAAGAATGTATAGGTGGTTCAATATATGAAAAACAATGCTATATACCACATTAATACAATGAAGGGGGGAAAAACACATGATCACCTCAACTGGTGCAGAAAAAGCATTTGACAGGGGCACCTGGGTGGCTCAGTCGGTTGGTTGTCCAACTCTTGGTTTTGGCTCAGGTCATGATCCTGGGGCTGTGGGATCAAACCCCACATGGGGCTCTGCCTTGGGAGTGGAGGCTTCTTAAGGTTCTCTCTCCCTCTCTCTCTCTCTCTCTCTCTCTCTCTCTCCTTCTGTCCCTCTCTCATGCTCACATTCTCTCTAAAAGTGTTAAAGAAAAAAAAAAGCATTTGACAAAATCTAACAGGTTTTAATGATTAAAAAAAAACACATAACACACTAGGAAAACAAGGAAACTTCCTTAAACTGATAAAGGACAGCTTTATATGGAAAACCCACAACAATCATCATATTTAATGGTGAAAGACTAAAGTTTTCACTCAAAAATCAGGGGCAAGATAAGGATGCCTGCTTTCCCCACTTCCTCAGCATTGTACTGGGAGTTCTAGCCAGAGAAATTAGGCAAGACAAAGAAATAAAAGCATACAAATTGAAAAGTAAAAGTACCTGCCTTTGCTGATGACACGATCCTCTATATAGAAAACTCCAAAGAATCCAAAGAAAAACTACTACAACTTATCAAATAGCAATTGATTTAGCAGAGCTGAAGGATACAGGAATCAGTTGTATTTCCATACACTAGGAATGAATAGCCCAAAAAGAAAGTTGAGAAAAAAATTCCATTTACAATAACATGCAAAACCATAAAAGAAAAGCTACACCATGCTCATGGATTGGAAGAACTGATATTGTTAAAATGTCATAGTCCCCAAAACAATCTACAGATTCAATGTCATCCCTATCAAAATGCCAAGAGCATTTTTCACAGAACTAGAAACAGAATCCTAAAACTTGTATGGAACTACAAAAGGCCTTGAATAGCCAAAGCAATCTTGAGAAAGGAAAACAAAGCTAGGGGTATCATAATCCCAGATTTTAAGATATAATACAAAGCTGTAGTAAATAAAACAGCATGGCACTAGCACAAAAGTAGACACATAGATCAATGGAACAGAGTAGAGAGTCCAAAAATAAGCCCACATTCATATGATCGATTAATCTATGACAAAGGAGGAAAGAATATACAATGGGGAGAAAAGTCACTTCAACAAATGGTGCTGGGAAAACCGGACAGCAATATGCAAAAGAATGAAACTGGACCACTATCTTATACCATACACAAAAAATAAACTCAAGATGGATTTAAAAAACTAAATGTGAGACCTGAAGGTCCTAAAGGAAAAACCTAAGCAGTAATCTCATAGACATTGGCCTTCGCAACATATATATGGAGATGTCTCTTCAGGCAAGGGAAACAAAAGCAAAAAATAAACAATTGGGACTACACCAGAATAAAAAGCCTCTGCACAGTGGGGCACCTGGGTGGCTCAGTTGGTTGAGCATCCGACTTCGGCTGAGATCACGATCTCACAGCTCGTGAGTTCCAGCCCCACATTGGGCTCTGTGCTGACAGCTTGAAGCCTGGAGCCTGCTTCAGATTCTGTCTCCCTTTCTTCCTCCCTCCCCCTCTCTCTCAAAAATAATTAAAAACATTTCTTAAAAATTTTTAAAAAGCCTTTGCACAGCAAAGAAAACAATCGACAAAACAAAAAGGCAACCTGCTAAATGGGAGAAGATACTTGCAAATCATTCATCAGATAAGGGGTTAATATCCAAATACATGAAGAACTCACACAACCTAACATCAAAAACAAACAATCTGATTTAAAATGGGCAGAGAACTTGAATAAACATTTTTCCAAGGAAGACGTACATATGGCCAACAGGCACTTGAAAAATGCTCAACATCACAAATCATCAGGGAAATATAAATCAAAGCTGATTTTGATATCACCTTATATCTTTCAGATTGGCTATTACCAAAAACAAAACATAACAAGTGTTGGTGAGGATGTGGAGAAAAGAGAACTTTCAAGCACTATTGGTAGAAATGTAAATTGTGCAGCCACTTTGAAAAACAGTATGGAGATTCCTTTAAAGATAAAAAAAATAAAATAAAATAAATAAAAGAACTACCAGACAATCCAAGAACTCCACTTCTGGGTATTTATCTGAAGTAAATGAAAGCATCTATTTGAAGAGATATATTCACCCTTATGTCCACTGCAGCATCACTTAACAATAGTCAAGATATGGAAGCAACTTAAGATTCCATCCATAGATGAATGGATAAAAACTATGTGATATATATATATATATATATATATATATATATATAATATTAATCATAAAAAATGAAATCTTGCCATTTGTGATGACATGGGTGGACTTAACATTATGTCAAGTGAATAATAAAGAGAAAGACAAATACCATATGATTTCACTCAAACACAGAGTCTAAAAGACAAAACAAACAGAACAGAAACAGACTCATAAATACAGGAAATAAACTGTTGGTTACAGGAGCAGGTAGGCTTGGGGATTGGGCAAAAGAGATAAAGGGGATTAAGAGGTACAAAGTTCCAGTTATAAAATAATCATGGGGATGTAATATACAGCATAGAGAATATAGCCAATAATATCATAACTTTGTATGGTGATGGATAATAACTAGACTCTTCATGGGGATCATTTCATACTATACAAAAAGTATCGAATCACTGTGATATACTGAAACTAACACTATAATTTTTGTATAACAGTAGAATTTCTGTCAGTTACACTTGAAAGAAAGAAAGAAAGAAAGAAAGAAAGAAAGAAAGAAAGAAAAGAAAACAACCTCTCTCAAATAGCTAAAATGCATAAACAAGCATGGCACATAAGAAACGTAAATGGTCAAAAATCATATGAAAAGCTGCTCAAATATATTTCAAAAATAAAGAATGCAAATTAAAAGAACCAATTAGACACTATTTTACCCCTACTAGATTGGCAAGTTGAAGAGGTCTGAAAATACCAAGTGTTGGTAAAAGTGTAACTGGTACAATCATTTTAGAAAGCAAGGTAGCATTATCATATAAAGTTTAATATCCACTTGCCCTCTAATCTAGCAATTCCACTCTTAAACCTAAATGTAACCCTAAAGCAATTCTTAACATGTGCACCAGGAGATACATACAATAATAATATTATCATTTGTAATAGCAAACAGCTAGAGACAATTCAAATATCCAGTATCAGGAAAATGCACACATGAATGATGGTACATTTACACAGCGGTATATTGTATAGCAACTCAGAGAAATAAACGACGGTCACCTAGGTGGCTCCGTTGGTTAAGCATCCCACTCGATTTCTACTCAGGTGGTGATCTCGAGTCTCGCGGGACGGAGTACCACGTTCGGCTTATTGCTGACAGAGTGGAGCCAGCTTGGGATTCTCTGTCTTCCTCTCTCTGCCCCTCCTTCCCTCTCCCTGTATCTCTCAAAATAAATAAAGTTCATAAAAAGCCAAACTAATGCATGAATGGCACAATTTTAATTTTTTTTTAAGTATTTTTATTTTTTGAGAGAGAGAGAGAGAGAGAGAGAGAGAGAGAGAGAGAGAGAGAGTATGAGCTGGGGAGGGGCAGAGGGAGAAGGAGACACAGAATCCGAAGCAGGCTCCAGACTCTGAGCTGTCCGCACAGAGCCCGATGTGGGGCTCGAACTCATGAACCACGAGATCATGACCTGAGCCAAAGTCTGATGCTTAACTGACTGAGCCACCCAGGCACCCCTGAAGCAATTTTAGAAACATAATTTTGAATAAGTGAAGCAAGTTGCAGTAATCTAAAGCAATCTGATACTAGTTTTATATAAGTTCAGAAATAAGCAATGCTAAGAAAATAGATCTATAGGTATAGATAAATATAAACTACACATTTTTAAAAGTCAGGATGATTAACAAACTTCAGGATATTGGTTAATTCAGGAAGACAGGATAGGAGAATACCACATAGTAAATTCCACAATCCAAGTCTTAACCTGAGTCATTCAAGATTGTTTGCTTTATTAGTAAATTTCATAACTTAAATATATACATTACATATTTATTAAGCATCTATCATATGTCTGGCAATGTAGTTTTTTAATGTATTTTGTAATGTATGGTATTTGGAAAAGAATATATGTGGCTTTCATTAGTTAATAGCAGGCACATCCTGAGTATTTTCAGCATGATTGCCCAGTCTTGTATTTGGGTTCATAAATCTCATATTGAGGTCAAAGTAAGAGTTCATTTTGGCTCTGAAACTTTAAATGACATTTTGATTCTATCTGTAGCTCCAGAGAAATTCTGTAAATTATACTGACTCAGTAAATGGCTTTCCTTTTTTAGATGAAGTGAATATGATGACATATTATCTTTTTCCTCAACAAAAAAATCAATTTCTAGCTATAAAGGATTACAAGAACACTACATGTTCTCTAGATTAAGCCTGAGATCTGCAATGCAATCAGAATTAAGTTCTATTTCCATCCTTTGTGGTTTCCAAAATTCCCTTTATATAACTAGCATGTCAACGATGGAAAGCATTTCTATTATATTTCCTTAACTTCTTTTTATTTTAATTAATTGTATTGTTTTTTAATTATAAAATCAACAGTTACTTCAAAAATACAAAAACATATACAGTAAAAGTTCTACCACCCATTGATAACTTTTTTGTTGTATATATTTTTCTTTCTTGAGGTATATTAAAATTCACCTAGTTTAGCATTTTGCTTTTGAAAGGATTTTTTTTTTTTTTTGCTTCTGAAAGTATTTTAACACAGTTCAATGCCTGTAGTCTCATTAGGAAATAAATTATTTTATTAATAAAAAGTAGTCTCTAACAGTAAAATACCAAATAAATCAGTTAAAAAGCCAGAATCAAAACCTACTATACCCACGTAAATGACATGAGGAAGCTTCTGGCATAAAGTATTAACTCTCATCTCTAAAAATTCAAGGGGCCCCCTGATGGCTCAGTGGGGTAAACGTGGGACTTCGGCTCAGGTCATGATCTCATGGTTGGTGAGTTCCTGCCTCGCATAGGGGGTCTGTGCTGACAGCTCAGAGCCTGAAGCCTGCTTTGGTTTCTGTGTCTCTCTCTCTTCTCTCTCTCTCTCTCTCTCTCTCTCTCTCTCTCTCTCTCTGCCCCTTCCCTGTTTGCGCTCTCTCAAAAATAAATAAACATTAAAAATTTTAAAATAAGTAAAAAAAAAAAAAAAAAAAGGAAAAAACCATGTTCTTTAAAAAATGTTTCCTCTAAGATACGTTATTTAACTTTCTCAGTCCCTGAACTACGCTACCGAAATTTTCGACCCTATTTCACCTCTGGTGGTTCTGGCAAGAGAGGGTCCACAGGGTCAATCTTTGAGGGGCTCACGTTTGGATAAAGGAGGACAAAGACCTGGGGTCCCAGGGTCTGAGAGTGGTTCTTGGCAGAGCTTTCCACTTCGTAAGGCAACGTGCAGCTGGTGATCGTTTAACAAATCGCTAGTTGCAGACGCACACAAAGTTGAAGCCTTTTCTACTTCGTATATATATCAACATGGATGGAAAAAAATGAGTCTGTTTAGGTGGGTCAGAGCAGAGTCTTATTACAGGAGGGAGGCAGTGCTCACAACCAGCACTGTAGATGGTGGCTGAATTGAAGCAGGTGGTATACTTTCCCTTCATTGCCATAAATATATACAGCATTAACCTAAACGTGGTCCTTTCCCATCTACGAACCCTGCCCACCACCTGAAGGTTAAGTTCGCGTCCAAAGACCTGGCACTCAGGAAACATTCTTCCCAGTGTTCCACCCATTTTGTAGGCGGAGTAAAATCTGTGTACTCCCCGAGCTGCCTTTGGGGAAAAACAGTAGGGGGTTTGCTTCCAGGAAAAACAGTAGGGGGTTAACAGAGTCCGGAGGATTGGATGGGATTCTGTACGGCGCCTCACACGGAAGAAACTCCATAGGAAAGAGACGGATGCTCCTTGTCCAGTCCCGCCCCCCGTGTAGTCTCTTCTGGAGGTACGGAGAACCGCCTCCCCGTAGCTGTCAAGCTTTGAGCCTGACACGTGAAGAATCAAGAACGCGGAACACGCTCAGGAAACATTAGGACTATACTATCTTGGCGATGAGCGGGGGGGAGACCGCAGCCAGCCAACTTGTGCGCGGCGGCCAGGCCGGCCGCTTTCCCTTTAAGCACCTGCGCGCCCATTCCCGCGGAGGGAGCGGCGCGAGGCTCAAGCGCGCTGCCAAGCACTCAGATTCCTCCGCCGAGCGCGGCGCCCGTCTCCTCCGGATTTCCTCCTTCCGCTCCCGCCCGCGGGCTTCGGGGCTCCGGGTGAGCACTTCCCCCCGCCGCTAGTTCCGGTGAGCCCGCCCACCGGCCTTCGGCCCTGGGACTAGACCCGGTCCGAGCCGCGGAGCCGCCCCGCGAGGACCCGCTGGCGGGATCCGTTCCCCGCCCCCCCTTCCCCGAGGCCGACACGCACTTCCGGCGACGCGGCGGTTGGGACCGAGCAGGGAGGGGAGCGGGGCGGCGGGCGGTGACGGATGCCCTGACGGTCAGGATGCAGGACCTCCTGACCCCGAACTATGCGCTGCGCGGGGAGCGCCACGAGCTCACGGACCGGGTGCGGTGGCGTCTGGGCGAGAAGGCCAAGCTGCTGGCCTAGGTGCGTCCGCCCCGCCTGCCTGCCCCGTGCCCGAAAAGTTTAATGTAATTCCTCCCGGCTTCCCGAGTTTTTATCGAAGCAGCCTCTTCCTTGAGGTTCTTCGAGGCCAGATTCTCCAGCGACACCGTGAAGGTGGTGTTTCTAATCAGCCGCCTCACTGGGGCGGCCGAGGAGTGGGTAGTATCCTACATCGAGAGGGAGAGCCCCATCCTGGCTCATTAGGACGGCTTCGTGGACGCGCCGGAGCGGGCCGTTGGCCGGAATGAGTAGAAAAGAAGGCTGCGAGCCTCTTCCCTCGGCTTTGGTTCCGGAGAGCTCTCTAGTGGCCAGCTGCTGGGCCCCGTCCCTCGCTTGGAAGCTTGTCCGCCTCCTGTTCTGGCCAGCCTCACGGCCTTTGTACCCTGCCCAGCTGTCAGAGGAGACCTGTTAGAAATTGAACAGGCCCCCCCAGGATCACCCTCTGCCACCTGCCGTCTCTGAAGATTGCTGCTGACCGCCTTTGAAAATCAGGGCCAACCTAGAAGTGCCTGGGTTTGTCACACCTCTGTAGAGACTGATTCTCTGATTCTGGATAGCTCAGGCCAGGAGACAGCTTGTAGGGTTAGTGAGCCTGGCAGCCAAGTTGACATTTCTCCCGCGGGAACCAGCTGGATTCCATACTGGTTCCATGCTTCATTTCTGTTCGAAACCACACGTCTCCTAGATCGCGCCTTTTGGGCAGAGAAACCCAGGCGCTGGACATTACATGGAAAAAGCGTTTCCTTTTAAGACCTTACATATAAGTCTTAACATTACCACATGCCCAGTACTATACTTGGTGTTAACAGGAAAGGCAGAGATGAAGATGACAAAATACGTGACTTCAGGAACACGATTTTGTCCTGAAAAAAATTCTAAGTGCATATTCCGGTAAAACATGTTTTTGTGTGCGAAGCGTGCATATTGGATTCTTTTCATGGTCTTTTTAACTTTTTACCCCATAGTGAATGAGTTAAAAACATGTGCAGCTTACAAAGGAGGCAGAACCCAACTTAAGCAGTTTTTAGATTTGTTACTGATTCTTTAAAGATGCATATGACTTGTGGCAAACAAAAAAAAAAAAAGATGGTGCATTCTTTAAAGTACAGCCACTTGGCTTTATTATATTAAATTACTTAGCACTCTTTTTTTTTTTAATTACGCATTTTGCCTCAGTTTTTCTTCTATAATTAAAGACATGACTTGATTATTAAATTTAGGTTCAAAATTCTGTGATTCTCTCATGGGGTCAAAGGGAAGGAAAAGGAGGATCCAGACGTCCTGTTACCAACGGGGTGCTTGAAACCCCCTAGTGAGGAAAATCTGGAATTGCCTTTCCTTTTAAAGGTTTTTGTTTTATTTTTTTTTTTTTTTAATTTTTTTTTCAACGTTTATTTATTTTTGGGACAGAGAGAGACAGCATGAACGGGGGAGGGGCAGAGAGAGAGGGAGACACAGAATCCGAAACAGGCTCCAGGCTCTGAGCCATCAGCCCAGAGCCTGACGTGGGGCTCGAACTCACGGACCCCGAGATCGTGACCTGGCTGAAGTCGGACGCCTAACCGACTGGGCCACCCAGGCGCCCCTTGTTTTGTTTTTTTAATGCTTATTTATTTTGAGAGAGGAGTGAGCAGAGCAGGGGCAGAGAAGGAGAGAGAATTCCAAGCAGGCTCCCCGCTGTCAGTGCAGAGCCCAATGTGCTCCTTCAGAGCACAGCCTGCTTAGGCTTAGGATTCTCTCTCTCTCTCTCTCTCTCCCCCTCTCTCTGCCCCTACTCTGCTTGCATGCACACACGTGTGTGTGCTCTTGCTCTCTAGAAAGAGAGTAAGAAAGAGAGGAAGGAGGAAGAGTTGAAAAACTCATCACTGCCTTTTTTTGTGGACAATTTATATACCTTAGGACCGTAGTAAAAACCTCTATAGTTTTGTAAGATTGTGAGATATGGTTAAAAGACAGGTTGTAACAATTATATTTATCATTGCCGGTTAGCATTATAGGAGTTTATAAGGAAACTGGTCCCCTCAACAGGATCTTTTATATACCACATTTTGCAGCGTATATGTACTAACAAAATGAATCTTGGACATATTGACTGATAGTTCAGAGCAGTGTTTTGTTTTGTTTTGTTTTTTCACAGAAAAAAAAAAGTCTAGAAGATATGGCACCAAAATATTTTTTCAGTAAATCTCACATATTTGATAGTATACAAAAACTTCTTAAGGAAAGGCCAGCATCAACATTTAATAAGTCAAATACAGCTGGAAGAAAATGTAACTCGGAAGTCAAAATGTCTCATACTTAGTTTTCTACCCTTTTTTTGGGGGGGGGGGAGGATCATTGAGATCTAAAAACAGAAGAAAGCACATGAGGCTTTCTTATAGTTACATAGAAAGACAGGATGGGGGGAGAGAAGGCCACAGGTCAGTGACTTCCACATCAGATTTTTCCACCCCTGAAATCAGATCATAACAGATCAGTGTATGATCAATTATGATCAGCTCATCATTTTCTTTAGCGTTCTGCTGAATGGTCTCCAAGCATGGTTCTGCATCTGGTCCCTTGCCAGGCTCACCTAGAAGGCCAACAGGACACTGGGGCCCTCCTCCAGACCTGAGCCATTTCCTTATCTGCTAGATTGAGTTTCTCTTCTGTGTGGCCCTTTATTGCTTGATATCTTTGGCCTGACATTTCAATTCATAATATGTAGTGCTCAGTACACTTCTTCATTCTTGGGACAGTCTTCGGTCACCTTCCGCTTTTCGAATCTCTTGAAAAGTTCAGAGAAAGATCTTTTTGTGGAGTTTGTGTCTATAGTAAGTGGATCTTTTCCTTTGAGACCTAGATTTCGGCTTTGGCAAGCTCCTTCTGTTTCACCCTCCTCCATCACCTCAGGTACAGCGCCTGAAAATCCATCCATAATTTCCCCCATCTCCAGGCATTTCTTGTGGAGCTCCTCATATTTGCTTTTTAATTCCAGATTTTCCATTTACCTGGCTTTAAGTGCTACATCCAAGTTCTTCTGGCTAAACTGCAGTACATCCATGATGGGAACAAAGGACAGGCAGGTCTGTGCCCAAGGACACATGGGGGAGAGTCTCAAACAGGACAATCCAGAACTCGTAAGAAATCAAATGCCACCAGCCTCACTTTAAGTGGACTTCCTCAGGAACTCTTGGCATAATAAATGCTGTTTGTTTCAGTGGCCACAGAAACCAATTTATTAGGGCTGTCATTCAGGAGCAGGTCAAATTTGAGGTATAAAAGACTCTTCTCGAAGAGGATTAAGAGTACACTTTTATCGTGATAAGCACTGAGTAATGTATAGAATTGTTGAATCACTACACGTATATTGAAGCTCGTATAACAACATTAATTATAGTGGAATTGAATAATAAAAAACATAAATAAAAAATAAAAGAACAAAAAGCAGCTACCAAATAGAAGTCATGGTAAACAATCTCCAATAAAGATACCTGACATGAAGAAGAAGAAAAAAAAAAATGTTCGTAAAGCAGACTCCTTAAATGACATTTCAAACTGCTCCAAACAATTCACCTCCATCCCTGTGCTAGAACTTCAGCTGGATCTCTGAAGCTCTCCTCTTTCCCTCCCCACCAACTCAAACCCCCGCCCCCACCAGACAAAAGATATTTATTCAGTACTTAGGAGGAATTTAGACACAGCTAACCTCACACATGACATTGGAAGGGAGATTTTTACATACAAGCCAGCAGTGCAGGAAATTGGCCCATGGATACATGATTAGTAAGCAAAGGGGGTCATACCTGTTCTGACCACTAGACCACCTGCATCAGGTGTTAATTTTCTGCCCAGCATTTCTCACCCTTAAGGGAGAGGATTAAACCTCGCAGTTACAAGTCCAAGTCAAAGTTGATACATCTTGTATATTTTAAGTACACAACTGTGTGAGTTCTGCCCGACACAGCAATTCATGAGACTTCCAAAGGAGTCCTATTTGACCATTCAGAACCACACCACTTCCCTCCGATAGAGACCCAAGTATTTTTAAAGTACAAGCACTTTCACAGTCCTGACTAGCTTCAACAGGAAAAGCAAAGAGGCAAAGCAGTCTGTTTTCATTTCATCCAGTGGCCCTTCTCTGAAGCCTCACTGAGGAGAGTAAACTTACTGTCCCATTTCCACCGCCACTTAAGAGTTAATAGGAGGGGATTAGCTTTAGAAGGTTCTTCACGGGATGACTTAACACGAATACAGGGGATCAACACCAGCAGTAACAACTGGATAATTTAAAAGATGTTTTGGGATAAATCCTGTAATTATTGGCTTGAAAGTCCATTGCAATTTTGTACACCTGAGTAGCAGCAAACTACAAAATGCTATCATCTAAAGACACCTTCACTTAATACTTCTAGAAGTTGCTGTCCTTCAGCTCCTCACACTATAGATTTATATGTCAGAATGAACATCTGACATGATGAACTTAAATTTGGAGGGATAGAATTTAAGACTATAAAGACATCAGGTCTGCACGCTGCTTTATCCTAAAACAACTAAGTCACTCAACTTTGTTAACATGCTGGGTAGTGTTAAGACCCCCCCAAAAGTCTCTGATGACAAAACTGAAATTCTGTTGATTGTAACAATTACAATTTTTTTTTCTAGAACTGTATTCATTTATCCAACAAAAATTAATTCAGCACCAACAATATGCAAAACACTTCCTGATCTTGGTAATTCTCTAGAACACAAAGCTAACAGTCTACCGCCTCACAGGTCTGTTTGCGGGTCTTTCAAATAAAAGTACAAATTCAGAGCGTGCACAAGGAGCACGACTATGTGTCCTCAGGCCCAAGCTACAGAGGACAGTTTCCAGGATGCGGGCAGCCTCCAACCTCAAGCTTTCTGCACTTCTCTTCAGGAAAGTGAAACTCTCCTCTGGGTCCATGTCTGGTTCTGCCCATGCTGAGGAAGCGGGGGAGGGGGGTGTGGAGCTCACTGCCCAGACTGCTTATGTGAGCTGATGCGCCACAACAATCCACTGTGCCTCCCTCACCTGCTGCTTTGGAGACCGCTTTGACAGCGTGTCTTTTTATCCTCAAGTGATTCCAGATCGCCATCCAAAATTGAGGAGTACTGATAAAAGATAGACTGCCCCCCTCACACCCCTGGAGAGAGCCAGGTGAACCTAAGAAGGGGTCCAATGTGAAAAAAAGTTGCACAATTGTTTAGTTTCTCTCTATATAAGTTTTCTCTATATAAGTTTCGCTCTATAGCTTTACTTGGTTTGAGCATTTTGAGTTGCCAGAAAATCAGGCAACTCTTTGTACATTAAGTTAGAGAATGCACTCCAGAGCCAGATGAGCATTTATTTATTTTATTTTATTGGTAATGCTTTTGCTTTTATTTCCCTCTTATGCAAGTAGTTAAGATCTGACTGTCTTAGCTAAAGTGTAATTCATTTAATCTCTTTATTTCAGACATCTTGATTTTGTGCCAATTAATTAAAGGTAATTTGCTAGCAGAGCAGGTAATGCAAACTGCAGATAATTATGAACTCAAGTTAAATAAAATTCTTCATCTTCCCTAGACCCCTTTCAAATGGCCTGCTGTCCGCTGTCCTGTGCAGCGATTCTCAAGCGTGAGGGAGCATCAGTCTCCCCTGAGGAGCTTATTAAAAATCATAGATCGCTGGGCCTGATCTCCAGAGTTTCTGATTGAGTAGGCCTGGGTTGGGATCTGAGCATTTGCATCTCTAATTAAAGTTCTTAGGTGATGCTGATGCTGTTGGCATAAGGATAAAACAAATCAGAAGAAAAATATTTAATTCTCCCTGGTGCAAAGAAAAAAGAAAGCGTTTACTTGAGAAGACCTATCATTGTATGCTCTTCCTCTGCCTCCTGAAATGTGCAGGAATCTTTTTAAAGGCTAACTGGGCCCTTTGTTCTCTCAACAATCCAGGAATTTCTCTTTGAAATGGGACTTGGAGCCATCACTTTGAAATGTAATCATCAGGGAAGACAGCGCCTAGGTCCCAGTTTGCTGGGAGAATCAGAGGCTAACTTCAGAAAGTACCTGGCTCCAAATTACAAACCTATTTTATGTCATAACATATGAGAAATTTATTCTTCCTTTGTATGAAGACAATCAGGCTTCTTGAGAATTAGTTACCGTTTATTTTGAGAAGATGGTTGTGATGGGTTCATCTGCGTGCCTAAAAAATGGGTGGGATTTTTTCCTGTCTTTGCCATTTTTTTAGTGGCTGTCCTGTGATCCACATTCTGGTTTCATGTTTACTCAGTAATAAACCTGTTTTCTTTCTCCTCTACCTTTAAGGAGAGTTTTTCTAGGTTAACAAGAGATTTTGGTTTTAGTTACATTTCCCTGACATTGGTCAGGGAACCACTGCACAATATGAACCTAAACGCATAACTTTAAATTTCTCTCTAGAATTTCCCCCTTGTTAGGGTGCCTGGGTGGCTCAGTCGGTTGAGCATCCGACTTCAGCTCAGGTCATGATCTCACAGTTCATGAGATCAAGCCCCACGTCCAGCTCTGCACTGACAGTGCGGGAGTCTGCATTGGATTCTCTCTGTCTCCCTCTCCCTGCCCCTCACTCACATTCTCTCTCTCTCTTTCTAAAAAATAAACTTAAAAAAAATAAAGAATAAAATAGAAATCAAATCTATAAATGCAGTTCTTCACGAAACAGTGGAAAGTGTTAAAAAAAAATTTTTTTTAAGAATTTTACCCTGTTAATTTTCACCCTGTTCTTATCGCCTGTTGAAGTCTTTTTGAATCTTTGATTGAATTTTGATCCTATCATCCTCCATACTTCATATCATGTACACAATTGATACGTTTGTTTTACGTTTTCCATTCCATTAGTAAGTTCTGAGAAGAGGCAGCAAGCACGTCTGTAACGTGCCATGCACACATACTAGTCATCAATTATATATGATGCGATGTGCTACGGGTACTGAAGACACAACTAGGAAAGTTCTGACTCTCCAGGAGCTTACAGCTGGGAAGACGAACAGGCCATTATAATGCAGGAATGCCAGAGGGAGGTAGGAAGAATGTGCCTGTGGTAGTACAAAGTGGGGGGGGGGGAGGGGCAGCCTTGGAGGGTCTTATGGACTAAATGCTTGTGTCCCTCCAAAATTTGTAAGTTGAAATCCTAGCCCCCAGTGTGCTGGTATTAGGAGACAATTAGGCCATAGGGTGGAGCCCTCATGAATGAGATTAGCGTCCTTCTAAAAAGAGGCAGGAGATCTTGCTTCCTGTCTACTCTGCTGGCGCCTTGATCTTGAACTTCTGGCCTCTAGAGCTGTAGAAATGTTTCTTCTCTGCCACCCAGTCTATGGCATTTGGTACAGCAACTGGAGTAGACTAAGATAAGGAGCCAGGGATGGCTTCCTAAGACAGATGCCAAAGCTGATATGGGAAGGATGAGTAGCAATGAGGAAAGGAGGAAACGAACATCTAGGCAAAGGACTAGTATTTCCAAAACCCAGAGGTATGAGAATGTGATACATTTAGGGAATTGTAGGTAGTTCAACAAAGCTGGGGGTAGATTAGGGACCCTATGGGAGAATAGGCAGAGGCCAGATTGCTACATTTAGGAACAGTGGCAAACACCTGCAAATCCATCTAATTATACCACTGTGCCATGTTTCTCCATTTTATCCATGTGCCCACCTTACAACTTGGTCAAATTACTTAAAATTGAGATATACTAAGCATCTATTATTGGCCAAGGCAAATCTAATGGCCAAGCCTAAGGTGAAGGTGAAGGGGCAGAGTCAGGCAGGGGTGTGCTGGAGCAAATTCTTACCAGCTCGTAAGAGTCTATTGCTACATTCTCAGAACTTTGGCAAGCCAGATTTTAAATACAGCTGTTATTTAAAATTAAATTATTATGATTAAATTATATTAAGACAATGATAATAAATACTCAAAATTTATGACTGTTTAGTTACTTTACTACATTTTACTACTGTCTATGTTCCTATTTGCATTTATTGTGTCTTCTGGAAATATATCACGTTTCAGTTGTCACTAGGAACTTGAAACCAGCTGTTGCTAAAGTGTTTATACATGGAAACTGACAAACCACAAATCAGTGGTTGAGTTATTGTTTTGTTGATTGCCTCGCTTAATAAAGTGATAGAGAAACACGGCGCCTGGGTGGCTCAATCAGTTGGGCCTCTCTCACTTTGGCTCAGGCCATGATCTCATGGCTAGTGAGTTCAAGCCCCATATAGGGCTCTGTACTGACAGCCTGATTTGGATTCTGGGTCTCTCTTTCTCTCTCTGCCCCTCTCCTGCTCACACTCTGTCTCTCTCAAAAATAAACATTAAAAACATTTTTTTTTAAAGAAAGTGATAGAGAACATAATAATGCAGATTAAATTTTAAAGTGTATTAAGTCTGTAGCCATTATATTGTGAATACCAAAAGAAATTACAGAAATATTCTCCCAATATTTGGAAATTTACCCAGTTCCACAAAGATGTCACCTCACTAACCAACAGTTGAAGTTCCAACTTCATTGTTTCAAAATTCCTTTTACTCATTAACAATGAAAATATCAACCAACCTTCATGTTGGAACTATACTTATTCCTCAGTTACAACCATGGGATAACTACAGAAGAGAGAGTTCAGCAAAAATCAAAGAAAGCATTCTGTAAGACTCAATGGCTATAAGGAATTTGCAATAGAGTATTGTATATTTTATCATTATTTGTCAATTGTGTGCTACACATCCTTTATTTCATTAAAATTTATAATACAATATATGTGTACATTTTGTATAGGGGAAGGGGTAATAAATTGAGGCCATTATTCCAGTTAAAGTACCCCAAGCCCAAGCCTTTCTCCATCAAGCAATTGCCAGTCAGTAGGACCTAGACCATTAGCAAAGATCAGGTTCTGCCTGTTGTTTCAAAATGTCTCAAGATTGCCAACAATTTTTGGAGATCTGGGGTGTTGGGAGGAAGGAAAAAGGAGAATAGGCAGAGCTTAGATGCCAGGACATAAAAAATTATCTAAGACATTATCCCTGGCTACTAATACACGTGAAACTAACTAAAAGCAAATAGATCAAAAGATTATCAAATTTTAAAGAAACAGTTTTGCAAAAGAAATTTCAACCCTGGCCTGTGACCATTTAAACTCTTAAAAAAAAAAAAAAAAAAAAAAAAAAAAAGGAAATCCCTGGGTCAGAAAACCCACAGCAGCAGGAAGAAAGCCTCCAAAACTGCAAACATCACAAAGCGGCCCCAGCCCTAGTGCTGACTTCAGATGCAGCCACGGAGGAGGATGGCTTTGATAGGGATCTAAAAGGACAATGGACAAGAGAGTTTCACCGGGGACTACCAAATGAGCCAAGCAAAGAATCCATTCCTTTACTAGGAGAGAGAGTGCTCACCATTGCTCAGAGGTATGTGACCATTGATACCTCCCAGTTTCTCCTCCTCCCCTTGCCCAAATGGGATTTTTTACTGTGGCATCTTGGTTGCATATGCAGGTACATCTTTTAATTTATATGCTTTCATACCGTAAGAAGCAACATATAACGTAATGGAAGGGATTGTATATGATGCAGAGACCCTGGACTGGGAGCAGGATGTGGGAACTCAGAAAGATTTTGGAATTGTCTCCCTGGGCAAAGGAGTCAATTTGTTCTGTGAATGTGTGTTCTTGATTTGTCTTGGATCATTATTAGTGCTGGGGGAAGTCAACTGCCATACCAGAACACTGAAGCGGTGTTTCCCATGTGGGGAAAAAAAGCACTCGTGTAGCTAAAGGAATATTCATGGCCATGGCCAATATTCATTCTTTCTTCCTTAGCAAGAAAACTTCTGATTTTTTAGCTGAGCATATGGCCACCTGCCAAAAAAAAAAAAAAAAAAAACAACTACATTCACATTACCTTATAAATCATATGCTCCCATTTTTTTGTATCATGTTTGTTTTTTAATTTTTTAAATGTTTATTTATTTTTGAGAGAGAGAGAGAGACAGTGCAAGCAGGGGAGGAGCAGAGAGAGAAGGAGACACAGAATCTGAAGCAGGCTCCAGGCTCTGAGCTGTCAGCACAGAGCCTGACATGGGGCTGGAACTCACAGACCACGAGATCATGATCTGAGCTGAAGTCGGACACTTAACTGAGCCACCCAGGTGCCCCTATATCATATGTTTATAAGTAACTAAGTGCTGAGCATTGAGATTATAGGCAGTATTGTAGCTTCCAGGAAGCCTTCTTAAATGGCTGCTGGCAGACTTTTCTTTCCTCCTTTCCTTTGTCCTGCTGCCTGGATTTCAGTTGTGATAACTGGAACGCGAACAGGTATCTCGGGATCATAAGGATGAGGATCATAATCTGGGGATGGTAGAGCCCAGGTCTGTGAGGATGAAGGCATCACCTTACCGGCCTTGCACTGCCTGCTTCCAGATGTTTTTAACAGCATGATAGAAATAAACGTCTACTGCTGTTTAACCTATTTTGTACTTTCCTGTACAGTCCAAACCAATTCTAACTGATACCAGAAATAGATCAGAAAACGTGTGTGTGTTTGGGATGGGTGAGTGAGGAGCTGAGGTTTGGAATGGGCAAAGGGGTTGAATTGGTAAGACGGGGACAGAATTCAGAAAGAGAAGATACATTGGGGGGGGGATTTAAAAATATGCTCCCCAGGGGTGCCTGGGTGGCTCAGTAGGTTAAGTGACCTACTCTTGGTTTCCACTCACGGTTTGTGAGTTCAAGCCCCATGTCTGGCTCTGTGCTGATGGTGAGGAGCCTCTTGGGATCCTCTCTCTCTGCCCCTCCCCACCTCTCTCTCTCTTTAAATGTATAAATAAACTTTAAAAGTAAAAATACGCCCCCAAATTCTTTGATCCTCCCCTCTTCAAAAGGTGTAGTTCTCCTTCCCATATTTGTGGCCATATTTAGTGATTTCTTCTAATGAATAGACCGTGTCTGAAATAATGGTGCATGGATTCTAAGATTAACTTATGAAAGGTATTCTGGCTTTCACGTTGATATCTCTTGGATTCTTGGCTCCAGGCAAAGTCCAATGCCATATAGAGAGAATACTCAAGCAGCCTAAGAAGTCCATGAGGTAAGGAACTGAGGCCTCAGATGCTCAACATAAACTTGCCATCTTGGCAGCAGATGGCAAGCCCCGTCAAGACCTCAGATACCTACAGCCCCAGCCAACATCATGACTGCAACCTGATGAAACACCTTGGGCCAGAAGTAGCTAATGGAGCTGCGTTTGCACTCTGACCCACAGACACTGTGCAATCATACATTATTTTTAAGCCACAGTATGTAGCAGTAGATAACTACATATACGCTATCAAGTTGATACATTATGGATGGAGAAAATGGGATGGGAAGGTGTTTGCCAGTCCAGGACATGACATCTGAGCTTTGACTTAATGCTAAGTTATTGCATATGACAGAGGAAGAGGGAGAAACGTTTAGGCATGCTGAGCAGATCCAAGTATGTTCTGAGCCAACTCTCTTCCTTCTAGGGTCCTGACTGTTGAAGCACACACAATAGGGCAGACTGTGAGATGGGAATGAGGCAGCATCATTGATTAATTCCTAGGAAAACACCCTATAATGTAGGTTTCTGATAGACTTGGAGGCTACATGGGACTTAATACACCCTCTCCTCTGGAGCTCAGGCCGCTGAGGCCTGCATTGCAATAATCCAAGTGGGAAAGGAAAGGGCTTTGGCTTAAGGTAGGGGTGGCAGAGGTGGAAAGAGGGGGGATTGATCTGAGGTATGTTTTGGAGACATAAATGACAGGCCTTACAAATAAATGCATGGGAAGTGTTTCTTCACCTCTCTCCAGTCAGGAATATTGGAGGTTCTCTCTCCAGTTTTCAACATCGCCTGTCTTGTTTCTCCCCAAGGGAGGAGAAGGGGATGAAGTGATTGGTTAGAGATCACTAGTCTTTGGACATCCTTTTCTTTGTGGATGGGATTGGGAGACGGGCTTCCTGTGCCCAGGCACAGCTAGTCCTCTGGGGCTTCTTGTCACTCTGCAGTGTGTCATGAGGCCAACAGCCTCCTAACTAACTCTAACTACCTCTAACTACTCCCTACGGGTGCATTGTCCACACCAGCCATGATTACATCTTTTGTTCAATTTCCTCAAATAGCTCATTTGATTTACCTGAAGAGATCTGGAAGTCTGTTTGGTCTACAAAAATGGGGACAGTAGTCAGAAGTATCTCCAGTCAAGTTCACTGTTCATTTTGATGCAGGGGTGGCATTGCCATTTTTATGATGTAATATTATGTATGTCTCACATTTCTCTTACTGGACTCTGTTGTTTGAAGCCAAGCCTTTGTTTGGCAGCCATAAATATTTGCATCAAAAAAAAAAAAATACAGCCATACAGAATCTTCAGTTGTCTTAAAAATGGGAAAGGATAAGTTGATAGAGACATTTTCCATTTTTGAAAGGCCTATTCAAAATGAAACCAAAAACTTCATTACAAGTTATGAAAAATGCATTGACTGACCTTTGAAGTTCATACAAGCTCAAAAAGAGCAGAATAATTAAAGAAGACAAGCAAAAAGCCCAAGAAAATATATGAAGCTTGACTAATGAGCATGTTCAAAATAAATAATGTATCTTCATGAGTTATTGATGATCTTATAATTCATGAATGCTGAGAAAAACATAACAAGGAATGATTTGTAAAAGGTCATCAAAAGCAAGTAAGAACACAACCATCTCACTGCTTATCTTGTAAGTGATTAAGGTTCTAAGAAACAATGAGAAAAGAAAAAAAGAAAAGGAACAATGGAAAGGGGTCTGTACTTGTTTGAATAATGTCCTCCCAAAATTCATGTTCACCCAGAAACTCAGAATGTGATCTTCCAAAGAAATAGGATCTTTGCAGATGTAATTGTTACAACGAAGTCATATTGATTAGGGTGGGTCCTAAATCCAGTATGAGTGGTGTCCTGATAAGAGGAGGTGACACAGAGAGACACAGAAACACACAGGGAAGAAAGCCGTATGACAACAGAGGCAGAAATTTAGTGATGGAGCTGTAAGCTAAGGAATTGCTACCAAAGAAGCCAAGGATTGTTCGCAAGCATCAGGAGCTAGAAGGCATGGGAACATTCTTTCCTAGAATCTCAGAGGAAACAAAGCCCTACAGACTCCTTGATTTTAGACTTATCTAACTCAAATATTGAATTCAATCATTATATTTGCCCAAATCTGTGAGCTAATGTCATTTAAGTCATAAATAGGCCTATATTTGAATATCAATTCTATTTAACAAATATCCAATGATCCATTAGAACCTAAGAATGCTAAGAGTTGGGGGTACTAAAAAGGAGAAATGTATAAATTACAGACCTCAGGTAACTTCACCTGTTAGGATAAATAAATGGATAATTAAATAACAAAGGAACTTAGTATAATAAAAGATGATAAATTACAAAGTACTACACTAGGCTGTAGTTAAGGTCAAAAAGAGAAGATACTAATTATAATGGCTACTAAGCATGAAAAAGAGGATGGGCCGAAGTCACTGCACATACTTCCTAGGAATCAAGGAACTTAGTGGGGCATAAACAGTATCTGAAATTTTGTAAAGTTTAATAAAAAAAACCAAAAACTCAGGGGCGCCTGGTGTCTGACTTCAGCTCAGGTCATGGTCTCACACTCCATGAGTTCGAGCCCCACGATGGGCTCTGTGCTGACAGCTCAGAGCCTGGAGCCTGCTTCAGATTCTGTGTCTCCCTCTCTCTCTGCCCCTCCCCCACTTGGCCTCGTTCTCTCTCTCTCAAAAATAAATAAAATGTAAAACAAACAAACAAATGAGAGGGGGTAAACATATTTTTTTTTCAACGTTTATTTATTTTTTGGGACAGAGAGAGACAGAGCATGAACGGGGGAGGGGCAGAGAGAGAGGGAGACACAGAATCGGAAACAGGCTCCAGGCTCCGAGCCATCAGCCCAGAGCCCGACGCGGGGCTCGAACTCACGGACCGCGAGATCGTGAGCTGGCTGAAGTCGGACGCCCAACCTACTACGCCACCCAGGCGCCCCGGGGGTAAACATATTTAAACACAGCTCTCTTTTAGAGATCCATTGTAATAGGCTCTGGATAACTGGGCAATTGCTCAAGCATTTGGCATTGCTTTGCCTCACCTGCTTTCTGTTTATATCTTCTTGTGGAATTGTGACACTCAGGGTGGTCAACTAGTGTGGGGTTAGGATAAATCCCAATTCAAAAATTGTTAACTACGAACAACAAGAAGGGGCTTGTGACCATGAATAGTCTCAAAGATGTAGATTGGTAACAAGATATGAAAAGTGAAAAACGTGAGACAGTTGTGAAGCTGTTATTTATGAGTGTAGGAGCTAATTTTTTGCTTCAAGTTAATCATTCTTTACTTAATAATACTTCTGTAATTAACTCTCAATGTAACAAAACGTGGAAATTATATTATTTTAAATTGCATACCATCAGTCAATGCTCGATTACCATTTACTTTAAAAGTCTATTACTCTAAATTTAAAAACCAACACTGTTTATATCCTAATATACAACCGATTAAAATTAGTAACTAAATGGTTGAGAAGCTACCCTATTGTTCATTTAAATTATAATGAAGTGCATCTATCCTCAATTGTACAATCTTGTCATTTTTAAATTTTTATATTTTAATAATGTCATTAAAAATATCCTACTGTAGGGGTGCCTGGGTAACTCAGTTAAGCATTTGAGTCTTGATTTCCAGCTCCGCATCGGGCTCTGCTCTGACAGCACAGAGCCTGCTTGGGATTCTTGTTCTCTTTCTCTCTGCCCCTCCCCCACTTGCTCGTTCACTCTTTCTCTCTCTCTCTCAAAATAAATAAATAAACTAAAAAAATATCATACTGTATACCACCATTCATGTTAAAGTATGCAGATGGAGAGGAAATTATTGTGAGCTTCATCTAAGTTCCAGAAGCTCATTGAATTTGCTTTTAAAGAGATAATGGACATCCAATGCCCAGATCTTGATTTCTTATACTATTCTCCAATAAAAGGAACCAGAGAGAAATGGTTGATTCTAGGGATGGAGCAGAGAATATACAAGATGACCCTGGAGCATCTTGCAGTGCCAGAAAATAAGGAAGTGTTCAAAACAATTAAAAAGATGGGCCTGTCAAAAGAACTTGGGAGCCATCCTGAAAAAATTCACAATAGTAAAAGTTGGAATAATTTGAGCAATAAAGTAGTGTAGTATTGGATTATAACCCACAGCATAAAATATTCATGAGCCCCATGATTGCCCTAGCTTGCTGCCTGGAGAGAATTTCCAGTGAGAGAGCAGGGAGGGAGAACACAATCATAGCCTAGATGTGCGCCAAGTTCAGAATTGGTGGAGGCCAAGACAGCTGGTATTCATGGGGCAGAGCAACAGAGAGGCTTAAGTTCTCTACATCTGTAGAGGGATCCCCTCAGGTCTTTAGCTGAGTCCTGATCCACACGTATAAATGAAGAAACTATGGAGGTTAGGAAAGAGATCACCAGAAAGAAGCAGAACAACCTGTGAATCTCACAGAGAGCCAGGGATAGAATGTATTCCCACCAGCCAGGGTGGAAGACCGACCACTTGGGACATCTAGGAAAATCCACAGGGGGCACTCTCACAGAGGGACCACATTAGCCCTTTGTTGAATCTAACAAAGTATCAAATTAAGTCTTAAAGACATCAGACTATTCAAGTAAATTGCATTCCAGAAGGAAGCCCGAAACAATTTAAGGAATACAAAAGTCTAGCATCCAACAAGGTAAAATTCAAAGTGTCTTCCACGTGATTAAAAAATAAAGTTACCAGCACAAGAAACAAGGGTCATCAAGGATGTGGAGGAAAAAAAAACCCTCATGCACTGTTGGTGGGAATGCAAACTGGTGCAGCCCCTGTATGGAGGGTTACTCAAAAAGTTAGAAATAGGGGCGCCTGGTGGCTCAGTCGGTTGAGCGTCCGACTTTGGCTCAGGTCATGATCTCACAGTCTGTGGGTTCGAGCCCCTCATCGGGCTCCGTGCTGACAGCTCAGAGCCTGGAGCCTGTTTTGGATTCTGTGTCTCCCTCTCTCTCTGACCCTCCCCCATTCATGCTCTGTCTCTCTCTGTCTCAAAAATAAATAAACGTTACTAAAAAAAAATTTTAAGTTAGAAATAGAACTACCCTACAATCCAGTCATTGCATTACTGAGTATTTACCCAAAGAATACCAAAAAACCAATTTGAAAAGATATATGCACCCTTATGATTAATGCATTATTTACAATAGCCAAGATATGGAAACAATCCAAGTGCCCCTCAACTGATGAACAGATAAAGATGTGGTGTATAGATACAATGGAATAAAAAAGAATGAAATCTTGCCATTTGCAACATAAGGAAAAGTGAAATAAGTTAGTTAGAGAAAGACAAATACCATATGATTTCACTCACATGTGGAATTTAAGAAACAAATAAACAATCCAAGGGGGAAATAGAAGAAAGAGAAACAAACGAAGTAAAGGACTCTTAACTACAGAGAACAAACTGACGGTTACCAAAGAGGAAGTGAGGGGGGATGGGTAAAGTAGGTAAAGGGGATTAAGAGTACACTTATCATGATGGATCCTGAGCAATGTATAGAATTATTGAATCACTATATTGTACGCCTGAAACTAATACAACACTGTATGTTAACTATACTGGAATTAAAATAACAAAACACAAAGTCATACATACAGTCATACAAAGAAGCAAGAAAATATGACTCATAACAAAGAGAAATTAAAAAAAAAACAGACCAAGAAATGATACAGATAGAATTAGTAGACAAGGGTATTAAAAACAATTATTATAAATATATGTTCCAGAGAGCGGAGGAAAGCATAAGCGTATAAGAAAACAAAAAGGAAATCGAAAAGACCCAAATCAGGGGTCACCTGAGTGGCTCAGTCAGTTAAGCATCTCTTGATTTTGGTTCACATCATGACCCCACCCTTTGTGGGATCAAGCCCCACGTCAGGCTCTGTGCTGAAAGCACGGAGCCTGCTTGGGATTTTCTCTCTCCCTCTCTCTCTGCCCATCCTCTGCTTGCATGTGCACACACTTTCTCTAAACAAAACAAACACACATTAAAAAATAAAAGACCCAAATCAAACCTCTAGAGATAAAAATGATAATGTCTGAGATAAAAATCGTCCTGGATGTGGTTACCAACTACAGTAAAAAGATCAGTGAACTTGAGAACAAAGTACATAAAATGAAGCTACATAAAATGAAATCAGAGAAGGAAAAAAACTGAAAACCTAGGTGGATCTGTGAAACATCAAGCAGATTAACATGTATGTATGATTTGAGCCCTAGAATGAAGAGAAATGGAGGAATGAAGAACTTGTGTCTGGCATATATAAAGAACCCTTAAAAATAAATAGTAAGACAAACAACTCAATTGAAAAAAATGAGCAATATATTTGAATAGACTCTTTAACAAGGAAAGAAGATCCACAGATAGCCAAAAAGCACCTAAATAGATGCTCAAAATCATTACTCACTGGGAAATTGCAAATTATAACCACAATGGGATACTACTACATATCTGGAATAGCTAAATACCAAGTGTTGTCAAGGACATAGAACAATTTGAACTCCTATACAATGCTGATGGAAATTTTATTTATTTATTTATTTATTTATTTATTTATTTATTTATTTATTTATTTACGTTTATTTTTGAGACAGAGACAGACAGAGCATGAATGGGGGAGGGACAGAGAGAGAGGGAGACACAGAATCGGAAACAGGCTCCAGGCTCCGAGCCATCAGCCCAGAGCCTGATGCGGGGCTCGAACTCACGGACCGTGAGATTGTGACCTGAGCTGAAGTCGGACGCTTAACCGACTGAGCCACCCAGGCGCCCCTGATGGAAATTTTAAATGGTGCAACCACTTTAGAAAACAATTTGGTGGCTTCTTAACATACAACCACCAAGCACCACAGCCAATCCACTCCTAGGTGATTATATAAGAGAAATGAAAGCACATGTTGACACAGAGGCTTGTATGGAAACATTCATAGGAAGTGTATTTGCAATAAAACCTTTGGGAGTTATAGAAATGTGCATTATCTTTTACATAGGGATAGTGTCATGTAATATATACGTCAAAATTAATCAAATTGTACATTTTAATGCTATGGAGCTTATTGTATATCAAATATCTTTCAAAAAATTAATAAAAATAATTATTGGGAAATAAGCAGAAATTTAAAAAGATAGAGAAAATAGTTCATTTACAATTTCTTAGAAAAAAAAACAAGCATGTCAGTTAGAATTATAAGATGCCCCTCTAGGTTTCTGCTCCCTGGTGCTCATGCTCTGTATCAATCCCACACTTTGGGTAGGATCTGTGAATATGTTGGGATATCACTCTTACAATCAGGTTACGTTCTATGGCAACAGTGAAGGAATTTTGCATTTGCAGTTAGGTCTCAAATCAGTTAACTTTGAGTCAATCAAAGGGTTATTATCTTCAGTAGGCCTGACCTAATTGGGTGATCCATTTAAAGGAGGATCTGTAGGTAAGAGACAAAAAGCAGCAGATACTCTCCTGTTGGTCTTGAAAGAGTAAACTATCATGTGGCAGGGGGTTGCTGAGGGCCTCAGTCCTACAATCGTTAAGACCTGACTTCTTCCTATAATCACTGAGGTTGGAAGAGAGCCAGGAGCTTTAGCTGACATCACAGCCCTAGCTGACACCTTCACTGCAGTCTTGTGAGATAGTGAGCAGAGAATCCCAATTAGACTGTCCCAGACTCCTAAGCCTTTGAAATAGTGATAATAAATGTATGTTAACTTAAGCTACTAAGGTTGTAATTTGTTACACAGCAATAGAAAACTAATATGCATGAAAACTGAAGAATGCAAATGATGACATAAATGCTAGCCTGGACATGAATGAATTACTGCAATGGAAGATAGTACTTAGTAATTCACCCAGAATCTTGCTCAGGGAGATAAAGAGTTAAGCAAAGTAAGACCAAAACTTAAAAGAACATTTGTTAAATATGAAGGATAGATTGAACAGTTAGTGTGTGTGTGTGTGTGTGTGTGTGTGTGTGTGTGATATAAGTTGTATAAAAACAGACTGTAAAGAGTAACAGACTAATGGATAAGCAATATTTAGGAGATTCCAGAAGTAATTTGCCTGAATTAAATAAAGATGAGTCCTCTCATTAAATGTACACGATAGAGGTAAGAAAAATAGAGTCCATACTAGAATATCAAGAATAAAAAGGAATTCTTAAAAATCTAAGAGATAAAGAACTAGTTATCTGGAAAGAAATGACAAGTAGACTAACAGTAAACTTCCTATCAGTGCAACAGGTGACAGGAGACACTTCATTTTTTTAAATTTATTTATTTATTTTGAGGAAGAGATAGCATGAGTGGAGGAGGGGCAGAGAGAGACACACACACAGAATCTGAGACAGGCTCCAGGCTCTGAGCTGTCAACACAGAGTGGATGTGAGCCTCAAACCCATAAACCGTACTATCATGACCTGAGGAAGTTGGAGCTTAACTGACTCAGCCACCCAGGTGTCCCAGGCACTTTAATTATGTCTGCAAAGTGCTGAAGGAAATGACTTGGAATTTTATACCCTGCTAAACTGTTATTCCAAAGTTAAAACAAAGTAAAGACATTTCCAAAGATATAAAGATTAAGGATTGTTATTCACAGACTCTCACTAAAAGAACTATTAAAAGACTGTGTATATGTGTATAAAATGAATTAAGAGGAAAGGTCATGGATCAATAAACAATGGTAAGAACAAAAATTGCTAAGTTATTTTGCTAAATTTAACTATTGACTGTAAAAAAAAAAGATAATTTTTGTATGTTTCTAAAAAGGCAAGTCAAAAACTATTAAAAAATAACTAGATGGTGGGGCACCTGGGTGGCTCAGTCAGTTAAGCATCTGACTTCAGTTCAGGTCATGACCTTGTGGTTTGGAAGTCGGAATGCCACATCAGACTCTGTGCTGACACCTCAGAGCCTGGAGCCTGCTTCACATTCTGTGTCTCCCTCTCTCTCTCTCTGCCCCCTCCCCTGCTTGTGCTCTCTCTCTCTCTCAAAAATGAATAAATATTTTAAAAAAATTTTTTTTTCAACTTTTTTTTTTTTTTTGGGGGGGGGACAGAGAGAGACAGAGCATGAACGGGGGAGGGGCAGAGAGAGAGGGAGACACAGAATCAGAAACAGGCTCCAGGCTCTGAGCCATCAGCCCAGAGCCTGACACGGGGCTCGAACTCTTGGACCGCGAGATCGTGACCTGGCTGATGTCAGACGCTTAACCGACTGCGCCACCCAGGCGCCCCTAAAATTTTTTTAAAAATAACTAGATGGGAGAAGTATTCAATAGGTAGTTAGAATGAACTAAGGTTTTTGTTGTTGTTGTTGTTGTTTTTAGTTTATTTTGAGAAAGACAGAGCATGAGCAGGGGAAGGGCAGAGAGAGACGGAGAAAAAGGGAATCTCAAGTAGGTTCTGAAGGGTCACTACCGAGCCCGATGTGGGACTCGAACCCACAAAACCGTGAGATCATGACCTGAGCCAAAATCAAGAGTCAAACGCTCAACCAACTGAGCCACCTAGGTGCCCCTGAACTAAGGTTCTTACTACATTCAAGAACACAATAGAGATTCCAAATAACTTTAGACTTTATTAGAAACTTCTAGGTCTAAGCATGCGTATGTTAAATGTTTAGTGGTAATCACTACAAAATATGAATAAAAGCTATAGTTTCTTAAATACTAGGGAAAAAAAATGAACAGAGGTCAGTAGTGAGGACTTCAACAGAAAGTGAACAGGAGAAAAAAGATGAAATGAAAAAGTTGAATAAGGGAAGACTCAAAATCATAGTAGAAATAGTATGACTGTATTAGGAATAAAAAAAAAAAGTGCTAATTAAATCCACCAGTTAAAAGATAAATGTTATCAGACTGGATTTCTTTCTTCAATTCAGTTATATAGTGATGGGAGTCACACCTAAACACATTAATCAGAATGTTAAAAGTAAAGCAATGAAGGGGCGCCTGGGTGGCTCAGTCGGTTGGGCATTCGACTTCGGCTGGGGTTATGATCTCGCGGTCCGTGGGTTCGAGCCCCGCGTCGGGGCTCTGTGCTGACAGCTCAGAGCCTGGAGCCTGTTTTAGATTCTGTGTCTCCCTCTCTCTCAGACCCTCTCCCATTAATGCTCTGTCTCTCTCTGTCTCAAAAATAAATAAACGTTAAAAAAAATTTTTAAAAATTAAAAAAAATTTAAAATTTAAAAAAAATTAAAAAAAAATTTTTTTTAAATAAAGGGATGAAGATAGGTATCTTAGGTACATAACAACTCAAAGTTAATTAGCAAATGCTAATTTCATTTAAAAAATTTAAGCAAAAATGCATTAAGAAAAGTGAGATATTATACAGTAATTAATAAAAAAACTACCAAAAAGATACAATCTTAAACTTCAGTAATCATAAACTTAATGAACCTCAGAATATAGTATAAACATACACAGTAAAATGAACCAAATACAATGACTTATTAAACCAATAAGAGTGGCATTTTTACACGCACAATCATTAAAAACTAATACACAGGGTTATAAAAATTTTAGCATTCATATAAAATATGTGCAAAACAAAATGTAAAATCATTATTTACAAGATGGATTTAGAAACCCTCATGCGGGCATCTGGCTGGCTCAGTAGAGCATGAGACCCTTGGTCTCAGGGTCATGAGTTCAAGCCCTACACTGGGCATGGAGCCTACTTAAAATTAAAAGAATGAATGAATGAATGCATGAATGAATGAATAAAGAAAGAAAGAAAAGAAAACTTCATACAACAAATAGAGACTGTTTTTTTAAGTTTTAAATTTACTAGGTCACAAGCAAATCTCAGTAAACTACAAAGTAAATTGCAAAGAACTAACATTGTACTGGCCACGTTTTTTTTTTTAAACCACAATGTAATTAAATTTGAAATTTACTACAAAAAGTTTTTTTTTTTTTTTTTTGAAAGTTAGAGAGCAAGTGGGGGAGCAGAGAGAGAGCAGGAGATAGAATACCAAGCAAGCTCTATGCTGGCAGTGTGGAACCCAACATAGGCCTCAAACCCACAAACTGTGAGATCATGACCTGAGCCGAAGTCAAGAGTTGGATTTTTAACCGACTGAGCCACCCAGGCACCCCAAAACATTTTTTTTTAATTCAAACTTTTAATAACTCAGGAATGGAATTACAATGTACATGTAAGATATTTAGGACTAACTAATGAAAATATCAAAATTTGTTTAATTTTTAACTTACAAAATAAAAACAATAAAGATAAAAATAAATGAGTTTTATATTACTGAAGAGCTTAGAAAAATATGAATAATAAATGCACAGGCACAGAATGAAAGTTTGAAAAAGTAAGGACAGAGATTAAGGAAGTAGAAGACCAAGAAAAACAGAATATAGCAGCAAAAGTGAACAGGTTCCTTAAAAAATAGACAAGGCACTAGGAAGACTATCAGAAAGAAGAGAGAAGACAACACAAATATATAATATAAAAATGTAAAAGGGCTATAGCTTCAAATTAACTAGAGATTTTTTTTTAGAAGATTGTCACTTTCTTTTTCTTTTTTAAATTTTTTTTTTAACATTTATTTATTTTTGAGACAGAGAGAGACAGAACATGAACGGGGGAGGGTCATAGACAGAGGCAGACACAGAATCTGAAACAGGCTCCAGGCTCTGAGCTGTCAGCACAGAGCCCGACGCGGGGCTCGAACTCACGGACCGCGAGATCATGACCTGAGCTGAAGTCGGCCGTTTAACCCACTGGGCCACCCAGGCGCCCCGAGATTTTTTTAATCTATGAAAAGGGTATAAATTACCTAATGACAAAAAATTTGAAGACTTCTAGGAATCCATGATTTAAAGAATATAACTTAATGAATCCAAGAAGAAATAAACTTGAATAGATCTAGAATAATTAAAAAAAAAAAAAAAACTGAAGCAGCAATAAAACCTACCCACAAAGAAGGACAAATATATAAATAAACACAAACAGGTCCAGGTAGTTATATAGGTGAGTTTTACCAAAACTTTAAAAAACAGATGTAGTCAATCTGACACGTAATTTAAAAGATATGAGAAAAAAGAGATGAAGCAACCCAACTTTATTTATTGGTGTTAAATAACTGGTTACAAAACAGTTGCCAACACAAGAAAATAAGATGAATGACCACGCTCACTGAAAACGGTGTGGGAGGAAGAGGAGGATGGAATCAGACTGTGTTTGCCAACGATCACTGTCGTAAACGTTTAAAAAGAAACATCTGGAAATAGTAGACAATGGATAATAAAGGATAGAGGGAAACTAAAACCAGAGAGATCCTGTAAAACAAACGAACAAAAACTTGTAATAGTCCAAAGGACGAAAGATAAAAAGATGAGCCAGGGCAAAGAAGTGTGATGGGTCTGAGAGGAAAGTTTGGAACGAAAATACTGTGCTTTTCGCAAAAGTAAATAAGATATATTGTGAGTGATACTTTATTTATTTTGAGAGAGAGAGAGCGAGCAGGGGAGGGGCAGAGAGAGAGAGGGAGAGAGAACCCCAAGCAGGGTCCCTACTATCAGCACAGAGCCAAACGAGGCCAGATCCCAAGAATCATGAGATCACAACCCGAGCCAACACCAAGAGTCCAGCGCTCAACTGACACCCCAAATACAGGTGCCCCCAAATCCCTTTTTAAACTTAAAGCCAAAAATTACCACCTCTCCCTGATGTTGGTGTCAATTCTCTTTATTAGAATGTTACTTAAGCATATAAAAATTCAACCAAATATAAATCCTTATGCTTATAATTCTTAAGCAACTATTATAACTACAAATTAAATACAAATTTCAAAACCCACAAAACTCAAATGAACAACAGGAGTGAAAACTGAATTATGATGTGCTTTCCTAAAAATAAATGACTCCTTCACGACATGAATGTGATACTAATTATAAATGGCACTATGTTCCTTGTCTGATGCTTAGAGCCCAGTGCAGTCTCATGGCTGTGGGCTACTTTCTAGAAGAGTCACACGTTTCTGCCTCTGTCTGCTGAGTGTATGTCCACTAAGAGTCTGTTGTGTTGCCCCATCCCCACCCTGGATGTTGTATGCTCGTTGTACTTCTTAAATTAAATATGCAACTTAATTAAGTATTTTACAAACTGATCAATAATTATGACAAGACAGAGAAAGTGTGCTTCTTAAAAAATTATGTAGATACTTAAAAAAAACTGAATGGCTAAGTTGTTATATTATGTATTGTGGTGGAGGCCTTCTCAGAACAAAGGAAGGCAACGCGCAAGGTGACCCAACCAACTCTTATACCCACATGCATGACTCTGACACAACTCTGTAACCTGGACTGCGTCCAGTCAGACTCTATGTGTCACCATAAATGGGAGACAAAGAAGTAGAAATTGCATGAAAGGCTACACCCCGCTGTGCCTGGGCCTCAGCCTTTTTGGGGGTCTTAGCCTGCTGAGCCCCTCCAGCAGAAATAAAGCTGCCTCCTGGAAGGAAGAGCATCAGTGTCCTGTCTCTCTAGGCAAGAATCCTGCTACAGTATAGTTGAGACAAATACAAAGTTTCAGCCCCCCAAATTTAAGCAATAACTATTCTGTGCTTTTTTTTTTTAATTTTGTGGGGTTTATTTTAATTTTTAAAGTTCTTTATTTATTTATTTATTTTGAGAGAGAGCATACATACAAGTCGGGGAGGGGCAGAGAGAGAGTCCCAAGCAAACTCCACACTGTCAGCACAAAGCCTAATGAAGAGGGCTTGAATTCACACCATGAGATCATGACCTGAGCCCAAATCGGACGCTTAACCGACTGAGCCACCCAGGCACCCCTGTTTCACAGTAGTTTTATGTTCTCTAATTTTATTTTATTTTTTTAATTTTTTTTTATTAAAAAAAATTTTTTTTTTCAACGTTTATTTATTTTCGGGACAGAGAGAGAGACAGAGCATGAACAGGGGAGGGGCAGAGAGAGAGGGAGACACAGAATCGGAAACAGGCTCCAGGCTCTGAGCCATCAGCCCAGAGCCTGACGCGGGGCTCGAACTCCCGGACCGCGAGATCGTGACCTGGCTGAAGTCGGACGCCTAACCGACTGCGCCACCCAGGCGCCCCTGTTCTCTAATTTTAAAGAAATAGTGGTATTATGGGTATAAATTATTTAAGATATTGATCATGCCAATCTAGTCGTTGGGGCCACAAGAAAGGTCTGGACCTTGCATCAGAATACAGGTAAATAAACGTAGTTCACGTCTAGCATATTAAGGTACGCATTACTTTATCAACGGTTTTGATGAAGTGACCAATCTTTTACTTGTCAATGCCATTTTCAAGAATACAATTCTTACACATTAAACCTAACTGCATCCTCTTTTTATTATTCCATGACAACACAAGTAGTAGCACTTTCTGGTGCCCGTGCATTCCTGAACGCAAATAAAAAATGTGGGGCCTACATGTGACTGGTAGTTATTTCTTGCTCTAGGGTGGCCTTCCAAAAAGTACTATTGTTTTTTATTATTTTAAGTTTCTTTTGTGGAGGGGCGCCTGGGTGGCTCGGTGGACTAAGCGTCCGACTTCAGCTCAGGTCACGATCTCGCAGTTCGAGGGTTCGAGCCCCCGTCGGGCTCTGTGCTGACAGCTCAGAGCCTGGAGCCTGTTTCAGATTCTGTGTCTCCCTCTCTCTCTGACCCTCCCCCGTTCATGCTCTATCTCTGTCTCAAAAATAAATAAACGTTAAAAAAAATTTTTTTTTTAATTTCTTTTGTGGAAAACAAGTGGAGCCCAATGAAAGTATCAGTATAAGAAAGTCTTATGAAAGGTAAAGCTAGTCTTCAGGAAACCACAGAAAAGTTTATTTCACCATGTTTAAATGACTTTCACAAGGTGTTAGAGTGACAGATAAAGCAATAGACTGAAAGAGGACGATTTTTGTCTTTAAAGAAAAGGTTCCAGTTCTTTCTGATTTCTTAAGTTTCATCTTGAAAAACTGGTATTATTCCATACCTCCTAAACCTTCTAATGTTAAGTGTTAAAAAAAAAAAAAAAAACAACTGTCAAACACAAAACAAAAAACTGTCAAACACAACTGGGAGAACTATAAGTGACTCAACTTCCTGAAATGCCATTTGGCAGGCAGTAGCAAAGCTTTGTAATTTTGACCCAAAAAGTCTACTTCTTAAGATGCATCCCAAGGATATATAGTGTGCCCAGAGATATGAATAAATATTTGGTCAGAATGGTGTGCTTTAGGGGCACCTAGATGGCTCAGTTGGTTAAGCGCCCAACTTTGGCTCAGGTCATGATCTCACAGTTCATGAGCTCGAGCCCGTGTCAGGCTCTGTGCTGACAGCTCAGAGCCTGGAGCCTGCTCCGGATTCTGTGTCTCTCTCTCTCGCTACCCCTCCCCTGCCCCTGTTCATGCTCTGTCTCTCTTTCAAAAATAAATTAAAAAAAATTTTTAAAGAATGGCATACTTTATGTGCATAAAAAATTAAGCATACAAAGAGTAAAAGTTAAGGCTTGAATAAGTAAATTATGGCAATATCCAAATAATGGAATACTGTGCAGAAATAAAAATCCTATCGTACAACACTAGTGTTGTTACTGAAAAATATTTGTTATATGCTGTTTAGTGAAAGAATCACGATCAAAACAAGATATACAGCATGATCCTATGTGTATTTAAATACATTTATTTATATAGAAAAAAGTCTGAAGGGCATACACAGAAATGTTAAGAGAAATTTACACAGCTCTAGGATGATCTAGGGAATACCACAATGGACAAACTAGACTGAATTGTAGTTATTCTGGAGCTCATATCCCAGTAGGGAAATACAGAAAATAGACAATAGTAAATTCACAAAAGTAAGATATAACGTGTTAGGCAGTGATGAGTACAGTGAGTAATGAGTATCCAGGTGGAGGTAGGCAGGGCTGTCTGTATAAAGCGGTCCAGGAAGGATTCACTGATAAGGGGACATTTGAGTAGTGCCCGAAAGGACCCCAGGAAAGTGATGGAAGAGATTTAAATTTTCTATATATAAAAAAAAAAAAATTTTTTTCCTACTGTTATATTTAGCACAGCATGTAGTGGAGCAAGGCAAGGGTAGAAATAGGAAGCCCACAAGACCACTGCAATATCATGGCAAGAGAGAACGACAATTTAGAAGGTAGGCAGATTTTGAAGTCTGGGCCAACAGGGGGTGCTGGTGGCTTGCATGTGGATTGGATGTTAGCTGCAAGAGTATAGGATTTATACCCTCAATGGGAAGGACAGAGTTGCCATTTAGTAAGACAGGAAAGATGTGGGGAAGAGAGGTGAGGGGCAGGTCAGGAGTATGGTTTTGGATAGGTTATATTTGAGATGCCTACTAGAAATCAATAATGGAGATCATTTATATTGAAGAATCTCCCTCCAAGAGCTCTCCCTCCCCTCCCTTCCCCCTGTTTGAATTAGTTACGCTTGCCCTGTGTGGCAACCCCCCCCACGCCCCCACCTCCCCATACATGCCCCTTTCATGAAATTGGAATTGTTTATGAATCTTTTTCCACCCCCACTAGACTGTGAGGATGCTCTCACTGCGTCTCTGGCACCTGCTAGAGGTCTTGGATTGTAAATAAAGCACAAGTGTCTGTAGAAAGGGGTTTAAAAAAGTAGGGAACTAAAGCCAGTGAAGGTTACCATAGACACGTAAGTTATTGTTACTAATAAGATAAATATCTTTCTATATTTCATTTAGAAACATCTTGCTAAAATGTTTTTACCTGGGAACGAAAAAGGTCAGTAACGCTTTTATAACTTATTTGAGTCTCATGACATCCAAACCAGTAACATAGCTGTGTGCTGATTTCTTTCCAAACTTTACATAATGAAGACCTACAAGGTAAGTGCAGAATTTGAATGTTCTCATGTTAATTTAGTTCAAAGGAAAGAAATAAGAACTTCAGACTTACTGACTGACTCCAAAGGCTTAACAGGCAGGACTCGATACATTTCAGCACATTCTAATTTAAGATCTTCTAATAACTCCCTTAAGAAATTTCATATTGAAATAGTTCCTGGGACTTCTGATAGACAAGCACAGGTATTTATTTACTTATGTTACCACCTCATACTGCCAGTAAATGACAATAAAGTGATTTTTTAAAAACATTCTCCAGATTGAGGTAAAATAGGAAGTCTCTGGATTGTGGGACACCAGAGCCAGCTGAAGGTGGGAGTTTAAAAAACAAGACTAGAGCGGTGCCTGGGTGGCTCAGTCAGGTAAGCGTCCCACTTTAGCTTTAGGTCATGTTCTTGTAGTTCTTGAGTTCAAGGCCCGTGTCAGGCTCTGTGCTGACAGCTCAGAGCCTGCGGTCTGCTTCAGATTCTGTGTTTCTCTCTCTCTCTGCCCTCGCTCACTCTCTCTCTCTCTCTCACTCTCTCTCAAAAATAAATAAATATTAAACAAAATAATAAAAAACAAGACTAGCAGGAGCACGTACATATCGAATGATGGGATTCTTCAGCCTTCTTCTCCTGTAGATTCTGAGAACACTATCAGCTAAAACCTTCCTCCCAAACAGGAGATGTGAGAATATGTTTGGCCATGTCTGACCACCTCAAAAGGAAGGATCTAAAGATGTTGACATCAGATGATAACCAACAAGCATCCCAGTGAGATCACCAGAGAGTGAAGCCTCCTCAGTTGGGCTCAGAGATTCCCATCAGCTTTCATTACCCAGTTTTAGAAATGAGGTGACAAAGAAATATTACCAGTCATCTGAGGAAAGTCTCTAACACAAAAAAGAGAAACCAAGTCAAACAAGAAAATGAATGGGGAAAAAAAAAAAAAACCAACAAAACTTGGAGTAAATAAATGACTGATCCAGGGAGAACATTCAAAAACAAACTATCATTAGTATCTTCAGAAATACAAGAGAAGATTTTGCAACCACGAGACAAGAACAGGATGCTGTGAAAGGGAGCAGGTGGGAGGCATTCAAAAACAGAACAAAGTGCATGGAAATTAAAAATTATGATAGCCCAATGGCCAAAGTTGAAACAATTTGGGTAACAAAATAATGTTAGCATTGGCATATCACCCATAGAATAAAATAAACATTCATGAGCTCTGATATAAATAATTGTATAAGTAAATAATTGGGGGAGAAGGCACATTTCTTCCTTATAAAAAATTTCAATTAACGTATCTAGAGAGAATGACTAAAACAAAAAAATCACTATTAGAACACCATGGTAATAACTATTACAGGTAATTTCTACCAAAGTTGGATGCTAAAATTAGTGACCTCAAATTTGAGGAGAAATTGGATGTTTACATCTTCTCAAAGTACCATCTCCAAGACATTAACTAGAAAGAGGAAAAATAGTAAGTTTATATTTGAGCATCTTTACAAGAACCAGATTACTTAAGTGAACAAGTTAAAGGTCACCAGGAATAAGACGTGGCAACATCAGGAACCCCCTGATATAATTCACAGAGAAAGGCACATCACTTCTGTGGTATTCTTGCCAAAAATGCACAACCTCAGCATAACCATAAGAAATTATCAGACAAACTCAAATTGAGACACATTCTATACAAATAACACACGAGTACTGTCCAAAAGTGTCAAGGTCATGAAACAACATGGAAAGAATGAGAAACCATTACAGATTAGAGAAGTTTAAAGAGATAGAATAAATAACTGCAATGTAATATCCCAGATTTGATCCATTAACAGAAAACAAAACAAAACAAAAAACATTACTGGTAAAAAAACAACAAAACTGGTGAAATCCAAAATTAAGTTTGTAGTTTGGCTAATGGAATTGTTCCAATATTAATTTCTTAGTCCTGATAATCATACTGTGGTTATGTCAGATGTTAACATTAGGGGAAACTTACTGGGGTATTGGGAAACTCTCTTTTTGTAACATTTCTGTAAATCTAAAATTATTTCAAATAAAAAGCTTTCTCTTAAACCTTAATATAAATGTTGAAAATATAAGGTTAAGGAAATCTCTCAGAAATCAGATCAAGGACAGAGATGGAAAATAAGGAATAACAAGGATTTTAGAAGAATTTGTTTAAGAAAACTGAAGAAAGAGAAAACAATGGTGAGGAAGTCATGAATGAAATAATTCAAGAAAACTGTGCAGAACCTGAAGGACAGTTTCCAGATTAAAAGGACTTACCAGTTTCCAGTACAAAGACTCACGCCAAGAAACATGACGTTTCAGGACAGGAGGATAAAGAGAAGATTCTTCAAGCTTTAAAGGGAGAAAAATATATACGCTGCACATGAGAAAAAGAAATCAAAATGACTTCAAACTTCTCAAGATATGTCTGAAATTTTGAAGACAGATTATAGGTTTTTAGTATCCATATTTACTCACATTTTTACCCTCAAAGCAGATGTGAGATTGGTGGAGCAGAAATCAAAGTTGTTATTACTTACAGCAGTAACTGCATGGGCTCCCCACACCCAGTACCCTACGGGTCACATGATGAGAGTCAGATGTCACCCTGTACAGAGAGGTCTGTCTGAACTTATAAATCTGGGAGTTTATACAGGCCCTAAAACTGACCTTTTGAGAGAAGCCTGGACACTGTGGATCCCGAGTCATTAATAATCCTTTGGAATGTAAATGACTGGCTCTATGCTCAGCACCTTCATCCCCTTTCAAATGGGCACATTTTGGGAGATAAAGCTCCAAGTCCTTCTGGAGTTATCTAGGCTATTCAACTACCCTTTAGCCTCTAAGGCTAGTTTTTCAACCCAGGTGCCATTAAAAGTTTGCTCAAAAAGCTCTGATTGTGCAGGAACATGAAATTATTCACTTCCTGACAGGTTATTTCCCAATCTAGAATTCTAGCCCGAGGCCAACCATCAATAAGAGTGAAGGTAAAATGAATCTCAAAAAGTTCACCTTCAGTTCACTCCTCAGATTGCGGATGTGCTCCTCCACCAAGGCAAGAGAGTATATCAAGAAAAGGAGGACAGCTTGGGATAAACGAATACCTTTTTTCAGTAAAATTTGCATTTCTTTTAGATGCATCTCCAAAGTCTGAGAATGTCCTTAAAACAGGAGCAGGAAGTACGGTTTTATGATAGGAGAAGATAGGATTCAGTAGCCAGAGGGGGAAAGATTAGGACCTGAGGTCCCTGGGTAGGGAAAAGCACCTATTTTTGAACAATGCTGGGAGTGTCCGACCACAGCAAACCCCCTCAGGCATAAGGTTCCTCTTAAGAATGTCACAGATACCACCTACTCCCCCTTCAAGTATCCCCTCAGGGATTTGACCAAACACCTAAGTTTGGCCAGACACCACCCCTTACAATGGAAATGAGCCAATCAGGAATGGACAACCCAGCACCTAGAGCTATCAAGCCAATAAGAGTAGAACCTGAGAAGGAACAAGGGGGAAGGGAAGGGAGAGGGCCAACTAGAACCTTATAAAACAAGGACCCTTGCCTACAGTCCTTAGGCAATCATTTTAAAAGGTCCCCTCTCTAGGGAGAGCTTTCCTTCTAGTCTTCCTTTCTTAAACATTTTTTTTTAATGTTTATTTTTGAGAGAGAGACAGACAGACAAAGACAGAGAGCAAGCCGGGGAGGGGCAGAGAGAGAGGGAGACACAGAACCCAAAGCAGGCTCCAGGCTCTGAGCTGTCAGCACAGAGCCCTACATGGGGCTCACACCCACAAACCATGAGATCATGACCTCAGCTGAAGTTAGAAGCCTAACTGACTGAGCCATTCAGGCACCCCTCTCTTCTTCCTTTCTAACCTTATACTCTAATAAACTTTTGCCTGCTGCTCATTTTGTGTCCACCTCTTCAATCTTAGAAGCAGCGAGACAATGAATCCTGGGTGTTATGGTAAAAAAAAAAAAAAAAAAAAAAATCCTGCAACAGTGAGCTATTTCACTTAGAGTCTGTGACAGTTTGTGTGGAATCATTCACATTCCCTACATTTTGAACAGTAGCATAAACTTAAGAAACGGTCACCAGTTCCAAACGCCTCTCCCTTATTATCTCTCGTTGGCATTGAGGAACCTGGATGTTGTGATCATCTTTGGTGCCCATTTGGAGTTAAAAGTAGGTCAACTTCAAGCAATTACATTACAAACGCCTACAGGGTTATCCGAACTAATTAAATAATTACAATAGGCTTGAATCCTGAAATAACTTTAAATACCATCTAATACAAGCCCCCTTTTTCAAACAGGGAGATGCTTCAGGAAGATCAAATCAGTTGCTCAAAGTTTGTACAGTCAATTTAAGGCTAAGAAAAAACTGAAATTCAGGAGTCTCATCTTTTTGCTGATGGACTGAAAACAAGGATATTGTGTTTCCCGTGCTTAAGAACTTTCCATGGATTATTCACATAATTCTCCCTTGATTAAATCTCATGTAACAGATGAGGAAATTGAAACCAAGAGAGGTTCTATAACTTGTCCAAGGCCATGCAGTTCGTGGTGGAACCAGGATTCACACTCAGCCAGTCTACACAGAGAGCCCACACTCTAAATTACATATTGGATGTGTCACTCGCACGAACAGTCCAAAAATTTTTCAGTAGAGAAAAATCCCCACAAAACTAGCTTCAGAGATTTTACTCAGGGCTCCAGGGGTGCCTAGGTGGCTCAGTCAGTTAAGCATCTGACTCTGGATTTCGGCTCAGGTCATGATCTTAGGGTTGCTAAGACTGAGCCCTGCATCCGGCACTGGGCTGACAGTGCTGGGCCTGCTTGGTATTCTCTCTTTGCCCCTCCCCTGCCCTCACTCTCTCTCTCAAAATAAATAAACATAAAAAAAAAAAAAAAAAAGAAGTGCAGTGTCCCAGCTAAAAATTCAGATGCTATATACAGACCAAGAGCAAAAACAATACTTGAAGATAACTAGTAGATCCTCATAGAGAGTAAAAATAAGAAACAACAAACTTTAGGAACTCAAGAGTTTTAAATCCATGGACGCTAAGGGCACCTGGGTGGCTCAGTCGGTTAAGCCTCCGACTTCAGTTCAGGTCATGATCTCACAGCTCTTGAGTTCAAGCCCCACAGCTGCTTCAGATTCTGTCTCCCTCTCTCTCTGCTGCTCCCTTCTCACTCACTCTCTCTCTCAAAAATAAATAAACCTAAAAAATTTTTTTTTAATCCATGGGACATTTGGGTGGCTCTGTCTGTTAAACATTAGACTCTTGGTTTCAGCTCAAGTCATGATCTCACAGTTTGTGAGTTTGAGCCCCACATTGGGCTCTGCACTGCTTGGGATTCTCTCTCTCCCCTCTCTCTCTGTCCCTACCCTGCTCACACACACTCTCTCTCAAAATAAATGAACTTAAAAAAAGTAAAAATTAAAAACTTTAAGTGTTTTAAATCCAATCTTTCAAATCTTACTCTTTTATATTAGGAAGTTTTAGAAAGAGCCAAAGCTTTGTATAAACTAAATAGATCCTGTATATATATTTAATGATTCTACTTCAGGCCACTTGTAGTTCAGAGATTAATCTCTCTGCAGTTTGCAGAATCAAAGAACTTAGATTAAGTCTATTTTACTTTTGCCCAGAATGATATTTACCTCTTAATATTGTGAATTAATTACTGTGAACTATAAAGCTATCTGATGCCCATTAATAACTGATAATTAATAATTAGCATATGGTCTAGTTCAACTCTATCACCAAATTGGAACTGCTTTCTCTGCATTAATATCACTTAAAAAAATAAGAAAACTCTTATGATCTCAAAATTCACATAAGTGAGTTTGGGAAAATAATGATAAATTGTATAGCATCTAAAATTAATTCATCCCTACCAGTGTTCATTCCTCTCTTCTGAAGCCCATATTTTATTCTAGGGTACCCAGACTATTAAATATAATCTTGTTGGCACTGATCAGGCCAACTGATCCCATAATTTTCCAGTCTGATTAATATTTTCTGTTTCTTATTAGCTGAAAGATTGTGGGAAGAATCCAAACAGCCAAAGCATTCACAATTTTCAGAGAAACAGCACGCACACACCTACCCATTATTTACATGTAATTATGTAAACAGCAGAAAAATGAAGTGTAATTAAGAATCCCAACTATTAACCTTTCAACCATTTCTGCCGCCCTGTTTGAAGTCAGTGATATTTTAAATCATTTATATCTGATCTTGAAAAGCATTTTTAAGCTAAATTTCTTATCTATTACTTATGGAAAAAAACGAGTTTATCTTTTGAAATAAACAAGAGTGCTATAAACTGCAGGGACTCACCGTTTGTACTTTGGCTGAAGAAATTAAGAAAGATTATGCAACTAACCTGAGGTGGTGACACAGCTCGAAAGCAGAGTTAGAATGTGAAGTAACTTTCTAGAGCTTTTCAGAGAGAGGGGGTGGAAGGAGAGGCAGGTAGGATCTCCTAACATAGATAACCATTTTTACAGAGTCAATTTGGACATCAAACTGGAAGGCCTTTTCCTGCTGTGGTCTGTCCAGCTCACCAGATAATGGAACTTGTGTAGAAGGCCAAAGGGCAGCTCTGTGCTGTGCTGCAAAACATCCATGACATTCTATCTGCAGCCTTCTGTTATCTGGGGGCAGCCTCTAGATCAAGGTAAAACAATGTTTAGTATTTGGTCCTTTGCATGGGAAATGTCCTTGAGAAGTCAAATTATTGGGACGAATTTATTATAGAAACCCAAGGAAGCTGTTTGCATCAATGCCCCTCTCTCTCTTCCATCCACCTCCCTAACAGCAGACTGATGTTGGTAAAGATGTGCACAGGACCACATCCATCTGGAGGCATATGGACCTGATATTCTGCTCTGACTCTGATAACAACTTGACCCTGGCAGGATTTTTAACTTGAATCTTGATGTCTTTGTCAGTACTAATATGTATATCAGAGAGGTCATAAAGCATACAAAGAGATTGTGTATATAGTGCCTGATACCTGGTAAATATTCAATATATGCTAGGTTTTGGTAAATTCCTGATTCTCTTGACCATCTAGTGATGGAAGTTCAAAGTGAGATGTAGAAGCAAAAAGCAAACAAACAAAAACCCAGCAGAGCCATCAACTCACTTACAGAAATCATCCATCTCAGGAAATCTTCAATGTGACGAACAGAAAAAAATATGCAGCCAAGAATCCTTTACCCGGCAAGTCTGTCATTCAGAATAGGAGAGATAAAGGTTTTCCCAAACAAAAACTGAAGGAATTCATCACCACTAAACCAGCCCTACAAGAGATCCTAAGGGGGACTCTGTGAGTGAAATGTTGCAAGGACCACAAAGTACCAGAGACACCACTACAAGCATGAAACCTACACATATCACAATGACTGTAAACCCATATATTTCAATAACACTGAATGTAAATGGACTAAATGGTCCAACCAAAAGACACAGGGTATCAGAATGGATAAAAAAAAACAAGACCCATCTATTTGCTGTCTACAAGAGACTCATTTTAGACCTGAGGACAACTTCAGATTGAAAGTGGGGGGATGGAGAACTACTTATCATGCTACTGGAAGTCAAAAGAAAGCTGGAGTAGCCATACTATATCAGACAAACTAGACTTTAAATTAAAGGCTGTAACAAGAGATGAAGAAGGGCATTATATAATAATTATTGGGTCTATCCATCAGAAAGAGCTAACAATTATAAATGTCTATGCACCGAATATGGAAGCCCCTAAATATATAAAACAATTAATCACCAACATAAGCAACCTTATTGATAAGAATGTGGTAATTGCAGGAGACTTTAATACTCCATTTACAACAATGGATAGAACATATAGACAGAGTATAAATAAAGAAACAAAGGCCCTGAATGATATATTGAATCAGATGGACTTGACAGATATATTTAGAACTCTACATCCCAAAGTGACAGATATACTTTCTTCTTGAGTGCACATAGAACATTCTCCAAGATAGATCACATACTGGGTCACAAAACAGCCCTTAATAAGTATAAAAGAATTGAGATCATACCATGCACACTTTCAGACTTCAATGCTATGAAACTTGAAATCAACCACAGGAAAAAGTCTGGAAAACCTCCAAAAGCATGGAGGTTAAAGAACACCCTACTAAACCATGAGTGGGTCAACCAGGCAATTAGAGAAGAAATTAAAAAACATATGAAAACAAATGATGATGAAAATACAACAATCCAAATGCTTTGGGATGCAGCAAAGGCAGTCCTGAGAGGAAAATACATTGCAATCCAGGCCTATCTTGAATAAGAAAAATCCCCAATACAAAATCTAACAGCACACCTAAAGGAAATAGAAGCAGAAAAGCAAAGACACCCAAAGCCCAGCAGAAGAAGAGAAATAATAAAGATCAGAGCAGAAATAAACAATATAGAATCTAAAAAAAAGTAGAGCAGATCAATGAAACCAAGAGTTGTTTTTTTCAAAAAATAAACAAAATTGATAAACCTCTAGCCAGGCTTCTCAAAAAGGGAGATGACCCAAATAGATAAAATCATGAATGAAAATGGAATTATGACAACCAATCCCTCAGAAACACAAGCAATTATCAGGGAATACTATGAAAAGTTATATGCCAACAAACTGGACAACCTGGAAGAAATGGACAAATTCCTAAGCACCCACACACTCCCAAAATTCAAACAGGAAGAAATAGAAAACTTGAACAGACCCATAACCAGTGAAGAAATTGAATCGGTTATCAAAAATCTCCCAACAAATAAGAGTCCAGGACCAGATGGCTTCCCTGGGGAATTCTACCAGACATTTAAAGCAGAGATAATATCTATCCTTGTCAAGCTGTTCCAAAAAATAGAAAGGGGAAGGAAAACTTCCAGACTCATTCTATGAAGCCAGCATTACTTTGATTCCCAAACCAGAGACCCAGCAAAAAAAAGAGAACTACAGGCCAATATCCCTGATGAATATGGATGCAAAAATTCTCAACAAGATACTAGCAAATGGAATTCAACAGCATTTAAAAAGAATTATTCACCATGATCAAGCGGGATTCATTCCTGGGCTGCAGGCCTGGTTCAATATTTGCAAATCAATCAATGTGATACATCACATTAATAAAAGAAAAGAACCATATGATCCTGTCAATCGATGCAGAAAAAACATTTGACAAAATTCAGAATCCTTTATTAATAAAAACCCTCAAGAAAGTCGGGATAGAAGGATCATACTTAAACATCATAAAAGCCATTTATGAAAAGCCCACAGCTAATATCATCCTCAAGGGGGAAAACTGAGAGCTTTCCCCCTGAGATCAGGAACACGACAGGGATGTCCACTCTCACCGCTGTTGTTTAACACAGTGTTGGAAGTTCTGGTATCAGCAATCAGACAACAAAATGAAATCAAAGGCATCAAAATTGCAAAGATGAAGTTAAGCTTTCACTTTTTGCAGATGACATGATGCTCTACATGGAAAACCCGAAAGACTCCACCAAAAGTCTGCTAAAACTGTTACATGAATTCAGCAAAGTTGCAGGATACAAAATTAATGTACAGAAATCAGTTGCATTCTTATACACTAATAATGAAGCAACAGAAAGAAAAATAAAGAAACTGATCCCATTCACAACTGCACCAAGAATCATAAAATACCTAGGAAGAAACCTAACCAAAGATATAAAAGACCTGTATGCTGAAAACTACAGAAAGCTTATGAAGGAAATTGAAGAAGATACAAAGAAATGGAAAAGCATTCCGTGCTCATGGATTGGAAAAATACATATAAAATTTGTATGGAACCACAGAAGACCCCAAAGAGCCAAAGTAATATTGAAGAAGAAGACCAAAGTGGGAGGCATCACAATCCCAGACTTTAACCTCTACTACAAAGCGGTAATCATCAAGACAGCACGGTATTGGCACAAAACAGACACATAGACCAATGGAATAGAATAGGACCCACAGAATTGGACCCACAAATGTATGGCCAACTCATCTTTGACAAAGCAGAAAAGAATATCCAGTGGAAAAAAGACAGTCTCTCTAACAAATGGTGCTGGGAGAACTGGACAGCAACATGCAGAAGGATGAAACTAGGCCGCTTTCTTACACCATTCACAAAAATAAACTCAAAATGGATGAAGGACCTGGATGTGAGACAGGAAACCATCAAAACCCTAGAGGAGAAAGCAGGAAAAAACCTCTCTGACCTCAGCCGCAGCAATTTCTTACTTGACACATCTCTGAAGGCAAGGAAATTAAAAGCAAAAATGAACTATTGGGACATCATCAAGATAAAAAGCTTCTGCACTGCAAAGGCAACCGATGGAATGGGAAAAGATATTTGCAAATGACATATCGGACAAAGGGCTAGTATCCAAAATCTACAAAGAACTCACCAAACTCCACACCTGAAAAACAAATAATTCAGTGAAGAAATAGGCAGAAGACATGAATAGCCAGTTTTCTAAAGAAGACATCCAGATGGCCAACGGGCACACGAAAAAATGCTCAACGTCACTCCTCATCAGGGAAATACAAATCAAAACCACACTCAGATACCACCTCACGCCAGTCAGAGTGGCTAAAATGAACAAATCAGGAGACTATGGATGCTGGAGGAGGTGGAGAAACGGGAACCTTCTTGCACTGTTGGTGGGAATGCAAACTGGTGCAGCCGCTCTGGAGAACAGTGTGGAGGTTCCTCAAAAAATTAAAAATAGATCTACCCTATGACCCAGCAATAGCACGGCTAGGAATTTACCTGAGGGATACAGGAGTGCTGATGCATAGGGGCACTTGTACCCCAATGTTTATAGCAGCACTGTCAACAATAGCCAAATTACGGAAAGAGCCTAAATGTCCATCAACTGATGAATGGATAAAGAAATTGTGGTTTATATGTACAATGTAATACTATTTGGCAATGAGAAAGAATCAAATCTGGCCATTTGTAGCAACATGGATGGAACTGGAGAGTGTTATGCTACATGAAATAAGTCAGGCAGAGAAAGATACGATATGTTTTCACTCATATATGGATCCTGAGAAACTCAACGGAAGACCAGGGGGGAGTGGAAGGGGGGAAAAAAAAAGTTACAGTGAGGGAAGGAGACAAACCATAAGAGACTCTTAAATACTAAGAACTGAGGGTTGATGGGGGTTGGGGGGGGAGGGGAAAGTGGGTGACAGGCACTGAGGAGGCCACCTGTTGGGATGAGCACTGGGTGTTGTATGGAAACCAATTTGACAATAAATTTCATATAAAAAAATAATTAAAAATTAAAAAAGGAAAAAAAAAAGAAATCATCCATCTGAGGCTTCTTCCCTCTGATTGAAAACAGAAAATGACTACATTCCCAATAAGTTTAATAACAGAAGATGCTTTTGCAGAACTCCATCAGAATGATGGGCTATCTCATGGTGATCTGAAACCAACAGAAGAAATACCTTTTCTATTCCAGTTTCCATTAGCTGACTTGCTATCCTATGCTTTGCACATCGTCATCCTTAACTTGTTGGTGGGCTCTAAGGGAATGCCTACTGACTGTGTTGTCATTTCAGAGCTGCTGCTGAACATATTCTGTATTGCTCAATGAGCTCCCTTCACTACGACCTTCTGAGTTATTAATATACTTGTTAAAAGCTGCTAGAAGCCCAGATTATTGTTCTTTTATACTTCTAATTTTCTTTCTATCAGTACCCTTTCTTGATGTCAGGATCCATGATTTTTAAGAAATATACCATACTTAGTCTCATATTACCATTCCTCTTTCCAAAATTACCAGTGAGATAAAATGAGAACCATTCCATGGAAATGGTAATATTTAACAAGTATATGTTTCCAGTGTATATTCAAAAAAGTCATTCGAGAATGCTCCTTTTGGTAACCACACATTTCGTGACTATCTAAAACCCTTATCACAGACTTTTTTTAAAAAGCACTTTGTATATGTGTGATAATTATTTGTAAATCTTTGTAACATTCTATAAAACTTAGGAAGGCAATCATTTAACCCGCCCCTGAAGAGTGAGCTGTGATGAGGGAATAGGGTCAGTGCTGTTGTATGCCTAGCGCCTGCTCCGGTGCCTGGAACACACAAGGCATTCAATAAGCATTTGTTGACCGATACACTTTAGTCAACACATTAAATAACGTGACTTCAGAGTGCCTGGTGGAGCATGCGACTCTGGATCTCTAAGCCCCACGTTGGGCATCAAGCTTACTTAAAAATAAAATTAAAACAAATTAAGTGATTTCAAACTCGAGAGCCAGCTCTCCAAATTTCAGCTTTGACCCTGCCATCAGATATGCCCCCCAGAAAGCAAGGAGCCATCCAGAGGCCAGGGTTTACACTTGGCCACAATCCAAGGATCCACATGAATGATGGGAGATTACAAAACCAAAGACAACTCTAAAATGAATACACGAGCGAGCCATGAAGGGACTGAAGCTTACAGAAGTGCATCTGGAGACACCTCCAATTTAGAAGACTAAGTGAGGTTTAGGTCTACAGCTTGGGGCTCAAGATTATAGACCTGACAGATGTCAGCCAAAAGAGAACTCCAATTTTGCTTCTACTTCTCTGATGAGGATGTCCTTTGGGAAGAAGGGAACATTTACAGGGCAGCTAAAAAGCAGTAGGGGCTAGGCTAGATATTTCATATTGGTTATCACATATAATCGTCACATGTGATATACCTTCATTTTTTGTTTTCTAGTGTGTTGATATTTGCTTTTCTAAAACTGAGCGTATTTCAGACGACACTCGACCTTTTCCTTCCTAGTCTGTATGAGTTCCAGGGTGATGTGTAGGCTTCTCCCCCAAAGACACAACCCCAGGAATCTTGGTCTTCCTTTTAGTTTCAGAATTCCAGTTTACTCAATCATTTTGCTCTTCTTTTGAGAATATTTCCATTAATCTTACATAAAATTCTTTCTACAAAGTAAGACTAAAGTATATCAGTATACCAGAAATCCCCATCCCTATTTTAGAAATGGCAAAACTAAATTAAGGCTCAGGGCAGTTAAGAACTTGCCTAAATTTACACCATCTAATTTCTAAGCAGAACCAGGATCCAATTCAAATTTGCTTCCAAAAGTCTTTCCACTAAACCACACTTCCTTATCAGGATGAAAAAATTTGCATGAATATTGCTAATTTTCATGACCTCTCTTGAAGAGATCATGAACATACACAACTGCTGAAAACTGTCATAACCCAGATAAGTTACATCTAGAAGCCCTGACATAAAATTAGCGTGGCAACCTCTAAGGAATCATGGATAATAGGTGATGGTCAAATGGCGTCTTCATTTTTTAAAAAAGAACACTTAAGACCGAGAAAGGAAGCACAGTCTGCTAGGCAGGAGCCACATTTCTTCGGCCTTTGTATCTCCAGGATCTAGCCCAGGGCCTCATACACGATGCTCAACAGATGTTCAATGAATGATACACTACCTTACACATCTCGGGTCATCAAAGAGATGAAGAATTAAACTTAGCGTGCATAGCTTCAAGAGGCAGAAATTCCCAGTCACAAGGGGGTATGCTACAATGAAGACAAAATTCAAGAAAACAATGAGCAGTTAGGGCTATCTCAAAATGGCAGTGTAATCATGAGGGGGGTGGGAGCTACCAATCACTAAAGTGCTCATTAAGTATGAGAATGAAGCAGAATGACCTAAGGCCCTCACCTCTGCGATGGTTGTCAGTGGTCACCTTGCCTCCAGCCTGCCTTCCTGTCTCCCATTCATGGCGGTGGGGAGGGGGTTGGAGGTTTGGGCGTCGGAGAAAAGGGAGGTAGAGGTTCAAGGTAAATGACAGGAAAGCGAGAGTTCTCCATTATTCACTTCCCTGGAAGCCTCAACTCCTTACATTATACCAGTCCTATAACACACTTACAGGGAAGGCTTTCATGGCTGCTCCGGGAACTGGTCACCACTAACAGCATCACTCAGGAAAATGAATTCCAGGTTCCCAGTGACTCGGCTATCCTTGTAGAACATAATCCATTGAACTGGAGACTGCATAAATGTGCACCTCGATTTTTTCTTCAACAAAATAGTAGGAATTTGTTAGCATCTGGCTCACTTGATGGTAACTTCTAACAATCCCAAATTCACGAAGTTAATCAACAGGCAATTACCTAAAATTCAGATTTCCTAAAATTCTCTGTCACTGCCAATATACTGCACCTTGGCATAAAAGTTAAAATCAAGCCTACAGACATTTTCTTTGTACAAAAGGAAAAAAGTAGCTGACTTTCAGAAAATGTAAAGGTAGTAACATTAACATTTAGAATCTCCTCTCCTCTCACATCGCAGATTCAGGGTCAGCATATTTCAGAATTAACGCCCTGTGATTGGAGGTCTAACATGAAGGCTTCACCGTCCAGGGGACCACTCAAGTTAGCTGGGTGGGAGAGGCAGTCTGAAAGACCAGAGAACAGGAAAGGTTCCACGTCATGACTTTGCTGCCACCAAAAAACAAAGGGAGCATGCATGCTAGCACACATACAGACCCCGTAACCGGTGTTAGCCACGGTAAACCACAAATTCATTTCCCATGCAAAAGTGGACAGATGATAGGTATGTGCATAATACAAATCAAGTGCTGAAAATTAAGCTTTTTGGGGGTACCACCCGGACTCTGGTTTCACTGAGGATCAACACCATGTGTTTAACTTGCAACTCTGTGTAAAACCATGATGAAGATAGCATAGAACATGTGCTTCGGCAGAAAGCTGGATGTGTGAAACGTTGCTATGAAAAAAATGAAAACAGGAATAACAGAAGTATATTTTCTTTTATATACAAAAATGAAGCCCCCCAAAATGGTTTGTTGTAGTAGCTATCGACAAGACGTTAAATTATTTTTCCTCTGCTTTGGTTAACACAGCCAAGGAGCGCCAATCAGTTCCCCTTCCACTAACAGCATATAAACACAGTGACAAGACTACTTTTAGGACAGAATAAACGACTTTGAAGAAAGAAGATTAAATTAATTTTAAACTAAACATTTTACCAATAAATAACTTTCTTTAAAAGGTAGCATCTCCATCCTATGATCTTGGGCACAACATATACATCAAGTTAAAAAATAAAATTTCTCCTGTAACAGCAATTACAGGTGTTAATGCAACAAGTATGAGATGAAATTACTTTAATGTATCTTGAGGAAAAAAGTTCTAGGAATCAAAAATAAATTTTGAAAAATGACATTTTCCTAAAATTGTACATTCTAAAATAATTGACTAATACTTTATTACGGAACATAATTCAAACTATTTTGGCATTTCAATATATTCCTAAAGAAATGGTTAAAAAAAAAGTTTGCATACACCAAAACTGGAACAGTGTTTATAATTCTGTTTATGACTATGAAATGGCAACCAAATTCTACTTAAAACTGTAACCACCAATGATGAAATATACTTCAAAAAAATAAAAATTTGGTCTGATAGTCTTTAATATTGGTTAAAAAAAGAGACTGATGTTTGCTGCTTATGAAAGTTATTTTAATCCAATGTGCAAAAAAAAAAACAAAGTGCAGCTGTCTACTTTTACTTGAAATACATAAGACCAACACTTCTACACTATTTACACACTTAAAAGATTTTCAATTTATTAATTTAAGTAACGATATTACATCTCCTATAAATCACGTGCTGCAGAGAGCCCAAACGCTTGATGACATTCTCTTAAGTGACACACATGTATCCGAAGAAGCATACCTGTTCTTGTCCTAATTTGATCCTAAATAAAAATCCAAGTTCAAAAATCAATTGAGAATTATTTTGATCTAGAAAATCTTGGAATTGTTGCAAACATGAAAACCTTGTCCCTGAGAGCAGGTTCCTATTCCCCCTTTGCTATCCCTCTAATAACTGGTCTACCCCACAAACCGCATCTGCCGCCGAGTGACAATGCCCCAAAAGAGAGGAACATAAAGAACTCAGCCCCCAGACCACCATCATCCCTGTGGGTTTGCTCAGCCTTGTGTTCGGGACTTGTGACTACATCTTTTGGGGGAAGTGCGGGCAATCAAAATGAAGAAACAGTTTAGCAAAGCAACCATCATTTGTCCACAAAAATAGTGAAAACCAGTGATATAAAATTAACAAACCGAATACAAATCTAATGCCATTCTGCACTTCTGGAACTTGTGTTCGTATCCACGCGGTGTTCTTGGTCAACCACCCACCAGTATTTTCTGCATCTACATGAAGTACTCTTATTAAGTTATTAAAGAGGCTGTTTTGACTGTGAAGTCACAAATAAGCGTGATGATCAGGAAATCAATTTACTCAATTATCACTCTGTGCAATACACTCACCAGCGCAGCAAGTGTCGAGAGGAATTAAAAATGGAACAGAAGTCTCCTACTTCTGAACTGGACACAGGAGTTCTCAAATTAAAATCGTAAAAAAGAGGGAGGGGGACTTACTGGCGACATTACCACCAGACACCAGACAGGACAGTGACGCTGTTTGGTCGGAACCAAGGAACCTTACTTCCTTGCAAAGTTTTAAAACTACCTAACCAAGCACTGCCTTAAGTCCAGCGAGTACAACGCTCCGTAAGTTTCCACAAAAATACAGCGACTGGCGTTCATGTACGACGAACAATGCGGTCTCAGTCTCCGGGGCTCAGGCGAAGCGGGGTCCTGTCCCATCAGCTCTAGCTACAGGCTATCGTTTCCAACTGCTGCTCGGCTTCAGCGGCCATCGCTGCTGCCTGCAACTGTTCTGTCTCGCTCTGGATGGCACTGGGGGTCACCTGCTTCCTTTCACTGTGCATATTGTTCTCGTGCCTTTTCAGATCAGACGCCTTGGCAAATGCCTTGGTGCAAGAGCCACATACAAAGGGCTTCTCCCCTCTGTGTCTTCGTTCGTGGTCTTTGAGGTGGGACTTGTGTTTGAAGGCTTTGTCACACATGTGGCACGCAAAAGGTCTCTCGTTACTGTGAACTCTCTCGTGCTTCTTTAAGTCTGGGGCGCGGATAAATGATTTTCCACACACCTCGCAACTGTAGGGTTTGTACCCTGTGTGGATTTTTAGGTGTTCTTTCAGGTGGGCCTGTGTGGTAAAACCTTTTGTGCACATTTCACAGACAAACGGCCTGTCTGCCGTGTGGAGTTTCTCATGCTTCCTCAACCTGCCTTCGTCAGAGAATGTCTTACCGCACGCCTGGCAGGCTATCTGCTCCCGATGGTGGCCATAGAGTAAGTACTCGAACTTCATGTCACTGGCGGCTGTCGTCCAGCCTGGCGTCTGTTCATCCTTCACTTCACTCATTCCGTCGTTAAATGTTAAGGCTTGAGGGGTCTGGGACCCCAAATCTTTCGATTCCGGGGTCTCCATGGATTCTACCTCCTGCCCATAGCAATTTACTTTCCGGACTTCCTCACTCCCCAGCTCTTTTAAGATTGCTTCCTGAACCCTGAGCGTTGTCGTCGGCGACTTGCCGTCCTCCTGACTCGGGGGGGTGCCTTCTACCGTGTCATCGGAAGGACTGTCATCCTGGTCTCCAATTTCTTCCACGTCATCATCCTGAGTGTCAGCAGCATCTCCAATGGGGCGATTTATTTTGAGGCAATACTTACTCTTTGACTGGCCGTTGTTTTCATCGGGACTGGAGACATCACGCTTCTGAGTACAGAGTTTATCCAAAAACCGGATGCCAAGGATCTGACCCGACGACATCATTAGGTTGACATCTTCTTTTTTCACAGAAATCTTTGCTGTGTACATGTAGTTCAGGACCTCTTCGAATATATCAGAACGAAGAAAATCTATTTCTATTACCGAAGAGCTATCGACCTCAAGCTTCTTGAAAAGCTTTTTAAAGTAGGTGCTGCAGGCGGCAAGAACACACCTGTGTGCTCGGAATTTCACATCTTCGACCACAATGGCGATATCACAGAATTCTCCTTCCAGGCGTTGTTCGTTTAGTGTTTTCAGAAACAGAGTTTTATGATCGTCGTCATTATATTTAATGGTTTCAGACATACTGATGAAAAACTCCTGCAAAAGAATTGTTAAAAACAGAGCTTCAGATTTACGACCTATACTTTTTCCACATACAAAACACAGGTGGGCTTTCATTTCCTTGTGAATTTTCAGTAGCTAGCAATTTCACAAAGTCAATGTTAGGAGTGGTTCAAGAACAGGAGTACGAAAGACTGGGATATGAAAGCTTGGGGATGGCCATGTTGTCACTTCTATTCATCTTCAGTTTAAAAAGTATTTGTTTAGTAATAATAACAGCCACTTTGAGTGGGCACGTAATACATGCCAGACCCTGTTCTGTGTGCCTTCCGTGCCTTCACAAATGTACTGATTAAATAACCTTAGGACACAGGCATTCCTACCCCCCCTCCCCCTTTATACATGACTTTAGGAACCTGCTCAATACTCTAGTTATTTACTGGAGAGCTGGGACTCCAATCCAGGCAACCTACCCCAAAACTTGTGCTTCTGACAACGAGAGGTAATGACAACAAATAACCTCAAGGTTTAAGAAAGAGATGCGAGGCCAAGAGCCTCTACTCCGGTCGTGTCTACTCTAATTCCGTGTACAGAAGAGATTCCGTGAAACAACTAACAGCACTCAGTGTTCTACTTCCTGGACAGAAGAGACGCATCACTCCCGTAGAACTAGAAAGAGATATCATTGCCAAAACATCCCACTCAGTGTTGTCTTCTGGGGTTTTTTCCTCACCGGGCTTGGGCTACTTCTGAACGAGGGTTATGGTTTAATATGACCCTCAGACAATCAGATGGCATTTGGGAGGACAGTGATAAGTGTCTTCAGTCCACCTGGATGCCAATCTATCCGCCATCCGGACGAAAGCGTCATCGGGACTGGATGTGCTTGGCAAGTGCTGTATTTTATAAGCTAAAAAACTTCTGAACTGGCACGAGACATCTGGCGCAAAAGACCGTCCTAAAGAATTATCTTTTTAAAAGAATGTGTTCTGTATGATTTCTTTTTGAAACATTGTTTTCCTTTTATTTAACAAAGCATTCTCCCCAAAGAATCAAGTTCTAATGCATAACCGATACGTGCACATACGTTATACGTTGTATACGTTATACACACTGTGTTTTTTAAAGCAAACACCAAACCAGATTTTCAAGATTTAATATCCAGAGTTATAGTTACCATGAACAACTCAGGCTATTATCTTAATGCTTCAAACACCAAATTCTTCAGATCAGAATAACTCTGATCAGGGATGCGCCAGTCCTACAAGAGAAAAGGACAAACAAGAATAAGGTAGGACCTTCCTCCATCCCAAATTCTAAACAAGAATATTTTCAAGAATTGATTTTAAAAAATAAACTTTCCTTTCTCGTCCTGCCACTTGCACATGTACCCATTTTCAGGTTGGGAACAGAGAGGAGGGTGACTGGCAGCATCAGGTCCAGCTCTGAACAGATATGAATGAGAACAGATAAAGGCTGTGGCACTTGGGGCGTGCAGGGGCGGTACACCGGGATTAGAGGAATGGGTTGGAGAACCACTAAGGAAGTCCTAACAAAGCCCATGCCCAGATTTGCACAGAGGTTCAGAGCTACACAGATACAGAAAAAGCCAGTAAGTATCCCCTACCCCCACCATTTCCTGCTTGGGCATGTAGCCCTCCACCTTTATTTCTAGGCTCATAGAAGCATATAGTGTGTACGTTTTAAAAATCAATATAAAGTCATAGACGTGTCCATACCCCACAATTAACCCTGGAGGAGAGAGAACAGTAGCTGCTTTCTTCTTTCCATGCTTCTATGTGATGTGCACCTATCACTTAAACTACACTGCTCTTTATTGTTGTAATTGAGAAATCCCAGTGTTTTCACCTCTATCCCTACTGGGAGACTGAAAAAATTCTAGCTTTTAGGGGGTTTTAACTCTTACCATAGGGACTCCATCCTGCAGACCAATATTCTGAAAAACATCTTTCCTCGACTGAACAGTGAGCACGCAAACTTCGGTGTGGTAGAACCAAGGACTGAGCTGCAATATTCTTCCACAAAAATTGTGGTGCAAGAACCGACCTTAGAGACCAACATTATGAAAACCCTCCAAAGTTCCCTCTCCAGAAAAACAAACACACCCCTAAGCTGCCTAAAGTAGCAGGGGGTTTCTCATCTGCACACGCGAGAGCTGGGCAACATTACTAATAGAGTTGCTGCGGACCCCGCCAGTCCCTTCGATGTACCTCGGCCTGCAGTCATCTCCAAGGGAAGGCAGCCACGCAAAACCTTCCTACCTAGTCGCTTCCCACTGTTGTAACTCTCCCTAAGGCTTGTGGGAATAAAGTGCATGGGACTAGGGAGAGGAGTGGCCCTGCAGTACCCATGGCGACACACCACGGTGCTGAATTTGGTGGGATGGAGGGTGCAGCGTGATATTTGGTCCCCACTCTCTCGCAAGATCGCCGAGGACCATTACTTTCTGCTGAGACGTTCCAGTTGCTAAGTTCAGGTGAGTTAAACTGGAAGACGGCCGTTGCCAGTATTTGTGTAGGTGCAGGGAAAGATGTAGCCCCAACTAAACCTCCAAACAAAGCTGCCCCTTTATTGTGGTTCTCCAAACCGCTGGCGCGCTGGGCCGCCGTTAGAGAGCAGGGAGCGGGGGCTCCAGCAAAGTCAAACTTACATAAGCAGCGGCAGCCGCCTCCCCTACCCCGGAGCAGCCGCGACAATGGCGGCGGCGCGACTTCCCGGTTGGAAGCTCGCACCTTCGGGATGGGGAGGAAGCAGGGAACGAAGCGCAAGACCCAAGAGGACTTCGGAGCCTCTCAGGCCTCGCTCTCGTTCCTTTCGGCCCGGGAGGTGGGGGGTCGGATAAGGCCCTTTGCATCCCTTCCCAAACAAAAGCTCCCCGCTTCGCAGCCGGGAGGTGAAAGAGCCACTTTCCCTTTCAAAATCGCAGTCCAGAACAGGCTGGGGGCCGCGGCTCCGCGCCCAAGAGGGAGGGCCGGCGGCGGCGAGCGGGAGCGGGAGCGGGCGTGCAGCCCGGCTCCGCAGCCCCGCGCCGCGCCCCGCGAGCCCGGAGCTCGCGCCCCGCGCACTCCCCGGCCGGCTCGCGCCGGGCCCTCCCCCGCCCTCCCGCGGCCGGGGGCGGGGGCGGCGCGCGGCCGGCTTCCAAGCTCCGCGGGCGCACCCGGGAGTGCGTGCGCGGGGGTCCCGGCCCCCTCCGCGGCAGGCAGCTGGGGGCGGCGCGGCGGGGCCCGCGGCTCGTAGGGGCGGCGCCCGGCGGGCCGCGCTCCGCGCCGGGCTCAGAGCCGTCCCCACCCCCACCCCCACCGCGGTGCACTGCGGCGGTGCGAGCGGGGGCGGCCATGAACTCCGCCGCCGAGACTCGGCGAGCGCGCGCGCGGGGCCGCCGCCGCCGCCGCCGCCCGGCCGCTACCGGAGCCGGCTCGCCGGCCTGCGCGGTCTCTAGGGCGCCCGGTCCCTTCGCCCGGCCCGGCTCCGGCCCACGCCCGGCGCCGCTCGCATCGCGCCGCCAGCGGCCGCCCGCACATCCTGGAACTGGCTGGTGCCCCAGAGCTCGGCGAGAACGCGCTTCTTCCGGGCCGCCCCGCCGCGCCGGCGGCCGGCCGCCCCCGCGCCCCCGCGGCCGCCTCGCGGATGGCCCGGGCCCCTTCCGCACCCCCGGCCCGCGCTTACCTGCAGCCTGGCACAGCCACAGACACTCGCCGTGGGCTCCCCGCGCTCACTGCACGCAGGCCGGGGACGGGTTGGACGCGGGGCGCGGGGGCACGGTGGGTGGCAGTGTATTTTGAATTTTTTTTTTTTTTTTTTGGAGTTTGGGGAGGGGGCGGGGTGGGAGGGAATCGTGCACGTCCCTGATGGTAGCAGCCCTCCTCCTGCACGAGCACAGAATGTCTAGCCGGCCGTGAACACCCCCACCGGCACCCCCCCCTTCCCGTGCATGCGCGGTGCGGGCTGGGGGGAAGGCGCGCCACCGGCTTGCGCAGGCACGGAACCCGACAGGGCCTCTAAATGGGCCTGCAAGGAAAGGGTTAATCCGGGACCTTGCGACGCTTTAGGATGGAGTCTACGGGGCCGCCCCCGGAGGGCCCTGGCCTGCGCACGCGCGCGCACGCGCGCGGCTTGGGGCGCGCGGAGCCCGCGCGCGGGAGAAGGGGTGGGCGGGGCGGGGGCGGGGCTTCGTGAGCAGAGGAGCGTAAGCACGAGCGCCGCTCGCGGGCACCCGCCCTGCCTGGTGCTCCCGCCTTCCGCCCAGGCTCCTGGGCTCCCGCCCGCGCCCGCCGCCGGCGCTGCGCCGGGGACGCGGGAGCGCGGCGCTCCCGTGCGTGTGCATGTTCGTGGGGCAGTGCCGCCCTCGGGCGCGCGCAGGTCGGGCGCTGCGCCTGCGGGGCTCGCCCACGGCTCCAGGGTGAGGGTTTCGGGCACCTTAGCCCTTCGCGCACACTGGCAGAGGCTCGGACACGAGGTTCCGGACGTTGTGTCTTGGCTGGTGTTGCTGGTGTCTTATGTGTATTGGGAGAATGATAGACGCTTGACAAACGTTAGCAAAGCAAATGAATAAAGTGACATCTTTCATTTGGAATGTGAGGGGTGACCCGAGTCACCCAGGAGAAAGGGAACACCCATAAAGCTCTGGATCCAGCCAAACCTGTGCCCCCGCTCCCGCATTTACCCGAACAGTCTGAAATCTCGGGGGCTGGAGGCCCTCGCTCTTTTGTGGCAGTAGTGAGATTGGACTTAATTTCATTTGAAGCTTCCTCAGAGACCTCTGAGAACAGCACTGTTCTTAACATCCCTGTTCAGCAAAAGTAATGGCTCTGTTAGTGTTCAAAGTATGTCTTGTTCCTTCTGATGCTGTGGCTGGGCTTGTGTCTGGCATATGGGGACCTGGGAAGTCCCTTCCGCTCCTGGGGTTTTCTCTTCACCCAAACATAGGAAGCGGGACAGCACTACCGCATGTCCTTGGAGTTGCTTATGCTGCTTTATCATACCTGCTTTAACAGCGTTTCACAAAAGCACGCATGATTTGACATCTAAAAATTAGAATAGGACCTTCCTCTTGGGCTCGTGTGATGATTACGTAGCAAACATTTAAGAAATAATATCATTGGCTGTGTTCAATTCTAAAGAAATTCTAGAGGGTTTCAGTTGATTTTATAATTGACATTCGTTTCAATGTTCTGAACGCTAATTTTATGCACATCCTTTTTGATGTTCACAAAAGCATGGCATTTAGGAGGTCTGCTGAATGAAAAAGGACAGCATAGACCAGTTTTAGGGGTCAGACATCCAGTTCCAATATTAGGTACATTGTTTAGCTTCTCTAAACCTCACCTTCTTACTCTCTGAAATGGGGATAAAGGAAGCCCCTATTAGAGCAGTTGCACGGATTAAATGAAATAACGCTTGGTTAAGTGCCTAGCTCAAATATTAGCTCCATGATGTTAAATGACCTGCCCACTCTCCATAGATAGTGGGTTTAAGTGGCGGGGCAGGACCGGAACGGCCGAAGTTCATGCTGGCACCGGATCCCTATGTAGCCTCCTTCCCTCTAACGCCACGGCTGGGCCTGTTTATTCCTATTTACACAGATTTTAAGATTACACTTCAATCCTGTTTTGTATTTAAAGGGGATGATAATAGTACTGTATCATAGGGCTATGCTATCAAGCAACAAGGTTGCCACTGCCTGTACCAGTGGTGGGCGTGGCTAGCACTTAGGGTTCGTCGTCTGCTACTGTTCCCCATTCTTCCATACCACGTACTTGCCGAGGTTCACGAACTCAGTCTGCCTGTGTTGTCTGCCTCCTATGTAAAGACAGTCTGTTTGCGTATGGCTAGGTAAAGTCTTCCCAGCACCGGACTCATCTGAGGAAATGAAAATAGTTCGGAAGAGATCTCAAGCACTAGACTGCACTTCCCAAGTGACAGATTCCTGACATCTAGGCGTCAATTAACCCTCTTCTCTCATTCGTTTTATGGGCTCTGCCCATCTGTTCCTTGCTTCATGAGGATCTCGGGTCTGAGGCTAAATTAAAAGGGCAACTCCATGGGAAGGCAGAGGGAGGGAATGGGAAACTATACAGGAAGGGCCTGACCCGGACCTGGCACTTTGCCTGGCCACCAGCCTTAACTCGGCATTGTGCAGCACCCATTAGGCCCTCGATAAATATTGGTGACAGATAAATGACAACCCAGAACTCGATACCAAGGAGAGTTACAAGGGCGCATTGTGAGACTGATGGGGAGGGGGAGGTGAGGGCCTTCCTGAAATGCACCAACCTGAGGCCCTTGAAGGAAATCTGTCTCTCCCACTATCACTGTGTGGATTTCTCTGTCCAAGTACTTGGCTGGGAGCCCCTTATGTCTCCCCTGGGATGCCCACAGACTCCTCCTGAGTGGAGCCTGCTTCTAAGAACTGTGAGGCCTGATGTATGGGGTCTGTGGTATGGAATTTGAGGTGCCAGGGCCTAGGGTGGTGATGGAGCAGCTCCCAGAGACCTTTGGAAGTGTTAGATCATTGGGGTTCTCACAGTTGGGGCCGGGGGGGAGGCTGATTTCTCTATCACACCGACCTTGGGCCCTCTGACTGGTTTTGACCAGTGGAAGATGGGCAGACAAGAGAATGAGTGAGTTTGGAGCAGAGGCTGGGAGAAGCAGTGTGTGTTCTGCTGTGACTCCTGTGCTTGTGTGGTCCACAGTGAGAGGACCATGCCCACGATGCTACTGCCTCTACAGCCTGGGCCCCTCACTGACAGGCACACCTGGGAGAATGAAGCCGATCCAGAACCTGAGCCTGGGCAAGCCCAGGCTGATCGGCAGATCCATGAGTGAGAAATAAACACTTGTTTTTGTAAATCCCTGGGAGATTGTGTTTTGTGATTTGTTATCCCAGCAACACCTGATATGCCTACACAAGGAAGAATGTCCCATCAAGGGCCAATAAGCAACCTGCCCTCATTGCTCTGAGCACACTGGCTACAGCAAATGAACAATAAATATATCCAATCCCTAATAACACAGAGGTAGGAATACACACATTCAACAAATAATCACATGCATAATTATACAACTGCACATTGTAACGCATGCTTTAATAAGGTAAAAAGCATAAGATGTGATGGAAAAGAGGAACTAATTTTGACTGAGAAATCAATAAAAGTGTCTGCAAAGATACACATTTAAGGTCTGAAGGATGAAGGATAGGCAAAGACGGGAGATAGCATTCCGGGCACAGGGGGAACACTATGAACGAGCAGGGGGAAGGAGCTAGGTGTGCCTGAGGCTCTGACAGAGTGCCAGTCACTCTGTCCTGCAGGCTGGAGCACAGTGAGCATGGCCTGGGTCAGTGGGAACGGCAGGGCCCAGCACGTTCAGGAACTTGTAGCTGCAGTGAGGGGTTTGGCTTTTATGCTAAGCACAGTGCGAGCCATCAGAGGGTTTTTCTTTTAAACTAACATTTACTTAGGTAAATTGATTAGTCTCACGACTAGAATAGATTAGGCCCATGGAACGCAGACATGGACTTTGAATTTCGAATACCTCCAATGGTGAGACCACTCATGTAAAACTCTTGCCATAGTTTAGGTTGTGGGGGATGTTTTAAATACAATCGAGGAAAAAAAGTTAACAATTTACTCATGACATTTACTTTAAAAAAATGTTCATTGGGGCGCCTGGGTGGCTCAGTTGGTTAAGTGCCCAACTGTGACTTTGGCTCAGGTCAGGATCTCACAGTTTGTGGGTTCAAGCCCCGCGTCGGGCTCTGTGCTGGCAGCTCAGAGCCCAGAGCCTTCTTCGGGTTCTGTCTCTCTTTCTCTCTCTGCCCCTCTCCTACTCACTTCTATCTAGCTGTCTCTCAAAAATAAACATGTTTATTTTTGAGAGAAAGCTGGGGAGGGGCAGAGAGAGAGGGAGACAGAATTTCAAACAGGCTCCCCCCGGTAAGCACAGAGTCCTAAACGGGGCTCAATCTCAGGAACCTTGAGATCATGAACTGAGCCAAAATCAAGAGTCGGAGGCTTAACCGACTGAGCCACCCAGGCACCCCATGAAATTTACTTTTAAATAAAATACATTTATTAAACACTATCCTAAGTAGTATAATTTCAGTCAAACTTTCATTTGAGCTGCTGTATGCTTGCTGTTTCTGGATCAGTAGAAGAAACTTGTTGATTAACCACAATGAAAATACTATACACTATCTAAAAACCAAATAAAAAGAAAACAAATTACTAATAAGACTCACATTTACAGAATATACATTTGTAAAACATCATCCTAAGAACTATATTCCCATGAAGTTTCACTGGAGCTATTCAATAGGTACTTAAATAATAGCAGTGGAACTGAAAAAGGAAAAACAAACTTATTAAAAAAAATTTTTTTTTAATGTTTATTTTGGGGAGAGAAAGAGAGACAGGGCATGAGCAGGGGAGGGGCAGAGAGAGGGAGACACAGAATCTGAAGGAGGCTCCAGGCTCTGAGCAGTCAGCACAGAGCCCGACACGGGGCTCAAACTCACCAACCACGGGATTGTGACCTGAGCCAAAGTTGGATGCTTAACCGACTGAGCCACTCAGGTGCCCCCAAACTCAAACTTATTTTAGAAGAAGGAGGGGTGGCTGGGTGGCTCAGTCGGTTAACCATCCAACTTCGGCTCAGGTCATGATCTTGCAGTTCATGGGTTTGAGCCCCACATCGGGCTCTGTGCTGACAGTTTGGAGCCTGGAGTCTGCTTTGGATCTGTGTCTCCCTCTCTCTCTGCCCCTCCCCCGTTTGTGCTCTGGCCCTCTCTCCCTCCCTCTCTCTCTCTGTCTCTCTCAAAAATAAATAAACCTAAAAAAAAATTCATGGAAAGAAAGAAATATTATTGCTATGTTTCTGGATTATTTTAGTGGTCTCCTTAAGAAAAAAAAAATACTGTAATTACATTACCTACAAATAGAATAAAATGGGAGCAATTAATTTATAAGAGTCACATTCAAATATAGAACATTATTCTAAGAAGTATAATTATATCAAACTTCCATTTAGGCCTTAAATAGTCCCTTAATTAATAGCAATAAAACGAAGAGACAAAAAAGCAAAGTTACTTTAGTAGAAAGGGGGAAAAGTACCTTGTTTTTGTTCTATATCTTCAGAAGTATGCATTTGGGAAGATGTGGTCTACTTAAGATGTGATTTACTTCTGTTTTCTGGTTTTGTGGACAGAAGATTGAACCCAGCACTTGGTGTAGACATTTCTTGTTGCTAATTTCGGACGTACTGGCCAGGGAAGTCGCTTGGCAGAATGAATTTCTGGAGAGGTTTGTTCTCACTTTCTAGAAGAAGGACATAACAGGGTGTTCTCTTCTCAGAAACTGCCCCTAAGACTTCTCTGTCACAATCTGAACTCTGAAGGTAGAGTCTGGGCCAGCAGCTCCTCTTTGAGGTGGGAGAGTTAAGTCAAGAAAAAGTTCTCAATATCTGCTCGGGCAAGGTGCACAAGCACAAGTGTGCCTTATATTTGTGGAGGAACCCCTGTATAAGGATGGGGTTGGCTGAACAGAGGGATCCTCCCAGTGTGGGTTTGAACCTGATGAAACATCAGGTCTACCTGGACAGCAGACCCTGGATCCCCATGGCGAGACAGCCCGTTGCTTCTCCTTTCTCTGAAATCTGGTCACCCAGAGGGTTCCTTCATGATCTTCTTGGGTTAACATCAGAAGGAGCTGGGTGAACTCTTTATGGGAACATTCTGTACTATCTTAACCACTCTCTGTAAATAGTGTATCATTTCAAAACAGACCATTTTTCTGTCCAGGTAATTTTTTTTTCTCTGACTGCTTTCAAGATTTTTTCTTCATTTTAGTTTTTATTTAGCACTTTGATTAAGGCATTTCTGGGCATGGAGTTCATTAAGTTTATTCTATTTGGGATTCATTGAGCTGCTTGAATCTGTGGGATTCTATCTTTCTCTAAATTTGGGTAGTTTTGGGGCACCTGGGTGGCTCAGTCGGTTAAGCGGCCGACTTCGGCTCAGGTCACGATCTCGCGGTCCGTGAGTTCGAGCCCCGCGTCGGGCTCTGTGCTGACAGCTCAGAGCCTGGAGCCTGTTTCGGATTCTGTGTCTCCCTCTCTCTCTGCCCCTCCCCTGTTCATGCTCTGTCTCTCTCTGTCTCAAAAATAGATAAACATTAAAAAAAAATTTTTACATTTGGGTAGTTTTCTGCTAGAACTGAGAAACAAATTCAGTAAAGTCACAGGATACAAAAAACGTACAGGAATCTGTTGCGTTTCTATACATCAAATGAATGAAGTAGTAGAAAGAGAAATTAAAAATACAATCCCATTTACAACTACACCAAAAATAATAAGACACCAAGGAATAAATATAAAGAGGCGAAAGATCTTTACTCTGAAAACTAAAAATACTGATGAAATAAGTTAAAGATGACACATAGAAATGGAAAGACATTCCATGCTCATGGATTAGAAGAATAAGTATTGCTAAAATCTCTAGACTGCCCAAAGAATTCTACACATTTAATGCAATCCCTATCAAAATACCAAATCTGGAGGCATCACAATTCTGGACTTCACGTTATTTTACAAAGTATGGTACTGGCACAAAAATAGACACATGGAGGGGCGCCTGGGTGGCGCAGTCGGTTAAGCATCCGACTTCAGCCAGGTCACGATCTCACGGTCTGCGAGTTCGAGCCCCGCGTCAGGCTCTGGGCTGATGGCTCAGAGCCTAGAGCCTGTTTCCGATTCTGTGTCTCCCTCTCTCTCTGCCCCTCCCCCGTTCATGCTCTGTCTCTCTCTGTCCCAAAAATAAATAAACGTTGAAAAAATTAAAAAAAAAAAATAGACACATGGATCGATGGAACTGAATAGAAAACCCAGAAATAATCCCACAGCTATACAGTCAATTAATCTTTGAGAAAAGCAGGAAAGAATATCCAATGGGGAAAGGACAGTCTCTCCAATAAATAGTGTTGGGAAAAGTGGACAGCAGTAAACAAAAGAGAGAAACTGGACCACTTTCTTACACCATCCACAAAAAATAAATTCAAAATGGGTTACAGACCGAAATGTGAGCCCTGAAACCATAAAAATCCTGGAAGAGAACAAAGAGAGTAACCTCTTGACATCAGCTGTAGTAAATTTTTTTCTAGATATGTCTCCTGAGGCAAGGGAAACAAAAGCAAAAATAAACCATTGGGACTACATCAAAATAAAATCTCGCACAGAACAGAAAACGATCAACAAAACAAAAGGGCCACCTACGGAATGGGAGAAGATATTTGTAAATGACACATCAGATAAAGGGTTAGTATCCAAAATCTATAAAGAACTTGTAAAACTCAACCCCCCCCCCTCCAAAACAAACAAACAAACGAATAATCCAATTAAAAAATGGGCAGAAGACACAAACTGACATTTATCCAAAGAAACATCCACATGGTCAGCAGACAAATGAAAAGATGTTAATTATCACTTACAATCAGGGAAATAATGCATATCAAAACTACAATGAAATATCACCTCACACCTGTCAGAATGGCTAAAACCAAAAACACAAGCAACACCACATGTTAACAAGGATGTGATGGAAAAGGAACACTTTTGCACTGTTGGCGGGAATGCAAACTGGTGTAGCCACTCTGGAAAACAGGATGGGAGGTTCCTCAAAATGTTAAAAATAGAGCAACCCTAAGATCCAGCAATCACACTTGTAAGTATTTACACAAAGAATACAAAAACAGTAATTGAAAGGGATACATGCACCTCTATGTTCGTAGCAGCATTATCTACCATAGCCAAGGTATGGAAACAGCCATGTCTATTAACTGGTGAATGGATGTAGAAGATGTGGCAAATATACACAGTGGAATATTATTTGGCCATAAAAAAGAAAAAGTCTTGCTATTTGTAATGACATGGATGGAGCTAGAGAATACTCTACGAAGTGAAATAAGTCAGAGAAAGACAAATATCATACGATTGCACTCACATGTGGAATTTAAGAAACAAATGAACAAAGGGGGCAAAAAGAGAGAGAAAGAGAGGCAAACCAGGAAGCTGACTCTTAACTACAGAGAACTTGATGGTTACCAGTGGGGAGGCGGGTGGGGGTAAGGGTGAAATAGGAGATGGGGATTAAGGAGGGCTCTTGTGATTGAGCACCGGGTGTTGTAGCAAAGTGTTGAATCCCTGTATTGTATACCTGAAACGAATATTACACTGTCTGTTAATTCACTGAAATTAAAATAAAAACTTAAAAAATTGGGGGGGTAGTTTTCAGCCCCATAATCTTCACATTTTTTTCCAAAATCACATTATTTCTCCTGAGATTCCAATGACAGGAATGTTGGAATTCTTTTTAATTCTCTCATAGGATCATGAGACTTTATTTTTTAAAAGACTGCTTTCTCTCTGGTATTCAGATTGAGTAATTTCTATTGATTTGTCAAGTTAACTAACTTGTTCTTCTGTCCTCTCCATTCTGCTGTGTAGTCCATCTGGTGAGTGTTTTCATTTCAGCTGTATTTTTCAGTTCTAAATTTTTCATTGTATTTTTCTTTATAGCTCTTACCTCCTTGCTAGACTTCCTTTTTTTTTTTTGCCAATTACTTCCTATTTTTTTGTCTTAGGAATATTTATAATTACTTGTTGGAGAATTTTAATAAAATGTGCCTCTAAGTGTTTGTTGCTTAATCCCAACATGTTTGTCCACTCAGTGTTGCCTTCTGTTGACTGTCTTTTCACAAATGAGTTGAGATCTCCTCGGTCTTTTTATAGTGAGTAATTTTGGACTGTGTCTTGGACATTTGAAATATTATAAGACTCCGGGCTTTGTTTTTTTGTTTGTTTGTTTGTTTGTTTTTCTTTAATTTTTTTTAACGTTTATTTATTTTTGGGACAGAGAGAGAGCATGAACGGGGGAGGGGCAGAGAGAGAGGGAGACACAGAACCGGAAGCAGGCTCGGGGCTCTGAGCCATCAGCACAGAGCCTGACGCAGGGCTCGAACTCACAGACCGAAGGATCGTGACCTGAGCTGAAGCCGGACGCTCAACCGACTGAGCCACCCAGGCGCCCCGGGGCTTTGTTAAATAGTATGGAAAAGGTTGTTAATTTTAGCAACCAACCAGGTTAGTTTCTGGTCACAAGTTTCAACACATTTTCTGTGGGCTGTGGGTTGGTACATTTGGGACGCTGTCTGGATCTGTCTCAAGTGTTTTCCATTCATTGGCCAGTCTAGGATGTGGGCTGTGATCAGTCAGTTCAGTTCTGAAAGTCTTTGATATGCTGACTACAGATCCACTCACTGTTGCTCCAAGGTGAGCCTAAGATTTGTAAAAGATATTGTGGGGTTGTTTCTGGGCTCCTTCCTCTTTATGTTCTCTTTGATACTTTCTGCCTTCCTGGAGCCCCCTTTTCCTATTTTTCAGCTAGAAAGTTCGGGTACATCTGTGGCTAAATCTGGTCTATAATCAGATTCCTTCTGTTAGAAGGACCAGGAGGAAAAAAAAAAATGGTAAACTCACTGCCGGTTTAGTGAGAAGCTTGCTTATTTCTAATACACTTATTTTAAATACCTGTTTTCTCCCAAGAACTGCTTTTTCCTTTTCGGTGCATTTTTCCATGTCGTTTTACTTATATTCAGTTCTATGTATTTCTTAGATTTCTTTATTTCCTTTTTTTAACCAGTGTTATTGAATAATCCAAGTGTGATATAATTTCTCTTTCTAATTATATGGGAATTTGTTTTTAGTTATCTTTTTTTGGTAACTTCTTATTTTGAAAGAATACAGTAAAAAGAATTCCCACGGGGATGCCTGGGGTGGCTTAGTCAGTTAAGTGTCTGACTCTTAGTTTAGGCTCAGGTCATGATCTCAAGATTCATGGGTTCGAGCCCCACGTCGAGCTCTGTGCTGACAGTGAGGAGCCCGCTTCGGATTCTCTCTCTCTCTCTGTCCCTACCCATGCCCCCCAAATAAAGAAACTTTTTTTAAATAGTGTATTAAAAAAAATTCACATATGCACTTTACCTTTATCCAGATTTACCAATTATTAACATTTAGCCCCTATTTGCTTAATCATTTGCTGTCTTTCTCTCTCCTTCGGTATCTACGCACATACGTAACACACACATTTTTTTTTCTGACCCATATTTAAAGAATGAGTTACAGATATCATGCCTTTTTCCCCTAATTATTTCAGTGTGTGATCCCCAAAATAAGGACAAACTCTTCTATAACTACAGCACAATGATAAAAATCAAGTATTTACCATTGATACAATACTATAATCTATAGTCCATCTTCAAATTTCACCAATTGGGGGCCCCTGTCGGTTAAGCGTCCGACTCTGGATCTCGGCTCAGGTCATGATCGCATGGTTGGTGAGTTCGAGCCCCACCTCGGGCTCTGCACTGATGTCGTGGAGCCTGCTTGGGATTCTGTCTTTCCTTCTCTCTCCCCCTGCCCAGTTTGTGCTCTCTCTCTCTCTTTCTCTCTCAAAATAAATAAATAAACTTAAAAAATTCAAACTGCACCAATTGTCCCCAAAATGCCCATTATATTGCATAGCTTTTCCCCCCACTTTTTAAAAAAGTTTATTTATTTTGAGAGAGGGAGAGCATGTGCAGGAGGGACAGAGAGAGGAAGAGAGAGAGAGTCCCAAGTAGGCTCCACACTGCCAGCAGGGTTTGAACTCACCAACCATGAAATCATGACCTGAGCCAAAATCAAGAGTTGGATGCTTAACCAACTGAGCCACCCAGGCACCCTTAGATAGCTTTTTTTTTTTTTTTTTTTTTTTTTTTTAATGGTTCAGGATTCATTCCAGGACTACCCTATTGCATTTGGCTATCAAGGCGCTTTTCTTTTGTCATTTATTTCCTGACTCTTTTTCATATGCCTCAATGCCAGTACCGGTCCCTTTTCAAATTCTGTGATTTTCGTTTTGCTAAAACATCTCTATGAGAATGTTTTGTACCCTTTTTAGTACACCAACAGCAAGACCCCCTCTTCCTTGCCGTAGCCTTCCCCATTACTAAAGATTATTGTTACCTTCTTATAGTCCTGCATCCCTAAGATCTCAAGCTAAGTTTAGTTGCCTTTCTTTCTCATTCTATCTCGCATCGGTTCCACAGCTCAGCTACTTGATCTACACCAGGGCAGAGAGAGTTTTCTTCATTTCTGGAGGACAAACCTTAAAGACTTGACTTTTGTCCTTAAGCAAGAATCTTTCATTCTCTGGAGTGAAGCACATGCTCTTACATTAATATTCAAAATATGTTATTCTCTTTGAGCTGGCATGCTATGAAGCTGGAATTGGCTTCCTCTGGGCTTTTGTAAAACTGTGAGCACTTTCGGGGCGCCTGGGTGGCGCAGTCGGTTAAGCGTCCGACTTCAGCCAGGTCATGATCTCGCGGTCCGTGAGTTCGAGCCCCGCGTCGGGCTCTGGGCTGATGGCTCAGAGCCTGGAGCCTGTTTCTGATTCTGTGTCTCCCTCTCTCTCTGCCCCTCCCCCGTTCATGCTCTGTCTCTCTCTGTCCCAAAAATAAATAAACGTTGAAAAAAATTAAAAAAAAAAAAAACTGTGAGCACTTTCGATGTATGGAGCAGATTGTCATCCATAATATGCACTGAGGTTTGTCAATTACCCTTCTCCCACTCTGCGGCAGTGTCTGGATATGGGACACACCAGGCTGAACCATGCTACGTCAAGGGATGACAGTTTTCTAGTTTGCAATTGGATTTCAAGTTAAATTTCCTACTATTGATGCTAAGTAGAAATATCTACCAAATTCTATCTATCTATCTATTTATCTATCTATCTATCTATCTATCTGCCTATCTCTCTATTAATTGTCAAATTCCTGTTTCTGTGACCCAAACTACTTAGGGTCATTCTCCTGCTACTTTGTTGGAACTGGCCATCTGTCATATTGACATTATAAGCCTCCATAAAATATGCAAACTCTCTGTTATATTATCTCTGATGGTTAGTAAACTGTTTAGTGTACATATCACACATAGAATCAAGTCATCCGTTTGGGTTAGAATGTAATATTTTAACGTACCAAAATTATCATCATGATACGAAATATTCTTAAAGCTGTTTCCAAAAAAAAACCTGCAAAGCATTTATTCTTAATTTTAGTGAGCTAAAATTACTTTCCTCTTTTACAATCAAAAAGCTGTATTATTTTTGAATCATAAAGACTTCACTCCAGTAGAATAAGTAACTCAGTGAAAATTGAAATAAAAATGTCTCCAATTGCCATCTGTTCTTATAGATTTGTACAAACGATACATTACTTCTCTGTGCTGCTTCCACCCTCCAATACTATGTTTTTGCTGTTCCTCAAGCACCTCTGCTATGTTTTCCCCTCAGGGTCTCGTGTACCTCTGCAATATTCAGGCTGAATTATTGAAATTTATTTCAGATTCTAATTATCTAAACACAATTGTAATAGTTGGCCAAATGGTCGTTGAAAGAGACCAGACTGTTTGGTCAACCATTACAATATCGTATTCTTTAGTTTTGTAACTACTTCAGCATTCAGCCTCCATTTACACAGATAGGAGGTGAATCTTTCACTTAGCCCATAAAAGAAAAGCAGGATAATTGATGGGAGATTGCCCAGTCTCTGAGTACTGAACTTGGATCCCACTGCTACCACTTTCCAACCAGCGTTCCTAGCCAGGTTACTTCGTGGTTCGAGATTCAGTTTCCTTATCTGCATAATCACAACAAAAATAGAACCTATCTCTTAGGGTTAATGGATGAATTCAATAGTGATGAGTGTCAGTCATTGTAGCAGGCCCTGCGGCTACAACATAAACAAACCATACAAATACTGAGGCAGCCGAGAAACAAATAGGTCATTGAAATGTATATCATACCTAATGATAAGTGCTGTGAATTAAAGTACAGCAGGGATAGACATCAGAGGGCTGTAAATATGGGTGAGCAAGTTTCAGTGCAATCGTCAGGAAAAGCTCACTGAGAAGACGCGATTTATGAAAAGGCCTAAAGGAAGTGAGGAGGCCAGGCAAGGGAAGATCATGGCCAAGAGCCTTCTTCTAGGGAGAAAAGACCAGCTTGCATAAAGCAGGTGAGGTGGGAGCATGCGTTTTCTATTGAAAAAACAGCCAAGACAGAAGTAGAGGAAAGGGGTACCAGAAGACACACGCCCCAGCCCCCCACTCTGCATCATCCTGGGAGGGACATCTGATAATGTGACAACTTTTGCTTCCGTTTTCTGCTGAGACGCTGTATTTATGTCTGTTGAACATGAAACGACTAACATACTCGAATTGAACAATGACTTGATATATTTCCGGACAAATTCTAGCATGGCTTCAGAGGCTCCTGAACTAAAGTCTTCAGAGAATAAGGGGAGCTGACAGTGGTAGGGAGGGGGCGGTAGGTGGAAGGGGACAGGTTGGATAGTCAGATGACCTGACAATCACAGCTAGGGGCTTTCGTAGAGAAAACAGGGGGGAAAGTTTGGAAAGGGACGGATGCCCGCTGTACTCCAGGCAGGAGTACAAAGAGTCCCATTTGAGAGAATCATGGGCACAACGGCCTCTGGTGAGGGCCAGGATTCCGATAGACCACTGAGCACAACAATCCTTGTCAACCTTGGTTGCTCACGGTAATCATGGGGTGCGGGGCTCACGTGCACTTTATTTATTTATTTATTTATTTATTTCAACGTTTATTTATTTTTGGGACAGAGAGAGACAGAGCGTGAACGGGGGAGGGGCAGAGAAAGAGAGGGAGGCACAGAATCAGAAACAGGCTCCAGGCTCTGAGCCATCAGCCCAGAGCCCCACGCGGGGCTCAAACTCCCAGACCGCGAGATCGTGACCTGGCTGAAGTCGGACGCTTAACCGACTGCGCCACCCAGGCGCCCCATCACGTGCACTTTAAACATACAGGGACTGGCCCCACCCACAGAGGGTCTGATGAATTGCTGTGGGGTGTGGCCTGAATGATCTGGAGTTAAAACAGCTCCGCCGGTGATTGATTGTAAGGTACGGCCATGGTTAAAATCCAAGTCTTTATTAAATAAATGAATAAATAACTAAATAAATGCCGTCTCTTTATAGCAAAAAAAAAAAAAAAAAAAAAAAGTGAGGGGACCATTCAGGAACATTCAGGGTATTGAGAGATTCACATAAGATGATATTTTTAAGATATTAACACAGTTCCTGGTACATGGTCAGCTCTGGACTTCCTTCTTCAGACTCCAGTGCTTAAATTCTGGCGGAAGTAAGAACGATGGGATTGACATGAAATGGATAAGAACATCTCCGGGGATCCTTCACCCCATCCAGGGTGATATCTTTATAACACTCTCCCATCTTTCCATGGTCAGGCCAATGCTCTGTCTGGAAGTGAGCCATTCCTTACTTAATATGTTTTACAAATGAGACCACAGACAAGGTTGAACTGAATAAATGGAATATTCCTTTTCTCCTCATAATTAGTTTGGGAACCAAGCAGATTTGTCTGTAAAACTAGATACCCTATGAGATCTAAATTCCAGTTTTTCTTTGGGATGAACAGGCCAAGCATGAATTTAAGCCAGTTGACTTATTAGCTGTTACTATATTCAAACTGAGGAATAATAAAAGTAACAAATGACCATAAATATTGAATGACTATCTTTATGGTTAGCGAACAAGCTAATATATTTTCCCATGCTCCTCTTATCCGATATTAATAAAAGTTATGGTCTCAATCTCCAGTTAGAAAAGAAACAATTCAACCGACGTCCTAAGAAATTCATAAAGACACATAGATCTTTTTAGAGCTAATGTTTAAACCATTTGAGTAACTGGAAAAGGAAATGATCAGACAAATTCTCTCATTGGCTTCTCATTCTTTCTTCAGTTTCAGAGTGAAACAGATTACCTTTCTAAACAGATCTTTTTGAGACAGTCTATACGATAATTTGAAACGTTTATTTATGAAATTTCACTCTACTGTTCACAAAGTAGCATTTAGAATAGTTTAAATAAATATTCATGAGGAAAGGCATGAGTAATATTCTTTTTAAAAAGTAGGACAGTTAGGTAAGTCCGTGCTTCCCGTCCAAGGGGGTTATTTACTAGTATGTTTGACCTCTGAACAGTCCATACGCGAAGCTATCACTAGAGCGATGTTCCACAAAAAAAAAGGGTACTTACGTTTCTAACTGTATTTTAATACATTTTTATTTTGAAATGATCTTAGACTTATGGAAAAGTTGCAACAATAGTACAGAGCACTCCAATATACCCTTCTACCTAGTTTCTCCATTGTTAACATTCATTTTACCACGGTACAGGGGTCCAAACGAAAAAACTGACATCAGTGCCTTACTGTTGACTAAAGTCCAGACTTGTTTGGGTGTCATCACTTTTTTCCATTAATGTTCTCTTTCTGCTCCAGGATCCAATCCAGGGTCACATATTGTATTTAGTTGTCATCCCTCCCAGGCTCCTCTGGTCTGTGACAGCTTCTCAGTCTTCCCTTGTTTTCCATGAGTTTGGCAAGGAGCACCAATACGCATCTTGTAGAATGTTCCCCTGACCTACGTTTGTCTGTTTTTCTCATGATTACACCACGATTATGGGATTTTGGAAAGAATACCACAGAGGTGAAGTGACCTTGTCGCATCATCCAACTATTTTAAAACCACTAAATTTGGACAGAATAAGCTCTAAGATCCTTTCCAATCCTAAAATGCTATGGTCATATTTTTTATAGAGCCCACTATTTTTTAAATTTTTTTTTAATGTTTATTTATTTTTGAGACAGAGAGAGACAGAGCATGAACGGGGGAGGGTCAGAGAGAGAGGGAGACACAGGATCTGAAGCAGGCTCCAGGCTCTGAGCTTCAGCACAGAGCCCGACGCGGGCTCGAACTCACGGACCGTGAGATCATGACCTGAGCCGAAGTCGGATGCCCAACCGACTGAGCCACCCAGGCGCCCCTAGAGCCCACTATTTTTTAAGCAAATATGTATATATTTAAAAGAAATATAGGGGCGCCTGGGTGGCTCAGTCAGTTAAGCGTCTGACTTCAGCTCGGGTCATGATCTCACGGTTTGTGAGTTCAAGCCCCGTGTAGGGCTCTGTGCTGACAGCTCAGAGCCTGGAGCCTCCTTCAGATTCTGTGTCTCCCTCTCTCTCTGCTCTCCCCCACTCATGCTCTCTCTCTCTCCTCTCTCTCTCTCTCTCTCTCAAAAATAAATAAACATTAAAAAATTTTTTTAAATAAAAGAAATATAAATTTTGTAAACTTTGGTCTATAATTTCACTCAAGTGAAAAGAAGGCAGGAAAGCTCATGTAATCAATTATCGGCTGGAACAGGTTAACACTATCCTTCTCCCACAGGCCACGTGCTCTGTATGCAACTCTAGCATTTACAGATTTAGGCCTGATTTTACCAGTACACTATGATATCCCTGTCCTTGGCTAAAGTGGCTCATGTGAGGCAGATATAGCAGCAGGCCAAACAGATTTTAGAATAAAAGGAAAAGAATAAAAAAAATCCAATTGAAAAAAAAAAAAAAAAAGGTAGGCGTGTATTCAATTCTGGGGACATCAAGAATGAGAAAGACGCTCCTAGCTTGAGGAATCCAGGACTCCTTGAGTGGCGACAGGAGGAAAAGTTGGAGAGGAAAGCGAAGAGACAAGACAGAGAGGAAATCACTGGTCAGCAGACCAACCATGCCATTAAAAAGATTTTGTAGTTATCTTATTGTCTTTCATGACCACTCAGTTTTATTCTTCAGAGCCACTGGGACTTATCGGATTTGGACATTAATACTAAAATGTCCTCAGACTGAATACAGTACTGAATACAGCCTATAGCGACACTAAAAACTGACATTTCGTTTGCTTTGCATTTGTACGATGCTCATACATTCATTATTCGATTTGATCCCTGCAATGCCCTGTATGCTTCTATTTCTGTTTCGTGAGGGAAGAAATGTAGGGCTGGAGATATTGTCATAGGATTGGAAGCCCGAAGCCCTTCCTTGTAGCCTATACCCTCATTTCACAGATAAGACGACAGAAACATGGGGCTTTTACAACACCTGTAGCCCGTTCGTGGTAGAGCACAAAAGAATCTCCGTTCACCTAACCCTCCAGGCCTGCTTGCTGACTGTTTCAGAGCAACAGTGAATGCTCGTCCCTTCACGTGTATTATCTCACTTATCCTCACAAAACCCTGTGAGGCGGGAATCCCCATTTATAAGCGATGAAGCGAGAGCACATCAAAATTAAGCCATCTGCCTGACACCAGACGCCCAACAAACGTCAGGCCAGGGATTTGAACCCACATCACCCGGCTCCAGCGTCTCTCAGCCACTGTACCAGCTGCCCTAACCCAAATGTTGATTTCCTCACCTTTTAGTTACATTTGCCCTTGCAGGAACAGGAAACTTCGAACTGTTGTTGTTGCCTCCAGCATGCATAGGATGTTGGGAGAGGTCCTCTAAACTGCCAGTTGAACCATGAGCTGGACCCAGGTGCTCAGAGGCTGCTGGCCTGCTTCCCTGTTCTTGGGATGTGGGTTCCTCTTGTCCTTCTTCCTCCCAGAGGCTGCCACAAGGACACAGCCTTGGGATAGGAGTGTGGTGTTGAAAACACCTGCCAATATACATGGCTGAACGCAGTTAAGGTAAACTTTTAACACTTGGCAGATGGGTGCAGGGACCCATTCGACTTGCTGCTGCCCCAAGCAAGCCTCCCCTACAAGTTCCCTTTGCTTATTAAAACTGCCACCTGCCAATCTGGCATGGCCTGCCTCTGTCACCGCTGCGGAAGGGGCTGGTTTCAGATTACATTGGGGAAGCTCCTTATGAGGTTAGGAGACAGGAGTCTTGAGTTTTAGCGCAATCAGTATGGAGGAGAGGCTCCCAAGCCAGGCTGAGAGGACCCGGCTTTCTTGTGACACTAGCTACCGTTGCTGAATTTCTCCTTATTCTGGTCCCTTCCACTTTTGACTTCACAGTACACTGAAGGATCTGGTCATGCCACACCTTCCCAAATACATATTGAGCACTTATTATGCATAAGGGATTGGGGCCATAGCCTTGAACAAGACAGACATAATCCTGCTCTCAAGGAGATTATAATTTAGTCATGGTGGGAGGTGGGGAATTTTGGATGGCAGAGGTACAATTTTCTAATAATGCCAGAGAAAAGGGATCACTGTTGAAAAAAAAAAACACAAACAAACATGTAGCAGATTGCGGCTGTAAATAAACTTGTCCTGAATAGATTAATAAATTCACAACTAAATATTAGGTACGACTGTTTTAGAAGACGGCCATCATGACTTTGACAGTAATTAGTACAGTAATAGCAGCTAATATAAGACATGATTGTTTGTAAGATTCACTTCATTCCATGTCCAACAGTAAGATGATTCCTAATATTCCTTTTCAAAAAATCTGTCGACGGTTGTTTCATATTTTTCAAAGAGAAAGTCTTTTATCAGGTCTTCATTTGAGAGGAAGCAAATTGCCAAATGTTTGAAATTAATGACTAGGTCCATTCTCTTCTGACCCCAAACAAGCCCTTTACTCCAAAGACAAAAATTTCCAAACATACCTTACCATCTCCTGGTCATCTCTGGAGGCTGAAAATAATTTAGTACCTGAGATTTAAACCAGAAGAATTCTTCAGTTTTTGGTTGCTGACAAGAGGGAGACTATGATATCTTCAATCTGGCATAAGGTTTGTGGAACAGGATATATTGATAACTCATCTTCAAAAAATCTTCATGTAGAATTCTGATTATAGTTTGAACTTCTAATCCAGCTAATAGGCAAGCATTCATGCTGTTCAGATTTCATTATTTATGATTCTGATATCACTTTAAGAGTAGGCAGTTCGACAGTGAAGAGAAGCAATTATTTAGTCGTCTACTCAACATTTTTATTTATTTATGCTGACTCACAAATTCCTTGATAATGGTCATGTCAAGCCAACACTTCCTTAATTTGCACGCAGTCCCAAGAAGGAATTACGATTCTGAAATCACAACAGGAGATCTCTCTTTTAGCTTTGGTGACTCTATAGGACATCCACCGATGACTGGGTTGTCATTTGTTCATTTTTGCCTTTGCTATTATTTTCTCCCCACACAAATTGCTTGCCAAATGTTTCTGGAAGCAGCATGGTTGTTTTCATTTGGAACAACCCACTGTTGGATGCTTATATTTCTTCTGCTGTCAAATTCGGTAACTTGGTCAGAATTGCTATAGCTCTAGTCACAAGTAAATCAATGCTTCATGTGAAATCCCTCATTTTTATTGTCGAGGTGTTAAATGCAATCTAGACTCATAAAATGATTTATTTCCCTGCAGAATAGAAAGGACAATAATCAAGTATATCCAAAATCGTTATAGTGACCACAGCAGCCACACTGAACTAGAATCCAAATTATCTCTAGAATCCTTTATGCATCCCAATTCTTTCCTTCCCTCACACTTGTTAGTCTTAGATAAACAAAATATGAGTCTCAGGAGGCTTTAGTTGAGGCAGTCATTATGAGTTTTTGTACAGTGCTGTGAAATTAACATTCTTGTGTATATTTCACTTGGGTCCCCTGCATGTACAAAACACTGTCAGGTTGGGGGAGTCAATATTTTAAAAATGGAGAAACCAAGACTCAGAAGCTAAATGAGTCATCTAGGATGAAACAGGTAGCAAGGGGCCCTGTTGATGCTAGAATCTTCTGACTCTCTGATCACTGCTCTCCACTCTCCACTCCCTGAAAAACCAAATAAAACAATAAGGTTAGAAAATAGAGGTGATGTATTTGACAGTTCACAAAAGGATCTCTTTGCTGAGACAGACCAGCAACTATAACCTTTTGTTTGGTTCTGTTAAAAACCCATGATCTTTTATCTTTTATTTGATGTCTGTGGTCCCTTGGGATTTTCTTTCACTCCTTTAACCAATTCCATTTGATAAAGATGCCCTTTTATCTAATGTTGCTTTTATTTCAGACAATGAAAATAGGATGAGCTTTGAAATTTTACCCACCTGTGCCTGAAGCTCAATTCTGTTACCATTTGTGTGACCTAAGGCATGAAACATCTCTCCTTAGCAGAAGAGTAGATGAATTAAAATGTGCCTCCTTGTTGAATTGCTGTGAGGTTTGCAATGATAATTAAGTTAGAACGTGCACAGTACCTGGCACCATGAAGGTAACCCACAAATGTAAATTTCTTTCCTTTGCCATGCTCATTTTCTGTCTTCTGTGTGCATTTAGGTTACTTACTTACAGTGCACTACAATGATGGTTGAGGGAATAATAAGGGGAAGACGAGGCTAAGATAAATTCCATACGCATTCTCTAAATATAATATTCATCTGGCCCAACATCTGTATCGGAAATATGAGTTCGGATTAAAGCCTTTGGAATCTCCTACTGAAGTAAAAAATTACTTAGTAATTTATACATGCAAAGAGCTTAAACGTTACACTTAGAAACTTATGAAAAATGCAGGGATTCTTTCCATTCAATACCACAGGTTCACCCTGAAAGGAGGCATGACCCTAAGTATACCTCGTTAGTTACCATTCACTCATTTTTTAAACATTTATTGAGTTGTAATTATGTGTCTGGCTTCCAGGAGCCTGGTTAGTTTCTAGGTAGAGAAGCAACCAAAAGTTACAACAGGAACTCTTGAATTTTAATCTGTCTCTAGTTGATGTGGAGAAAGATAGGCTTCAGGGGAACGTGGAATTCAAGTAATTCAACATTGGAAACTAGGAACCCCTGTGACAGTCCACCTATTTCATGATGGCAGATGGGGAAAGGGCCCCTTAAGGTTAGTGGCAACAATGTTACTTCTGCCAGACGTCAGGGGTTACGTGTTCATGAAATGCTCCCTTCAGGACATCTGGCCCCAGACTCCTGGGTACCCCTGGGAAAATAACATAAGAATGTTCCTCTTGATTTGGACTCTGATTTTAATCATGAATGTCAAAGGTGAAAGAAGGCTTAGGTCATCTAGTCCATGACTCTATTATATAGGTAAGGAAACTGAAGTCCATAGAGGTAAAGGTGTGCCTAAGATTACCCGCCTAGTTAGAAGCAGAGACGGACTGGGCTGGCTACAGGGCAGATACCACAGGCAGCCCTTGCTGCCTCTTGAGCAGAGTGTCATGATGGAATCAGTGTTTGACTCCTTAAACTGGGCTTAATTTTCCCTTAGACATTCACATGGTGAGTGAAACACCTGAAGAACTAGAGGGTAGTAGGGACGTTTATGCGAGAATGCTGCTTTTATGTAGTATTTACGAGTTACAAAACCTAAAAAAAAAACCCAAATAGGACTTTATGAACTCCTCTAAAAAATGTTCTCCCAAAAGTGACAATGACTTCCTTAATGAGAATTTGAGGTTACAAGTTTGAAGGCACAGGTCATCGCTGCTAAGTGTCTTTCCGAAAGATCACTTGGGAGAGTCTTAGGGATTATGAAATTTCAATAGCTAATTTCTCAACCCGTCACACAGAGTCACAGGACACACCCATCCCCTTATAGAGCAAGGTCTGAGGCTAGGAAATGATAATTGAATAGTAAATGAGAAAATATGATCTCAAATATGTAGAAAAGATTATGCATGAAAAAAACTGAATGAAAATATTTCAAGATATTAATAGTCATCATCTGTGGATTGTGGGTGCTTTATTTCCTTTTGAATACCTTTTTGGCATCTGCTAACTTTTCTGCAATGACTATACATGATATTTCTTCTTAACAAGGTATTATATGTATAGATGTGTGTGTGACTTAGAAGAATATTTTAAGAGTCAGTATCTTCCTGGTAGGGACGTGGTGCCATCATAACCTCATTGCCAGCAGAGCATTATCACTGAAGGGGTACAAGACTGGGGGAGGGGCGGGAGGTTCATAAGATTTTTTCTTAGCCTGACAGGCTCTGCAACTCTAGATAGACTGCTCCACAATGGTCACTGGTCTATGAATCATCAAATGGCCCTCAGGGTGTTAGTTAAGATGGGGCAGAGGATAAAGACGGGCTTAAGTAGACAATCACCACTCCACTTCCCACTCCGGTCCCCACAAAACTACCCAAAACATTAAAGTTTGGGGAAAATCTTACTTGTCCTCTATTCGGCCACTAGATAACTTGTCCCCCATATCCTGACCAACCGCCCCCCACCAACCACCGCTCGCAGGAACGACAAAGAAAACCCTCACAGTGAAAGTTGTTGGCTTCCCGTCCAGGAATGTAAAATCAAGATCTGGAAGGGGTTGGGAAAAGGCTGAGGAACTTTCACTAATACCCATGCATTAATATTGGTCAGGAATACATTTAGATCAAAGGCTCGTTTGCTGACTTGAAAGGAGAGAGTTCCATCTGGGTAAACACATTAAAAGGATGCGTTTATACACATTTATTGTGGTGAGCACCTTCTAACGTATGTAATTGTTGAATCACTATGCACACCTAAGATTAATTTAGTATTATATGTCAACTATACTTGAATTTTAAAAATTCTAAGATTGTGCCTTCCTAAACAAATAAATAACAGGATGCAGGTGTGAAGTCTTAACAGTTTTATAGAGGATGTTTTGTAGAAGATGAAATAGCTCTATGAGGGTCCTAAGTCTCTGCCTCCTGCCCTCCAGCTTCCCGGCCACTCTCCACATGTACTTATTCTGTGGATACCGCTGAATTTCTGACCCTGTCTTCAGCCTGTGTAGCAGACACTGGCCCGACCATAATTTCACAGAAGCCCAAAGATGCCTAAGAAGTTAGCACTGAGGACCCATCCAATTTGGCAATGAAGGTAGTTTTCCCAGGACGCTAGAATTACGTGGATCCTGTATGGGGTTGCCAGATAAAATACAGGACAGCCCTGTGAAATCTGAATTTCAGATAGCAAGGCATACATTTGTACGTAAGTGTGCATAATTATACCAAAAATTGTATGTCGTTCATCTGAAATTCAAACTGAACTGAGCATTTCTGTATTTTCATTTGCTAAACTTGGTTAACCCTAATCCTGAGTTAGTGATGATGTCTAACACAATAAAATGTTAATCTAATGTAAGCACTTAAACACTTTCAGTCCAGTTCTCACTGTCTTATGTTAAAGACATAAGTAGTCTTTAACTATAAGACTATAAGTCTATAACTATAAGACATTCTATAGTATTCTTAATTCACATCATTTGGGGATCTGTAAACTTCAATGATATCTTTCACTTGTTGGAATGAAAATGATTTTACTACTGATCTGAGATCATTTGTGTAAGTGTGATTGAGCTTAAAGTCCTTGGAATATATATCCTCCACATTTAAGAATTCTAATTGATAGCAGGCCCTTTTCATTTTTAGAATTAGCCTGATGATCACTGGGAGACCGAGACTATATTCAATCCAGAAAATGATTGGATCAGAGGGATGATGATACCTTTTCAGTGTGTCATTTGTCCAGAAGGTGGCAATTGAAATATCTGTGACAAGGAGTCGGTCCCTTGCAATTTCACAAAGATCATAATCCCAGTGATGACTGTTTTTTCTTGTAGCAAAGAAGACAGTAAAATCAAAGAGGAAATATTCAAAGTGGGATGAAAGGAATAGATGTTAGGAAAGACTGCATAATGACTGGAAAAAAACAGGAAAAGATTTTAGAAGTTCTCTGTCGTGGGGCACATTACAGTCTCTGGCTTTGTCTCTTACAAAATTTCCTTTCCTATTGTACTAACCCCTTGCTGGCTTCCCTGATGTCTGCTGGAAAACAGCAGAAAGAGAAAAGGTTTTCAAATGCTAATAATAGGTAAATTCAAGCAGCCCAGGTCTACAAGGAGCGACTAGTTACTCAATAATGCTCAAAAGCGAGGTCAGACACAAAGCAAACTTGCTCCTCCCAAATGACAGACGACTGTGTTCTCCATCATCTGCCGGGCAAGGTAATGTCCAAGGCCAAGTATGGAGCAAAAAACGGCTGGGACAGAAACACCTCAAAAGACACGGGATCAGAAGTTCTGAATTTTGGACCCTGCTCCACCAGCAGTTAGCTGTGACTCTGGACAAGTTCTTCAGACTCTTCCTTTACAGAATGAAGAAGTTGAATAAATCCAGGCTTATAAGATGCCTGTCCAGTAAACTCCAAAGAAACCTAATTCAATTAGTTTTCCCCCCAAACCTTCACTTCCCTTGCTCATTCATCTTTTCCTCCATTTCTCCCTGCAAAGCCCTCCCCCGCCAACCCACCTGTCCTACCCGCTGCGTCAGGACTCCCAGACAGCTGGAAAAGAGCGGAAGAGCGTGGCACAACTAAGCTTAGTGCTGTCCCAGATCCGGAGCTAGCATCTTCCACCCTCACTCAGCAGAGATTCCCCCCCTCAGTTTAGAGAAAATAGAAAACTCCCTCCCATCCCTGCCTTCTGCTGACTCCACAGGCTCACTGCCAAAGCACCAATGTCTTCCCTTTCCCCACCTCCGTGGGTTGATCCACTGATCATCGTTTCTCTAGGATATTATGTTCTTCCACTTGACTAGAGAATTTTCTGAGCATTAAATATTTATACAATCTATTTAAAAAACAAAACAAAACAAAAACCTCCTCTCTCGTCTCCTGATTGCAGTTTTCCTTCTTAAGAGTTAAGCTCTTTGAGGGGCGCCTGGGTGGCGCAGTCGGTTAAGCGTCCGACTTCAGCCAGGTCACGATCTCGCGGTCCGGGAGTTCGAGCCCCGCGTCGGGCTCTGGGCTGATGGCTCAGAGCCTGGAGCCTGTTTCCGATTCTGTGTCTCCCTCTCTCTCTGCCCCTCGCCCGTTCATGCTCTGTCTCTCTCTGTCCCAAAAATAAATAAAAACGTTGAAAAAAAATTAAAAAAAAAAAAAAAAAGAGTTAAGCTCTTTGAAAGGGTGGTCTGTAATGATCATACACTTTCTTATCCCAATTCCCTCTTTCTTTCACTTCTACCTGGCTTCCGCCCCTTCAGTCCCAGGGAACGCCTCTCTGAAATCATCACCTGCCTTATTGCTAGAGCCAGAAGATATGTTCCAGCCCTCTGGCCTAATAGCATGTGCACTGAAATGTTCTTTCCCTTGGCTTTTATGAGCGCTCTCTCCGAGCTTCCTTCCCGGCCTAGCCCTTAAATGTGGATATCCCCTAGGATAGTGTCTCAGGCTCCTCTTTCACGGGTGGATTCTCTTACCAACTTTCTAACATGTTTCACTTTTCCAAAACGGAACAAGTCATTCTGCTGTCTAAATCCTCTATGCTCTTGTCAGCATGAGAGATTACCGGTCATTTTATCACCAATATCTGGAACCTTAGCCCTGTCCTTACATTCACCAATGTGGTCAGTATCATATCAGTTACATGTCTGTAACGTCCTATTCATTATCAGGCAGATCTGATCTTGTCATCACCACCAGCCGTGTCTGTACCCCCACACTGAAAGTCCTTAGAGGTTCCAGACCACCAACAGCCCTCTCCCAGGGACACCAAAACCTTTTCAAAAAGCCATTCCTCATATACACCAGCTGCTCTCCGCTGTTGCAATCTGTGTTTTCATCAAAATGAATGCCTGTGGTCTCCAAAATGTTTCATTGTGGTACTCCTCCAGGGCCTTTGCACATGCTTCTTCTTCTGCTGGAATTCTATGCTATTTTGCTCCCATGTCAACTGACTTATTTCTACACGTGCTTCATGACTCAGTTCCTGTGCCCAGAAGTCTTACTGGTGCCCAAGTCTAGGCTGGTCTAGTCCAGTATCTGGAGTGTAGCAAAAGTGTAAAATACCTTAGAAAGTTCAATGAACTCCTTCAAGGATTTTCTCTTTTAAAAATTAATTTTAGGGCACCTGGATGGCTCACTCAGTTAAGCAGCCAACTTTGGCTCAGGTCATGATCTCGTGATTTGTGGGTTCAAGCCCCTCGTCAGCCTGACAGCTCAGAGCCTGGCACCTGCTTCGCATTCTGTGTCTTCTTGCCTCTCTACCCCTCCCCTGCTCCCACTCTGTCTCTCTCTGTCTCTGAAAAACGAATAAACCTTAACAAATTAAAAAAATGATTTTAACTCTATTTTCATATGCCTGACTTCTTCTATACCTCAATTTTATTTGTACTTCCCGTTCTGTCCTTTGGGCCTTTATCCCCTCTTAATTCTTTTAATTCTGTCTCCAGCAGTTCTGACAAAACATTTTCCAAGGCAGAATGTTAAAGAGCAGGTGATGGAGGTGTGGGGTCAATAGCTGAAAAATGAAAGCCAGCAGAGAGTGGGGCCTCCTTTATTATAGAATAGCTGGCCTTCCAGATACTTGCTCGCTGCACCATTACTAGACCTTCTTCTATGGTGACTCCTTCAACTTTAGATACTGTATAAAGCGTCGAGCTGCCCCGAACATAGTGTTCAGAGAGGACCTGTATTAGAATGACTACACTTGTGTGTTTAAGTGTGAGTGTGTCAGTAAAGACACAGGCTAAGCTTCTGTAATAAGGAAACTAAAAATTAAAAAAAAATACTGGCTTCAACAAGGTAGAAATTTATTGCTCACATAGTAGCTCTAGCCAGTTAGTATGGGGAGCCTGGGGGAGTCTACACCAGGGATCCAACTTCCTTCCATTCTGTTGCTTTGCTGGGCTCTAGAATCATTCTGTCCAATATGTCAGCCACTACCCGGGCATTCCTACTGAGCTTTTAAAATATGGCTAGTCCAAACTAAGACATGCTGCAAATAGAAAACACACACCCATTTTCAAAGACTTTGTATGAAACAAAAATTCAAAGTGTCTCATTAATAACTCTATAGGGACTGAGTATTGAATACCATTTTGGATGCATTGAGTTAAAGAAGGTAAGTTATTAAATTTAATTTCATCCATCCTTTTTATTTCTTTCTGTCCAGAAAATTTTAAATTATGCTGTGGCTCACACGTTTCTATCGGACAGAGCTGTTCTAGAAGGCAGTGCATTATCTTCATCTATATGGTAAAAGCTGGAGTATAGTACCATATACGTGGTCAGAACAAAAATCTGGAAAGGAAAATGGTAAAGGGAAAGTAATTTCCTTTTAGGGAGATGATGTGCAATTTGTGCCATAGTTCACTCCCACTTCACTAGTGAAAATAAAGTCACATGGCCCCACCAAGCTGCACAAAATGCAAGGAACTGTTGCGTGTGGATGGGCAGCTGTATGCCATATTGGAAAGAGAGGCGGGAGGATGCATTCGAGGGTAACGTATACTAACTCGCGTCTGTCACAGGAATGTTTCAAAAAAGAGGTGTTAAAAGTTGACTTTGAGTAGAAGGCAGTTGAAAGGGAGAGAGAACAGGGAAAAACAGAGTAGAGGGACGTTCAGAAACCGAATGAAAAAGAACCAGGCTAAGTTATTTCAACATCTGGATTGAGAACGTAAAACAAGGCAGAAGAGACAGAACAATGGCTCAGGGCAAAAGGGGATTGGCCAAGGGAGAAGATGCCCTTATGCTTGAGGCAGTGCACAACAGAGAAGGGAGGAGGGAGTATATAGTCAGCCTTCTGCATCATAGCTGGGGCCTCAGAAGTTTGGATATGACTTTGCTCCCAAATGGGGGAGGACTGATAGGGGAAATCAGTGGTAAACTGAGCTTTAAAGAGACTCAAGATCTCAAGGCAGAGGAGGATGAGAAAGAGAGAACATAATGGCATAAAACAAGTACAAGAGTGAATCTCAGAAGGTTAAACAATAGAACCAAGGCACACAAGAATATATACTGTTTGCTCAGTTTATATAGCATTCAAAAAGTGGAAAATCTAACCTAGAGTTACAAACATCAAAAGCCGATGGCCTTGGGGGAGGGTGATGCATGAGACGGGCCATGAGGTAGCTTCTGAGATGCAGATCATGTTCTCTATCTTAATGTGGGTAATGTTTATATGAGCATGTTGCTTGGTAAAGGTCATTATTGATGTGTAGATACTTTTATGTATTAATATTACACTTCAGTAAAAATGGTATAGAAACCAACGAGCAACTAAGGGAATGAGTTACTATGACTGATATAGAGCCCACATTACAGACCTATCGTGGGTCATTCCTTGGGGTTGGGGAGAGTCTGACCTTCTCTAAGCATATTATTGCTCACTTAAAACTTGAATAAAATCAAGGTTCCTTTTTCAGGGAAGCAGGAGAGATTACCTGTTAAGCAGGCAGCAATTGGTGACGGATAACATGCAGTTATTTTTAAAATAACTTAGCTCCATATTCATTGACCTGGATGAACATCCACCATGAATTCTGAAAGAGGAAAGAGAAGATGGCAAGTAATATTCTCATTCCATTAAAAGTGCGTTTCCCATGGGGCACCTGGGTCCCAGTCGGTTATGCATCTGAACCCTTTCCCTTATATGGAGAGGTGTGGAAGAAGACACCCCAGGCTATCACTGTTGGTTCCCCAAGGGCAGATGGGTGGGGGGAAATGGGGGGCAGAGCTTTCAGGGTTTTCTTGTTTTGGCATTGTTCTAGGGACCACAGGAAGCATATGTGCTTTTGTAATTTTTGAAGTAGAATTTACCAGGGAGATTAAAATGATAAATAACCTAGTAAAATTAGAAACTAAGATACCAGGGATGGTTGAATTTCATAAAAGACACTGTAGTAGACCTAAGGGCTAGGTGGCAACATTTTCTCTTTCGCTCTTGGCATCGCGTTAAGAAAAGCACTGCCTGGGCTGCCTGGGTGGCTCAGTGGGTTAAGCGTTGGACTTCAGCTCAGGTCATGGGCTCCCTCCTGGTTGGTGAGTTCCAACCCCACAACGGGCTCTGTGCTGACAACTCAGAGCCTGGAACCTGTTTTCAGATTCTGTGTCTCCCTCTCTCTCTGCCCCTCCCCCGCTGCCCCTCCCCCGCTTGTGCTCTGTCTCACTCCGTCTCTCAAAATAAATACATGTAAAAAAATTTTTTTTTAAAGGAAAGCACTGCTTTAGCTCCTCCCCCCCCTCCCCCCCCCCCCCCCCCCCCCTTTAATAAACCACAGAAACAGATGTTGTGGCTCTTTCTAAGTGCTTTTGTTCCTGGGAACCATTGCTTGGGTAAAGTTTGAAAACTGTTAGCACAATGTCTCGGGAAGCAGACTTCTCAGCAGGATTCCATTTCTTTCCGTGTCTTGGGTATCATTAACATCTGTGGAGAAGGGGAATGTGGGAAAAAGTCAGTTTTGTTTGGGAACACCCACCTGCCAGAGGCATTCCTTTCCTGGGAGGAGAAAAGCCCGTCAGGTCACCTCGTAAACAAAATCAGTTTTTCAGCAACCTGGTTCACAGATCTGAGGATCTGGGGCATTGACACAAAGCTTTTCTCTCAGCTATTTGGGTGTCATTACCACTTTATCTAATACATGCTAATTAATATTGACACAACAGTGTCAAATTCACCTTCAGGAGTTTTCCTCATTTACTGAGATTGCCTTAAATTTTCCTCGGGGTATGAAACCAATGGCAATAAAAAAGGTATCATTTATTTGATACTGGAGTTACTTATTTTTGCATTCCTTCTGGACTATGAATTTTATGTTAGGCAATGCAAAATACGGCTATGCAAATACAATTAAGACTTCATTGTCAAACTGGTATGCATTTTGTAAAAAAAATTTTTTAAAGAAACGCTCCCCGAAATATTGGCTCTATATTCCTCAAATTAGAGTTAAGTCCTTTTTCAGGTAGGTAGGTAGGTAACAGTATGAACCCAATTAAGTTCAGGGCTACTATTTAACCCTGAGGATCAAAATAGATTCTGTTATTTCGTCACAAAAATAACCACAAGAAGAAAAAATGAGGACAGAATAATACACAACTAACATTCAGTAGAGGGAGGAGAGACTCAGAGCTAATGAAAAATAAGCCATCCCTTTGCCTGTCAGTGTGGGCGCTAATGGACACTGTTTAAAAGTCAATAAATCAAGACATAGAGGTATAAATATACTGTTAGAACAGTGTTAAACCATCAGACGAACTAAACAGCGCAATAAACATCTTTATCATAGAAGAGGATATTGGCGACATGGGAAATGACAGAAATTAGCTTTTCCTTTTGGTTGTTTTTCCCCCCAGTGCACAGTCGTCCTGGTGAAAGGATATGTCCCTCGGGAGGAAGGTTGGGAGAAAGACTAACAGTAGAATTGGGGCAGTGTGACGGGGTTGCCTTTCCTTCGTTCAAGGGGTTCTGGATCTGTAAGCTGGCTCAAGTCTGGAATTTACTAGGAAGCCATGACTCTGTTATGATTCAGGTTGGACTTTTGTTTACTTGACCTAGAACCCTTCCGCTTATACAGATCAAGTCCAGAGTTCAGAAGATTGCCCATCTATTTCACTTCTAGGGCTAGCATGATCAACTAGCCCATGCCATAGGTCTCTGTGAACCAAATTATTCTGATTCTACTTTGTTGTCCATTGTGGTAACCATGCCCACCTTGCCTTTGGCAGCTAAGTGCACCACTTGGCTCCTGCCACCCTGGGATCCAATTATCCCCATTCCATTTAGGTTTCATAATTCAACAGCAGCAGTGCCCATGGTAACTTCTTTTCCCATCCTAGTTTTATTGAGATGTCATTGACCTCCACATTGTGTAAGACAGACAATGCGATGATTTGATATATGTATATATTGGGAAATGATTACCACAATAAGGTTGGTTAACACATCTATCGCCTCACAGTTACAATAATTTTTTGGTAGAGACAACATTTCAAATCTATTCCCTTAGCAACTTTCAAAATATGCAATATAGTATTGTTAACCATAGTTACCATGGTTGTATATTACATCCCCAGAACTGTTTTATCTTACAGTTGGAAGTTTGTATCCTTTGACCACCTTCACCCGTTTCATCCATCCTCGCCATTCCCGCCACCAGTCCCTGGCAGCCAGTCTGTTTTCTTCCACATATAAATGAGATATGTGTTTGTCTTTATCTGTCTAGCTTATTTGACCTAGCATCCCGCCCTTAAGGTACACCCATGTTGTCACAAATGGCAGGATTTTCTTCTCTTTTATGGCCAACTGTAATTACATTATTATATATATGTATATTATATATATAATTATAATATATAATATATAATTACATTATTATATAATTGTATAATTGTGTTGTATTACATTATTATTGTAAATAATACTGCAATAAACATCTCAAATATCTCTTTGAAATTATTATTTCATTTCCTTCAGATATATACCCAGAAGCCGCTGTAACTCTGACCTACAGTGAAGAGTGATCACAGAGCTCTTCAGGGATGCTGGGACTCCCTTCACAAATTTATTTCTCACAGCTGTGGGGCAAGATGTATCTTCTGGACCCTCCCAGGGTGAGCGAGTATGTTTCAGGTGATAAAACCACTTTAACATCCCAATATCTCTAAGCCTTTGGATTTCTTCTACTACCCTATACCAAGGCAGTCCTGGTACATCCACTTCATTTAGAGTAGACCGTATTTCATTTCATTTCTTAACCAAACTGTTAAGAGTCCTTTCTAAGAAGGCTCGTCAGAATGTAGGGATTTCAGTGTTCCAAACTTCATTAAGATCATCCCATATATCTCCATTCCAATTTCCAGGATTCCATTTCTTCCTTGTCAATGTCCTCACTTTAATAGCAGACACTATGCACATTTGGGAATTCAATTTGTGTTGTTAATTCGGCTACTCAAAGGATGAGAGGGTGGATTTCATTTTCAGCAGCCTCACCTCTGCAGCTACACGAGATAAGAGATTCTTTCAGGGCAGAGACTTTCTGGTCCTATAGGTGGCCTGTGAGCTGAGAATTCAAATCCCTGACCTCATCGTTTCCTTTCCGCATTTTGACCAGTGCAACTGGAACAACCAGCCAATCTCATTATAATGGTTAGTTTGACAAAAAATGTTATAAGGTATCAAGCACATGGTTATCCAGAACCTTACCTCTTGTTAAGTATTTGATAATAAGTATCCCATGATGGTATTTTATGTATCTCTATTGCAACATCATGCCTTGGACTATCAGTGATGTTTTACTACTGGAAAGAGAGTCATTAGTGACTTGAAATGTAATCAGATTGGAGAACCAATTTCAGAAACCCAGGACAAATTCTGAAAACTGTTCAGAAACAGACCCAACAGAATATATATACTGATTTCATTTATTTTGGATATATGTCCAGAAGCCAATGTAATTAATATATGTATATAGAGAGAGATGGAGAAAGAGAGACACAGAGATATAAAGACAGAAAGTAAACTCATGAGTGTGTCCAAAGATCACCTCTATCCTGACTTTCAGCATCATAGATAACTTTTGCATGTTTTTGAAATCAATCTATCTAAATCTATCTATCTATCTAGTATGTACTCTTTTGTATATGAATTTTTCCACTCAGTGCAAGGTTTCTGAGATTTAACCATGTTGCTGAGTATAAAAGTTCTTTCATTTTTATCATTGTTTTAGTTTACCATTATATGAATATACCAAAATTTGTTTATCCATTCTGTTAATGGTCAATAAGGTTTTCAATTTGAGACTATTATGAATGATATTGGTATGTATGGTCTTTTTAGTATACTGTATATATTTCTGCATTTCTACATATGTATGTATATTTTGTACATATATACCTAATAGTAAATTAGCAGTACACGGTGAATGTGAATTTCAAAATTTAATAGGAAATGCTAAACAGATTTTCAGTGTTATACCATTTTACACTACTTCTAGTACTTAATGAGAGTACCTATTAATCCACATTCTTGTGAACACTTTCTCCTGTTTTTTTTTTTTCTCCTGAGTTTAGAAAATTAGCCCTTCTGATGTGCAGTATAACCTATAGTGCATTATAGTTTTAATTTGCATTTTTTTGTTTACTAATGGTGTTAAATATCTTCATGTGTTTACTGGACATTTGGTTAGCTGTGGAGTTCCCATACAAATGCCTAAATGCCCTTCTCCATTTTTCTTCTAGGTTCCTTCTTTCTTTCTTTCTTTCTTCCTTTCTTCTTTCTTTCTTTCTTCTTTCTTTCTTTCTTTCTTCTTTCTTCTTTCTTTCTTCTTTCTTTCTTTCTTTCTTTCTTTCTCTTTTTTTGGATTTGTGGGAGTTAAAAAAAAAAGATATATTCGGGGCGCCTGGGTGGCTCAGTCGGTTGAGCATCCGACTTCAGCCCAAGTCATGATCTCGTGGTCTGTGCGTTCAAGCCCCGCATCGGGCTCTGTGCTGACAGCTCGGAGCCCGGAGCCTGTTTCGGATTCTGTGTCTCCCTCTCTCTCTGACCCTCCCCTGTTCATGCTCTGTCTCTCTCTGTCTCAAAAATAAATAAACATTAAAAAAAATTTAAAGAAAAAATAATAAAAAAATAAAAAAAGATATATTCTTTTTTTTTATTTAAAAAAAAATTTTTTTTCAAACGTTTATTTATTTTTGGGACAGAGAGAGACAGAGCACGAACGGGGGAGGGGCAGAGAGAGAGGGAGACACAGAATCGGAAACAGGCTCCCGGCTCCGAGCCATCAGCCCAGAGCCCGACGCGGGGCTCGAACTCCCGGACCGCGAGATCGTGACCTGGCTGAAGTCGGACGCTTAACCGACTGCGCCACCCAGGCGCCCCTAATATATCCTATTTAAATCAGTCTATGTGGTATTTTGTTATAGCAATGTGAACAGACTATGACATCACCTGTATCCCCAAAAGAGAGACATAAAATCCCACCAGCTGCCTATGCATTTCTAAGTGTTGTTAATTGCTTTCCTAGCTCCTTTACAACCCCACCTGAATATTCTATCACACAAAGACCAAATTGTAAAGTTAACAACCACGAAAATTCTTTATACCAAGTAATACAGAAAAGAAGGATGATGGAAAAAATGCTTAAAATATGCAGACTCACACATAACAAGCAAGGAAAAAATATGCATAGCTGCTACAATCTTCATTTCTATTACTGGTTGCAAGGCTGCAGTCGGTAACTCGTAACTTCATTTTCCTGCTTCCAACCTCATGGTTTCTGGGACCTCAGCCACCAAGTCAGGAATTTTTATTTTACAGAGTAATCTGATATTTCATAACTGAAGGGCCTTAGCTCTTAATGGTTTTGTCTTTGCTCGGTTGCGGTTTTGTGTTAACTTTTATTTACAGACAGGGAAATAGTAAGAGATGCTCCAGAAAAATCTCACTCCCCATACATTCTTTTCTGACGCCATTTTACATTAGAAGTCAACTTTTCACGTGCATGGTTATCAGAATCAATTTCCCCCAACTAGTTTCTGTTAGTTCAGAGACATGAGGACCCTGAAATGGACAAATAGCAGTTTCTACTTCTTATCCATTGTATTCTTGATTATGTCTTCCGGTGGAAGCATTCCTTGTTTGGGAAGTGAAACCTTTAAATCAGAGTCAAATACATAGAAATAGAAACAAAAATCCTGGGAGTGAGGATTTAATTACCTTTAATAATGACAGAAGCCACTCCCACATCTACCTCTTTATCTCCAGACCCATATATTATGGCAATTAGAGAAATGGCATTGTAGATTGAGTGTCATTTCAAAGCATATTCCCTATGATAATGTTCCATCTCATAGAATGTTGTCTTTTCACTCACCATAGTGAATCTTCAGGAAGCTATACAATGGCTCTGTCAGACTAGAAGCTTCTCGGTAATAGGGTACATTGTAAGACCATTGAATTCCAACATTCTCTTCTCATGCTGCAAATTGCTTTCCCTGACCAGAGGCCATGTTTTGTGGGATTCTTTGATGATGAATAAGGGGTTTCTTATTTCCATAAAAAATACTGTGGGCAGTGAGGGCAGTCAGTGGAGACTGGAAGGGGTGACTACTATTTCAAATGCAAGGACAGCAATGCAAGACTTCAAGGAACATGGCAAATCTACATAATGTGGCACCACTAAAGGACCATAATAAATTTCCAGTAGACAACCCAAAGATATAGGATCTGTAATTTACTTAATAGAGAATTGAAAATAGCTGTTTTAAAGAAGCCCGATGAGTTGTAAGAAAACGCGGAAGAGCAATTCAATGAAATTCAGAATATAGAAAATAAAAAGTTTAGCAAACAGAAATCATAAAAGAGCCAAACAAATTCTGGAGCTGAAGAATACAATGAATGAAAAGAAAAATGCAATAGTGAGCATCACTATCACAACAGAGCAAGCCGAAGAAAGAATCAGTGAAGTTGAAGACAGCATATTTGAAATTATTCAGTCAGAGGGGAAAAAAATGAAAAAGAATGAAGAAATCCTATGTAAACTACAGGATAGCATCAAGGGATGTAATCTGTGAATTACTGAAGTCCTCGAAGTAGAAGAGATGGAAAGGGGGCAGCAAGCTCATCTAAAGAAATAATGGTTGAAAACTTTCCAAATATAGAAAGAGATTTGGTTATCCCAGTTATAGAAGTTCACAGATCCCCAAATAATTCAACTCCAAAAGATCTTCTTGAAGAGAAATTATAATAGAACTGTCAGAAATCAAAACAAAGAGAAAACCAATCTTAAACACAGTAAGAGAAAAGAATTTTGTCACTTACCGGGGCACCTGGGTAGCTCAGTTGATTAAGCATCCAACTCTTGATTTATGCTCAGGCCAGGATCTCACAGTTGGTGAGTTTGAGCCCCACATTGGGATTCAAGCTGACAATGCGGAACCTGTTTGGGATTCTCTCTCTCCCTCTCTCTCTGCCACTGCTCATGCATGCTCTCTCTCTCTCTCTCTCTCATTATAAACAATTTATTGTATAATAATAATAATTATTATTATTATTATTTGGGAGAGCGCAAGTAGGGGAGGAACAGAGAAAGGGGAACAGAGGATCTGAAGTAGGCTCTGTGCTGACAAGCTGACAGCAGTGAGTCCAAGGTGGGGCTCAAACTCATGAACCATGAGATCATGACCTGAGCTGAAGTTGGATGCTCAACTGACTGAGCCACCCAGGTGCCCCAATAAACATTTTTTTTAAAAAAAGAATCTTGTCACTTACCAAAAAACTCCCCATAAGTCTATCACTGGATTTCTCAGCAGAAAATCTTAGAGGCTAAAGAAAGTGAGATAATATATTCAAAGTGCTGAATGAAAATAAAATCCTTGCCAACCAAGAATACTTTATCGGGCAAATTTGCCTTTCACAAATAAAGGAGAGAAAAAGACATTCCTAGAGAAACAAAAGCTGAGGGAGTTCATTACCACTAGATTCACCCTACAAGAAATGCTGAAAGGAATTCTTGAAGCAGAAGTGAAAGGATACTAATTAGTAACATGAAAACATATAAAAATATACCACACACTGGCAAAGGTAAGTATAAAGTCAAGTTCAGAATACTTTAACACTGTAACATGATGGTATGTTAACCACTTAACTCTAGCAGGAAAGTTAAAAAACAAAAGTATTAAAAATAACTATAGCAACAATAATTTGTTAATGAATACACAATCTAAAAAGAGGTAAATTGTTATGCCAAAAATATAAAATATGGGTGGGGGTGGAGTAAAAGAACATGGTTTCTGTATGTAATCAAAGTTGAGTTATCAGCATAAAATAGCCTGTTTTAAGATGTTTTGTGTAAGCCTCCTGGTAATGACAAAGCGAACACCAACAGTAGATACATAAATGATAAAGAGGATGGAATTAAAGTATACCACTATGGCATTCACAGAATTGTCAATTCCTTCATAAAGTAGATAGTGACAGGAGGAGGACAAATGGAACAAGAAAACTATAAAACATCCAGAACATAATCAATAAGAAAGCATTAGTAAGTCCTACCTATCAATAATTAATCCAAGGGCATCTGGGTGGCTCAGTCAGTTAAGTGACTGACTTTGGCTTAGGTCATGATCTCATGGTTCATGGGTTCAAGCCCTGTATCAGGCCCTGTGCTGACAGCTCAGAGCCTGGAGCTGCTTTGGATTCTGTGTCTTCCTCCCTCTCCACCACTCCCCTGCTCATGCCCTGTCTCTCTGTCTCTCAAAAATGAATAAATGTTAAAAAATAAATAAATAAAAGTAAAAGAATTACCCTAAATGTAAGTATATTAAACTCTCCCATCAAAAGGTATAAGTACCTGAATAGATTAAAAAAAAAAACAAGACTCAACTATGTGATGCCTACAAGAGACTCATATCAGCTTTAAGGAATACACAAAGGCTAACAGTAAGGGTTTGAAAAAAGATAATCCATGCAAGTGGAAACAAAGAGATTAGGGCTGGTATAGTTTTCCCAGGCAAATGTATTTGAACTAAAAAAGCTGTAATAAAAGACAACAAAGGGCCACCTGGCTAGCTCCGTTTTAGAATATATGACTACTGATCTCGGGATTATGAGTTCAGGCCCCACACTGGACATAGAAATGACTTGGAAAAATCATATGTATGTACATAAAGAAGATAATTAATGCTAAAGGGGTCAATTCACCAAGAGGATATAACAATTGAAAATATATATGTATTCAACATGGGAGCATCTAAATATATTAAGCAAATACTAAAAATCTTTAAGGGAGAAATAGACATTACGATAGTAGGGGACTTTAAGACCCTACTTTCACAATGGATAGATCATTCAGACAGAAAATCATTAAGGGAAATGGTAGATTTGAACTATACTTTAGACCAATGGATATAATATACATTTACAAAACATTTCGCCACCACCAGCAAAACAGTGCACACACAGCAGTCTTGAGGATAGACCATATGTTAGGTCTAAAACCAGTCTTAGCAGATATATGAAGATCAAAATTATACTAAGTATCTTTTCTTCCCATAATGGTATGAAACTAGAAATCAATAATGAAAAGAAAACTGGAAAATTCACAAATATATGAAAATACACTTGATCTTAGCCAAAAGGCCGAGAAGCGATACAAATATATGAAAATAAAACAACACACTCCTGATCAACCAGTGGGTCAAAGAAGTAATCAAAAGGGAAATTGAAAATATCTTGAAAGAAATGAAAATGGAAATCCAGCACACCAAAACTTTTGGGATGCAGCAAAAGCAGCTACAAGAGGGAAATTTGTAGTGATAAACGCCTACATTAAGAAAAAATGAACAACGTAATCGCACCCCTCAGGAAAGTAGAAAAAGAACAAACAAAGCCCAAAACTAGCAAAAGGAAGCAAATAAGGATCAGAGCAGAAATAAAGGAAATAGAGACCAGAGAAATAATGGAAAGGATCAGTGAAAGTAAGAGTTGGTTGTTTAAAAAGAAAAGATAAACAAAATTGGCAAACTTTTAAAGACTAAGAAAATAAGTAAGATCAGAAATGAAAGAAGAGACATTAAAGTGATATCAGAGAAATACAAAGGATCATAACAGACTACTATGAACAATTCCACACCAATGACTTGGATAACCTTAAAGAATAACCTTGAGGAAATGAATAAATTCCTAGAAATACACTACCTACTGAGACTGAGTCACGAGGAAATGGAAAATCTGAACCAATAACAAGGAGATTAAATCCATAATCAAAAACGTCCCAAAAAAGAAAACCCAGGACCATATTTTTTCATTGGTGAATTCTACCGAACATTTAAAAAATTAACACCAATCCTTTCCAAACTTTTTCCAAAAATAGAACAGAAGGAAACATTACCAAACTCATTTTGCAAGGCCAACATTACACTGATACCCAGACAAGGATACTGCAAGAAAAGAAAACTATAAGCCAATATCCCTGTAAAAATTTTCAACAAAATGTTAACAAACAGAATTCGACAGCACATTAAAAGGATCACAGACCATGGTCAAGTGGGATTTATCCGTTGGATGCAAGGATGATTCAACATCTGCAAATCAATTAGTGTGATACTCCACATTACTAGACTGAATCATGATCAGTCTAAACAGATGTAGAAAATCATGATCATCTCAACAGATGTAGAAAAAGCATTTGATAAAATTCAACATATTTTCATAATGAAAATTCTTAACAAATTGCTATAGAAGGAAACACCTCAACATAATAAAGGCCACATAGGACAAGCCAACAACAAAATCATACATAGTGGCGAAAGGTTAAAAAGTTTTGGGGTGTCTGGGTGGCTCAGTCAGTTAAACGTCCTACTCTTGATTTTGGATCAGGTCAAGATCTCATGGTTGTGATCTCATGCCCTGCATCGGGCTTTGTGCTGACAGTGTGGAGCCTGCCCGTGATTCTCTCTCCTTTCTCTGCCTCTCCCCCACTCGTGCTCCCTCTCTATCTCTCTCAAAATAAATAAACACTTAAAAAAAGTTTTCCTCTAAGATCAGGAACAAGACAAGGATGCTAGTCCTAACCCGAAAAAATTAGGCAAAGAAAAAAGTATCCAAACCAGAAAGGAAGAAGTAAAATTGTCTCCGTTTTCAGACGGTATGATCTTATATATAGAAAATCCTAAGGACCCCACCAAATCACCACCACCACCACCACCAACAAAAACCTAGTAGAACTAATAAACTAACTAAGCATGAAAGATACAAAATCAACATAAAAAAAATCAATTGCATTTCTATATACTAATGACAAACTCTCTGAAAAAGAAAGAAGACATAAAATACCTAGGAATAAACCTAACCAAAGGGTGAAAAATCTGTACACTGAAACTGTATGACTTTGATGAAAGAAATCAAAGAAATATAAAATAAAGGAAAATACATCTCGTGTTCATGGATCAGAAAAATTAATAGTGTTAAATAACAGTACAGTAGAATGGGTATTACCCCCTTATCTGCGGGGAATATGTTCCAAGACCCCCCTAGTAGATGCCTGAAATTGTGGATAGCACCAAACCCTAAATATGCTGTATTTTTCTTGTATATACAAACCTATGATGAAGTTTAATTTATAAATTAAGCACAGTAAGCGATTAACAATGATAACTAGTGATAGCATAGAAAAATTTTAACAATATACTGTAATATAAGCCATGTGAATGTGGTCTCTCTTTTCAAAATATCTGATTGTACTGTGACTCACCCTTCTTGTGATGCTGTGAGATACAACAATGCCTGTATGATGAGATGAAGTGAGATGACTGACGTAGGCATTGTGATGTAGCGTTTGGTTACTATTGATCATCTGATGATGTGTCAGGAAGACTGTCTGTTTCCAGACCATGGTTAACTGTAGGTAACTGAAACTGCAGAATGTGAAATCATGGGTAAGAGGGGCCTATTGTACCACACAAAGCCATATACAGATTCAATGTAATTTCTATTAAAATTCCAATGGCATTTTTCAGAGAAGTAGAAAAAAGAATCCTAAAATTTGTATGGGACCACAAAAGACCCAGAATAGCCAAAGCAATTTTGAGCAAGAAGAACAAAAGCATCACACTGTCTGCTTTTAAAATATATTACAAATCTATAATAATCAAAACAGTATGGCATTGGCATAAAAACAGACACATAGACTAAGGAAACAGAATCAAGAATCCAGAAATAAACCCTTGTATATATGGTCAAATGATATTTACAAGGGAGCGAAGAATATTCAGTGGAGAAAGGAGAGTCTCTCCAATGAATGATAATGGAAAAGTTGGATGATTATATGCGAAAGAATAAAACTGGACCCCTATTTTACACCACTTACATAAAGTGATTCAAAATGGATTCAAGACTCTGGGGCACCTGGGTGGCTCTGTTGGTTGAGCATCTGACTTTGGCTCAGGTCATGATCTCACAGTTTGTGAGTTCAAGTCCCAGGTCGCCTCTGTGCTGACAGCTTAGAGCCTGGAGCCTGTTTTGGATTCTGTGTGTGTGTCTCTCTCTGACCCTCCCCCACTCACACTCTGTATCTATCTCTCAAAAATAAATAAAAATGTTCAAATGGATTCAAGACTTAAACATTATAAAACTCCTAGAAAAAAAGGATTTGACAAAATACAACATCCTTTCTTAATAAAAACCCCCAAGAAAGTCAGGATAAAAGGATCATACTTAAACATCATAAAAGCCATATGTGAAAACCCAGAGCTAATATCATCCTCGATGGGGAAAAACTGAGAGCTTTCCCCTGAAATCAGGAACACGACAGGGATCTCCACTCTCACCACTGTTGTTTAACATAATGTTGGAAGTCCTAGCAGCAGCAATCAGACAACAAAATGAAACAAAAGGCATCAAAACTGGCAAAGAAGAAGTCAAACTTTCACTTTTGCAGGTAACATGATATTCTACATGGAAAACCCAAAAGAATCCACCAAAAGACTCTTAGAACTGATACATGAATTCAGTAAAGTTGCAAGGGTACAAAATCAATGTACAGAAATCAGTTGCATTTTCATACACCAATAATGAAGCAACAGAAAGAGAAATAAAGAAATTTATCCCATTTACAATTGCACCAAGAACCATAAAATACCTAGGAACAAACCTAACCAAAGATGTAAAAGATATGTATGCTGAAAACTATAGAAAGCTTATGAAGGAAATTGAAGAAGACACAAAGAAGTGGAAAAACATTCCATGCTCATGGACTGGAAGAAAAATATTGTTAAAATATCAATACTACCAAAGAAATCTACACATTCAATGCAACCCCAATCAAAATTGCACCAGCATTCTTCTTGAAGCTAGAACAAACAATCATAAAATTTGTATGGAACCACAAAAGACCCTGAATAGCCAAAGTAATATTGAAGAAGAAGACCAAAGTGGGAGACATCACAATCCCAGACTTTAGCCTCTACTACAAAGCTGTAATTATCAAGACAGCATGGTATTGGCACAAAAACAGACACATAGACCAATGGAATGAATGGAAACCCCAGAACTAGACCCACACACGTATGGCCAACTAATCTTTGACAAAGCAGGAAAGAGCATCTACTGGAAAAAAGACAATCTCTTTAGCAAATGGTGCTGGGAGAACTGGGCAGCAACATGCAGAAGAATGAAACTAGACCCCTTCTTACGCAATACACAAAAATAAACTCAAAATGGATAAAAGAGCTAAATGTGAGACAGGAGACCATCAAAACCCTAGAAGAGAAAGCAGGCAACAACCTCTTTGACCTCAGCCACAGCAATTTCTTATTCAATACATCTCCAAAGGAGATGCCAGGAAATTAAAAGCAAAAAGAACTATTGGGGACCTCATCAAGATAAAAAGCTTCTGCACTGCAAAGGAAACAATCAACAAAACTAAAGGTATCCAATGGAATGGGAAAAGATATTTGCTCCATATCTGACCAAGGGTTAGTATGCAAAATCTATAAAGAACTTACCAAACTCCACACCCCAAAAACAAATGATCCAGTGAAGAAATGGGCAGAAGGCATCAATAGATACTTTTCCAAAGTAGACATCCAAATGGGCAACAGACACATGAAAAAATGTTCAACGTCACTCATCATCAGGGACATACAAATAAAAGCCACACTGAGATACCACCTCACACCAGTCAGAGTGGCTACAATTAATAATAAGTCAGGAAACAACAGATGCTGGTGAGGATGTGGAGAAACGGGAACCCACTGGCACTGTTGGTGGGAATGCAAGCTGGCGCAGCCGCTCTGGAAAACAGTGTGGAGGGTCCTCAAAAAATTAAAAACAGATCTACCCTATGACCCAGCAGTAGCACTGCTAGGAATTTACCCAAGGGATACAGGAGTGCTGATGCAGAGGGGCACTTGTACCCCAATGTTTATAGCAGCACTCTCAACAATAGCCAAATTATAGAAAGAGCCTAAATGTCCATCAACTGATGAACAGATAAATAAATTGTGGTTTATATATACAATGGAATACTAGTTGGCAATGAGAAAGAATGAAACCATGCCATTTGCAGCAACGTGGATGGAACTGGAAGGTATTATGCTGAGTGAAATAAGTCAGTCAGAGAAGGACAGATATCATATGTTTTCACTCATATGTGGATCTTGAGAAACTGAACAGAAGACCATGGGGGAAGGGATGGGGAAAAAAATAGATACAAACAGAGAGGGAGGGAGGCAAACCACAAGAGACTATGAAGTACAGAGAACAAACTGAGAGTGAATGGTGGGGTGGAGAGGGAAAATGGGTGATGAACACTGAGGAGGGCACTTGTTGGGATGAGCACTGGGTGTCATAGGTAAGCCAATTTGACAATAAATTATATTCATAAAAAATAAATGAAATAAAATAAGTAAAAAATCTCCTAGAAGAAAACATAGGCAAAAAGCTCTTGTCAAGGGTATTGACAATGATTTTTTGGATGTGACACCAAAGGCAATAAACAGCAAAGGCCAATAAACAGCCAAACAAAGGCAATAAAAAGCAAAAGTTATTAAGTGGGGCTACCTCAAACTAAAACTTCTGCACAGGTTCTACCAAATGTAAAGCCAGCCTACAGGATGGAGAAAATATTTGCAAACATTTATCTCCTAAGGAGTTAAATATCCAACATAGAGAACTTCTACATCTCCATAGCAAAAAAAAAAAAAAAAAACCAAACAATCTGATTTAGAAAAGGGCAGAGGAACCAAACAGACATTTTTTTTCCAAAGAAGACATCCAAGTGACCAGAAGGTACATGAACAAATGCTCAACATCACTAATTTCCAGAGAAATACAAATTAAAGCCACAACGAAATATTCCCTTACGCCCGTTAGAATGGATATTATAAAAAAAAGATAACAGCTAACAAATGGCGGTGAGGTTGTGGGGGGAAAAAAGAACCATCAGGAATTTCCTTGTGGGGATTTAAATTGGTGCAGTCACTATGGAAAACAGTATGAAGTTTCTTAAAAAATTTCAAAATAGAACCATCAGAAGATCCAGCAATCCCATTTCTAGGTAACGAAGGAAATGAAATGAAAAGACACCAAAGCGATACCTTCTCTCCCATGTTTATCGCAGGATTATTTACAAGAGCCAACACATGGAAACAATCTAAGTGTCCATCGACAGATGGACGGATGAAGAAAATGGGCTAAGTGTATATGCAATGGGATGGCTCTCAGACATAGAAACGAGGAAACCCTGCTCTTTGTAACAGTGTGGATGGGCCTTGAAAGCATTAGGCTAAGTGATGTAAGCGAAACAGAAAAAGACAAATATCACGTGATTTCGCCTATCTGGGGAATCTAACAAAAGCAGAACTCAGAGAAGCAGAGGGTAGACTGGTGGTGACCGGTGGTTGGGGACTGGGAGAAATGGGGAGGTAGTGATCACACTTGTGCCAACATCCAGTTACAAGATGAATCGGTTCTGGGGATGGAAGGTACAGCACGGTGAGAACAGTTAATACTGTATTGCATCCTAGACAGTTGCACAGAGAGTAGATCTTAAATGTCCTCGGCACACACACAACACGGTAATTATGTGCAATGATGGAGGTGTTAATTAACCTTGGGGTAATCATTTCACAAAACATATGTGTGTCAAATCATCACCCCGCGTACTTCAGTTGTTTTGAATTTTTTAACGTTTATTTATTTATTTATTTAAAAAAAATTTTTTTTTCCAACGTTTATTTATTTTTGGGACAGAGAGAGACAGAGCATGAACGGGGGAGGGGCAGAGAGAGAGGGAGACACAGAATCGGAAACAGGCTCCAGGCTCTGAGCCATGAGCCCAGAGCCTGACGCGGGGCTCGAACCCCCGGACCACGAGATCCTGACCTGGCTGAAGTCGGCCGCTTAACCGACTGCGCCACCCAGGCGCCCCTAACGTTTATTTATTTTTGAGAGAGAGAGAGAGAGCATGAGTAGTGGAGGAGCAAAGAGAGAGGCAGACACAGAATCCAAAGCAGGCTCCCGGCCGTAAGCTGTCGGCACAGAGCCTGATGCGGGGCTCGAACTCACGAACCGTGAGATCGTGACCTGAGCTGTAGTCGGAGGGAGATTTCAGTGGTGTGAAATGCTGCCGAGGGGCACTCGATTGAGAGTGAGCGAGATTGCTTTAGCACGAGGGAGCCATTCGATGACCTTGGCAAAAGCAGTTTGGCGGAACAGTGCGGGTGGAGACCCACAGGGAACAGTGGGCTGAGATGCGAGAGGAGAGGAAGTAGTGGAGTAGCTGGGGTGAGAGGAGGAAGTGTGAACGTCAAGGCCAATCTCCTGAGTTAACTTTGGGGTTCTTCCTCTGCCCACTGCCTTCCAACCCCTCCGCCCCCTACGCACGTTCATACATTCCACTGAAAGTATGATCTGTGGCAACGGCCTCTTACATCCTGGCATTTGGTGTTATACTTCGTAGATATCTTTCCTCATGTATCCCCTCACTCGCACCCCTGCATTCCTAAGCCTCCCGGTGGCTGAAATGGGTCATTGCCCCTCGTCTCCCATCCGGCCCCCTTAATGCCGGTCTGGTGTGTTTCCAATTTTTCTTTCACACACCCCATCACCGGCAGGTTTCAAAATGCGCCTATGAAAGAAAATAACAAAATAAAACGCACGTATGCTTATTTCCCCCTGCTTAAAACCCTTTGATGCCACTTAAAAACCTTTGATGCAAGGTAAGTGCATGCAACTTGCCCAGCGCAATCTACTGGGCTGTCCAAGTTCTGGTTCCTGCCCCTCCCTCGCCTCTTGGCCAATCAAGCTTATGTGCCCGCCAACATATAGCTCCTCGGACCTTTTCACACTAGCCATGCTCTGTGGTGGCTTTTCTTTTTCCAGGAGTTTGGAATAGTTTCTAGTTCTCTTTCCGGAGCTACCTCAAGCAAGTCTTCCACGTCCTCCTCTTCGCGTCTACCCCATGATCACTCTTGTCCTTCATTCTTACTTATTTCTCTCTTTGTTCTGTTTTGTAATGTTTCCAGAGTATAATTTAGTGATTCATCACTTAAATATAACACCCAGGGCTCACCCCGACAGGTGCCCTCCTTAATTTTACCCTTCATCCAACACATCCTTTACTGTATTGTGTGCTTAGCTCTCCAGAAGACTGTGACTTCCTGGAGCACAAGCAATATGGCATTAATCTTTGTATTTCTAATATTTATGACAGCGCGTGGCATGGTGAGGGAATCTTAAGCTGCTGTGGCATTTTGGGGAGCATTACAGATATTTCTGACACCAGCGTTACTGCTTTACCAGTAAGTATCAAAGGCGGAAGGACACAGACTTCTGGGGTCGCATTAAGTCCACGGGTGGAACAGGCTCCAGGGAGCAAGGACCCTGTTCGAAGCTGGAGGAGGGAGAGTAAGTATCCTCCGGACCGAGAAGATACTTTAAATCTGAAAAACAAAGCAAGCCCCTCCACACCGTCTACACAATTTTATTCAGGGTAACTTACCGGCAAGAGGCATCTGGCAGGCTGGGTTGGCCGGCCGGCTGGCTGGCAGGTGATCCGAGCGCTGGGTAGCTATTCTCCACCTGGTCTGGACTTTAATCCACGTCTGGAATAGAGCGAGGGGCACAGTGGTGAGGTCAGAGGGTAGCTACCTAAAGTGGTGCCATCTGTGTGCCAGTCACCTCCACTAGTTATCTAAAGTAGTGCCTTTGGTCACCACTTTAGGGACTATCAGAACAAGCCTTTCCGCATCCAGCCAGGGCACTCATGGACCTCCAAAGGGCCTGGAACACAGAGCCCTGAGGGAGGTCGTGGTGCGGGCATGACCAAGATGGAAGGCCAAAGATGGAGTCTGTGTTGTCAGCTGACTCCAGACCCCTTCCGCAGCAGTCCTTCTGTTCAAGTCCACCCAGGATTTCAAATACCCGTCTTCCCATTATAAAGACTCTGTAGTTCTATTCTCAACCAAAATTTCCCTGAGGACTATAGTCTTTAACTGCAAAGCAGACTGGCCCACACTCCATGGCTTGTCGGTCCCATCAGCTTCCTGAACATTCTGCCCCAGAGACACAGAAGGAGACCCATGGGGTCGGTGTGAAGGGGATGCCAGACTGCTACTGCCTGATTCGTCTCCCTACTGTGGACTCAGTGGCTAAATGAGATAATGGCATCTGGGAAATATGAAAAGCTAGAAATAACAAAATCTCTGTAGCACCAATAAGGCCAGTCAAGCTAAAACTCAAAAACAAGAATTATTCCAAATTTACCTATATTTCATTCTTTCTTCGATCTGATTATTCTTCTTCTGCTTCTATCCGGTACATACTTGCTTTAGACAGATTTACAACTGCTACAAACTTACTTTCTTTCTTGGCCACAACATCAAATACATCACTGTTTTAACCGGTCTAAGTTGCCTTAAAAGTGCCCCCCATTTCTTGCTAGTGTACTTTAATTCTTGAATTCTGATAGCAAAGAAGAAAATAAGTCCAGGCAAGCATCCTCCTTTTGATAAGCTAGGCATGGATGAATTCCCATCGACTCACTTGTCCCAATATGAGTCACTGAAGACCATTCTGAACAGGCTAGCATGTGATAATTGTTCTTGTTATAAAGGGTTTTCCACTCCATTAATACAGTACTTAATTCTTAAATGTATTTTAAGGACTAATCTGACAGGGTCTAATTTGATCATTTCTCTAGATCAGTTATTTCAAAGACAATAACTTGCCTTATAAAATGGCTCAAATTACCTTCACCTTGATGTGGGTTTTTCAAAATTGCACTTTTTGAGTAAGGCAGAACCATGTACATGGGTCCACGGGTTGCATACTTCATATCCCTGTGCCTCTCCTCCTTGAAGGCAGATGAGACCCTAGAAGAAGAGGGTAGGAGAACCCAAACAGCCACCAATGACGGGGAGGGGACAATCATCCAAGGCCAGACCCCTTCTCCTCTAATAGCCAGAATGGAGTATACTTCTCCATCCCACTGTGCCTAGCAACTGAGGTTGTCCTTCTGTGGTAGTTGAAGATTAGAAACATGGAGGTAGTCTCAAACTCTGATGATGTAAAGAAGGTGGCAACCTGCTGATTTTCCTGGCCAATTTCACCCCATGTGTAGTGCAGGGCTCAGAGTGAATTGCTATTTACCTGTCTATAAGTCTGCCTTGTCACTCCCTTCTCACCTACATTCCAATCTGATTCTGGCAGAGTCATGGTGCCAGGTCAAAGTTGTGATTTACTGAATTATTCGGTAGCTTCTAGATGACTTTTGTTAGTTATACTCCTTCCTGAGAGGCAGCAGTGCACCTTGACGTAAAAGCCGTGACTTCCAAAATCCATGTACTTCTCAGGAGCTCCTATAAGCCCCCTTCCCACGGCGGAAAGGACACAGGAGGTCTTAAGAACTGTGACACTCAGCAGGGACCTGGGCCATCTGCAGATGTGGCCTATGGTCTCTTGGAGAAATACTGCTTTAGGACCTTGGAGCTTTATGTTTTCTTTGGACAATTCTCATTCAAGCTCTCAGAACATAGTAGAGATTTGCAAAGCTACCTAAAGCAAGTTAAGCAAGTGTATTATCACTTCAGGAAAAAAAGAATGGCCATGGTCTCAGGAAATCTAATTTGTTCAATAACAAATTGTCCCAGAAAAATGACAACTCATGCTCAAAATGTCACAAGACGACTTGGGCAATATTCCTGTATTGAATCATTTATTCAGTACTACTGTCACCGAGATGTTATAGTTCAAAGGAAAATATCAGGTTATGCAAGATTTTATCTGTAGCACATATGTCAAGCTGAAAAGTAAACCATATTAAAGCAATAACAAAGGTGCTGGAGGGTCTTTCTGGACCCTTGAAAATGGCAAACTGCTTTTGATACTCAGGTTAGCATTCCTAGATGATATCTTCTAGCTTCATGCCAGACTGATGCACAACCACTCCATTCAAGTATCGGCCGGAAGAACAATGTGTAGTTTCCAATGACAGATGTAAATGAAAAACGTCATGTCACATTAAAGTTTCTGGTTAAGTGAAAAACACACTCACCTTGACCCCTGCCCTTCACCCAAAGGCGTAAGAATAGGACTGATGAAAAACGCAACACAGGGAGTGAAAATGATTTAGTGGAGGCCAAATTCGTATAAGAAATACTGTTACATAGTCATTTGTATGTAGTCCAATGACGAGGTCGCAGAGGCTCGGAGGTACATTTTTATCTTTGTCTTCATTTCTTCCGATAGGATAAGAGTAAAACATAACATGAAGTATGGGGCGATAAAATGAAACAGTCTGTGAAACATGACATGATCCCATTAGAAACCGCTTCCATAGTAAGGGTGCTTTCAACTATGTGGTCTCTCTGTGGCATAGCAGGGCAGACAGCTTAGAAGACAAGGGGGAGAGGGTGAACTAACCTACTGAATAAAATCCCTTAAAACATTTCAGGCAAATTGGTTGCATCTGTAAATACTGACAATGAGAAAAAAGAAAAGTAAGAAAGTAATTCCATTTACAATCCATCAAAAAAAAAAAAAAAAAAAAAAAACCACTTAGGAATAGGGAGCCAGAAGTGCTATGCCTGAAAAAACATGAAACATTGTTGACATAAGTTAAACAAAACACAAAGAAATGGATGGACATCTGTACTCATGAACTGGAAACTTAATTATTGTTAAGGTGTTACGACTACCCAAAGTGATCTGTGGATCCAATGTCATCCCTATCAAAATCCCAGTAATGTTCTTTGCAGAAAGAGAAAAATCTATCCTCACATTTGTATGAAATCTCAAAGGACTCTGAATAGGCCAAATAGTCTTAAAAAATAACAGGTGGAGGTCCCATCCTTCCTAATTTCAAAACTTATCACAAAACTACAGTAATCAAAACAGTGTAGCACTGGCATAAAGACAGATGTAATGGAATAGATTGGAGAGTCCAGAAATAAACCCTCACATATTTGGTCAAATGATTTTCCACACAGGTGTCAAGACCATTCAATGGGGAAAAGACAGTCTTCTTTTTTTTTTTTTTTAATTTTTTTTTTTCAACGTTTATTTATTTTTGGGACAGAGAGAGACAGAGCATGAACGGGGGAGGGGCAGAGAGAGAGGGAGACACAGAATCGGAAACAGGCTCCAGGCTCCGAGCCATCAGCCCAGAGCCCGACGCGGGGCTCGAACTCCCGGACCGCGAGATCGTGACCTGGCTGAAGTCGGATGCTTAACCGACTGCGCCACCCAGGCGCCCCAGAGACAGTCTTCTAAACAAATGTCGTTGGGAAAACGGTAGCCATATTTAATAGAACAAGGTGGTCTCTCATTTTATAACATATGCAAACATTAACTCAAAACAGATTAAAGACCTAACTGTAAGATCTGTAACTATAAAACTCTTAGAAAAAAAGACATAAGGAAAAGTCATATGACATTGGATTTAGCCGTGAATTCTTGGATATATAATATCAAAAGCATGAATACCAAAAGAAAAAGTAGGTAAGTGGGAATTCATCAAAACCAAAAACTTTTGTGCTTTAAACTATTAACACAGAGAAAAGGCAACCCACAGAATGGGAGAAAATATTTACAAGTCACATATCTTACAAGGAGTTAATACCCAGAATATATAAAGAATGGATATAACTCAACAACAGAAAACCAAACAACCAGATTTAAAAAAAAAATGGAGAAAGGACTTGAATAGACGTTTTCCCAAACGCAGACAAGTGGCCAATAAGCACATGAAACGATGTTCCACTTCACTAATCTTTAGGGAAATGCAAGTCCAAACTACAATCAGATATTACCTTACACCCATTAGGATGACTATCATGGAAAACAACAACAACAAAAACAGAAAATAACAAGTGTGGTTGAGCATGTGGAAAAACTGGAACTCATGTGCATTACTGGTGGGAATGTAAAATGGTGTCTCTATTATGGCAAACAGTATAGTGGGTCCTCAAAGAATTAAAAACAAAATTATCATATGACCCCACACTTCCATTTTCGGTTATAGACCCAAAAGAATTGAAAGCAGGCTCTCAGAGAGATATATGTATAATGAGGTTCACAATGACATTATTCACAATAGCCAAAAGGCAAAAGTAACCCAAGTACACATCAATAGATGACCAGATAGGGGCGCCTGGGTGGCTCAGTCGGTTAAGTGTCCGACTTCGGCTCAGGTCATGATCTCACGATCCGTGAGTTTGAGCCCCGCGTCGGGCTCTGTGCTGACAGCTCAGAGCCTGGAGCCTGTTTCAGATTCTGTGTCTCCCTCTCTCTCTCTGACCCTCCCCCCCATTCATGCTCTGTCTCTCTCTGTCTCAAAAATAAATAAACGTTTAAAAAAAAATAGATGACCAGATAAACAAAAATATGGTATGATGGGATATTATTCAGTCTTTAAAGGGAAGCAAATTAAAAAAAGATTTTTTTTTTACATATATTTATTTTTGATAGAGAGAGACACAAGTCAGGGAGGGGCAGAGAGAGGAGACACAGAATCCGAAGCAGGCTCCAGGCTCTGAGCTGTCAGCACAGAGCCTGATGTGGGACTTGAACTCACGAACCACGAGATCATGACCCGAGCCCAAGTTGGATGCTTAACCGACTGAGCCACCCAGGCTCCCCTTTTTGAAAATTTTTTTTAATGTTTATTTATTTTTGAGAGAGAGAGAGACAGAGTATGAATGGGACAGAGAGAGAGAGAGAGAGAGAGACAGAATCTGAAATAGTAGAAGTCAAATTTATAAAGAAGAAAGGATAATGGTGGTTTCCAGGGGCTGGAGGGCAGCGGAGGGAATGCAAAATTATTGCTTAACGGGAAGTGTTTCTCTCTGGAATGATGTAAAACTTCTGGAGATAAATACTAGTGATGGTTGTGCACAATGGGAATGTACTTAATGCCACTGAAATACACATTTAACAATGGTATATCTTCTATTATGTTTATTGCAGCACAAAAAAATTGCAGGTAATCTTATAAGTAGGGTTTCGGATACAGTCATTTAAAGAGCAGAGGTTGTTGTGTATCCTGTCTGATAAAGTAACACAAAAAGTTCTCTGTAAGTATGACACATATCACATTGACATTAGATGCAGAGAGAGGTATTATATAATCTAAATATGTTCTGATTTCTACATTGCAACCTAGGGCAATAAAACAGAAAGTTAAAAATTATTGATTCATTGTGGCAGCTGGGGGGCTCTGTTGGTTAAGCGTCGGGCTTTGGCGCAGGTCATACATGGTTTCGTGGTTTGTGAGTTTGAGCCCCATATCGGGTTCGCTGCTCTCGGCATGCGGAGCCTGCCTTGGATCCTCTGTACACCCCACCCCCCACCTCTCTTTCTCTCCCTCTCTCTCTCTCACTCCTTCTCTCAAAAATAAATAAACATTTAAAAAAATATATTGACTTATTGATTCCCATACTTATATTGTGAAAGCATTAGAAACATGAAGGCAAAATACCCAGAATTAAACATATTTTTCCAGAATAATCAGTAGCTAGAAGAAAATGTATTAACAGGAAGAAGTACATTTGTTTCCAGAGAGAATTCTCAGAAACATTTCTAAGCTTCAGATTGTATTGAACTATTTCTGGGAATGTTGCCTTCAAAGATTTATCCGGAAAGGCCTCTGGGCCGGTGAGGAAATGTGTTCAGGGACAGAAAAGGCAGAAAGATAATTGATCAATAAAACTTTTCTCAAAAAGTAACATAGGGGGCACCTGGGTGGCTCAGTAGGTTGAGCCACTCAGGTCATGATCTCATGGTTCATGAATTCGAGCCCCGCGCATCAGGCTCTCTGCTCTCAACACACAGCCTGTTTCAGATTCCCTGTCTCCCCCTCTCTCTACCCCTCTCCAGCTTGTGCTTGCTCGCTCTGTCTCTCTCTCTCAAAAATAAAAATAAACATTAAAACAATTTTTAAAAAGTAACAGAGAATTCCTTCATAGCAATATTTACAATTTGTCATTACTATTGTTTTGTTTACCTCTTTACTGTCACACCAGAATACGAGCTCCATGAAGATACAGATCTTACCAAAATCACCCTGCATCACTGTGTATACAACAAAATCTAGCATAGAGTAAGTATCTATATATACTTGCTGAATGAATAATTGACTTTTACATCTAACAGTACCTAACACAGGACCTTATGCATGGTAGATAATAATAATCAGTAGTTGTTGATTGGATTACGTACGCAAAAAACCAGACGTTAGTTGAGATAGAAGTTTAGGATGGCACAATAAAACCCACCGGGACCTCAAGGAATAGGTATTGTTTTTTACTTAGGACACCAGTGATTGTGAGATAAGTAATTAGTTTAGGAAGTTTTAAGTGACCCACCATTAATTGTGATATATACATCTTGATTACAGAGATTTTAAGAATGTGAAAAATGTGCTTCTCACAATGTAAAAAATATAGTACATAACACAGACTTTTCCCAAAGACCTGTTTTAATGTGTTGTTTTTCCATGGTAATCTTGAACTGAAAAGGACCTTAACAGGCATTAGTCTAAATTTTCATACGTACTAAGGCAAATACGTACTTATAGAATGATGGGGATGAAATCAAGGTCCATACAAACCCAGTTATGCTTAAGGAGCATTTGAGCTGAGGCAGAAGATCAGATTCCAAGCACACGTTCTTATTGTGAGAAGGAAACAGGAAGAAACAGCAGAAGGGAAGGATAAAGGGATACTGGCAGGAATATTGATCAAATTTATCTTCTAAAGATCACCTTGTATGCAGTGACAGGTGGGTCCCAAAGAGGACACAGAGCCCCAGCCAGGGGGCTACTGCAGGCTTCCCAGTTAGCCGTGCTGGTAACTTGGACTAGGATGGGTGGATTGGGAAGGAGGACACAGATTCAGGAGATACTGTAGTGGCAACATGGATAGGATTTAGTGATGCATTAAACTGTCTCCAACCATCCTTTAAAATCGTTTGGCAAAGACTTATAGTGATACATGCCTCTGATTCTAAGTTTAAACAATAGCACACATGAGGAAACATTCCATTATGTCTTAAAACATATATTTGACTTAAAGTTTATTTGGGTTGGCAGAAATAGTAAGGTTCCCATATTTCTGAAGATATTATACATTTAATTAATTCATTTTTAAATAATGGACTTCCTAGTGCCAGAGTTCCCAGTTTCAGGTTGGCATAAAATGAGAAAGGTATGCTGTTTCCAGAAGGGCCTGGTTTCAGGGGCCATTGAGAAGTTAGGGGAAGACACTTGCCCTCCCAAATCTGTCGTTTGTGTGTGACATGACATGCTGTGGTGATCAGGGCTGAGCTGGAGAAACTTCTGAATGCGTCCATAGGCAAATTCTCATTGTGCTGTAAATTCTCAATCCACTTTTTTTATATTCTCCAAAGGGCTAACAGAAAAAAAATAACATCAAGCTTCACACTAGAGGTTTTAACGAAAACTGGAAGGTCTTTGAACTATTATTATAAAAGGTAGAGAAGGCAAATGCCTTGAGGGTTTTACCTGCATCACAAGCTGTGTATGCCTTTGTTCCTTTCTCTTGCATCACACACCCTCCTATTGTATGTTGACCTAGATTATGAATGGATATAAAGGTCAAGGGTAAACCGAAGTAAAGTGAGTAAAATTACTATTGTATGGTGTGTGTTTTAAGAGCAAGATATTCAAGAAGAAAAAAAAAATTACTAGCATAGTTCCTACTGCATATAAAACAATGCAGCAATTAAAAACAAGGGCAACTTCATATTTTATAATATTCATGTGTATGCATAGTACTTACATAGGAAGTAGGAAATGCTAGAGGCAATAACTTCAGTGACGTCTCATGGAGGGGGGGTGGGTTTTCAAAGACACAACAGAAGCAAGATCTGTAACTCTAAGGTTCTAGTGGTGGGACAGAGAGAAAGCTTGTAATTGAACCCTCCAACTCTTGCTAGAAGCTCACTCCACGGAAGGCTTTGCTAGAGATCCATATCACAGAGATAGTCTACAATTGCAGTTTCGACTTTCTTTTTCCCTGATTATACTCCATCTTTAAGATTTAGGAATGTGGCTTTTACCTCACTCCTCTTTCTTTCCCCTCACTTAGTGTTTATTCTTTGCTTACAAAGAAGACTAAATATATCTGACCATTAGATTCTACTTAGGCTGCTTTGAAAGGGGATTCACCTCTCTGCTCTCTAACCATCTGGTGTGGATTAAATCGTATCCTCAAAAAGGATACGTTGAAATCCTAACCGCCAGCACCTATGGATGGGACCATTTGGAAATAGGGCTGTTACCGGATGTAATTAGTTAAGGTGAGGTAATACCACACCAGGGCAAGCTGGTGTCCTTGTAAGAAGAAAAGAGACACAGACACAGCCACACAAGGGAAGAACGCCATACGAGGCAGAGATTGAAGCATGCGGCTGCTAGCCAAGGAATGCCAAGGGTGGCCAGCAAACCACCAGAGGCTAGAAGAAATGAAAGATTCTCTGCTGCAAGCTGGTCCTGCCAACACCTTAATGTCTGACGTCCAGACTCCAGAACTGTGAGATAGTATGTTTCTGCTGTTTTAAGTCCTTGTTAACACAGCCCTAGGACATTAACAAACCACCCATCGATCCATTCATCCCTGCCTCCATCCACCCATCCATCGACCTATTCATTCAAACAACATTTATGTAGCACTTGCTGTGTACTAGGCGCTGTACACTGCACAGGAGTTTCGAGGGAACAAAGATGAGAAGGAAACCATCTCTGGTTCTAAGAGCTTTTAATCCCGGGAGACAAGAAACATGGGGGACGCAGAGAGGAGGGTCTCTCTCTCCGTGGCACGTGCAGATGGCAGGGTGCTGGTCATGGGAGTCTTAGCAGGAAAGAAACTTGAAGAGGGAGTAGATGATTCTGGGCCAAAACAAAACCAAAACCCCATTTCCAGATATAAGAATATAGAATGCAACGTTGAAAGGGAATTGGCAGGTTACTCTGTCTAACCTGTTAGCTCTACATAACGAAACCGAGGCCCTTACAGGTTGTGATTGGTGTCGGATCACACAGCCAGGGGCCAGGCCAGGACCAGTATTACTGTGGGCCATGCACAGGGCAAGTGCTTTTCCTGCACTGACTCCCTTAATCCTCACCTCAGACCTCCTTTTACAAACAGGGAATCGTAAGGTGCAGAGATGTGAGTAAAGTGGATTGCCTATTAAATGGCCGACCTTGGATCAGAGCTGGCTTCAGAGCCTCCGGTCCCTGTCCTGTGCGACAATTGCACAGGTTTTTAGAAATTCCAGATCTCGTTCTCTCTCCACCGTCCCACGCGGGCTTACAATAATTTATAAAACGTCACATTAAAGCCAGACAGTTCCCTGTAATGTAAATGAAAACTCCTGGAAAGAGGTTAGGATTAAAAATATAATTGTGCCTTTAGGCCTCGCATACTTTTAGCTTCAACGGAATGTGCTGTGCATAAATCACGTGAATGATACATGCAGGAATATTCATGCATTCGTGGAAATATTGAAATTAAATTACCATTTCTATTGTGATTGCAATCGTCACAGATATGGATAAGATTTATTTCTCTTTCAAACTGTAGAGGGAGGGAAATCTAATGAAAATTATTGTTATACATTGATGTGCGGTGGTTGTGACACCAAGATGATTTATTCCCGTGAATATTGCCAAACAAATTTAGTTCAAATGCATATCGATGGTCTTGGAGTTTGTACATAAAAATACAATTTATATAGATTGAGACGAACTTTGAATTATTCAACAAATATTGTCATCCTAGGCTAAAGGGGTATTAGCTTGAAGCTTGAAGAAACAAAGAACGAAAGCAAGAAATTCTACTTCGCATAGGAATAGTAAGCTGATGGTTGCATTGTCCCAGGTGGCGAAGGTTACGATGGTGTCACCGAACCCTTGGACTTTTCATGCTGTGGTCCACCAGTAACTTTGTAAAGCAGGGACAGGGCTGAGATGCTTACCAGAGGCTTGGGAAAACAAATGGGAAGTTGCTGCGGGGAACCTCAATGCTTAAATATCTCACTTAATCTACCTCATCTGTCTACAGGTGGCTAAGGAGTTGAGACCCTCTCCGGTCTCACAACTGAATCTATCTTTACCTCTACGAGGTGTGGGTCACTTCAAAGGTATCTACACCCTTGAGACCTACCTTTCTACACTCCATTTCCTGAAGACTAACCTCTTTCATGTGTTCCACAGCTAGGAAATGACTATACCTTCTAGGGTGAATTAGGACTTCCCCACAGGGCTAGGGGATATTCTACAGGGATACGGGTGCAAACCCCCCACATTTACATAAACGAGTCACGCAGCCAGGCATGCCTGCGGTGGGGAGTGCCTTTCCCTACAAGGAGGGTCAGATTCTCTCGCAACTTCCATTTGTTCAGCAGGATCGGGAACTGGAGGAAGTCACCATGGCTCTTCCTTAGGCATCACTTAAAAGAGTTTCAGGTCATAGAATTTGTGCCTACTTCTGTATTTCTTCACTGAACACTCACGGAAACCGTAAATAGTAGGCATATCTTTTGGCTACAAGATACATAACTGATTTTCATTCCTAGCTTAAAGAAATCAGCCTCTTCACTTACGGCTGTACCATATAAGAAGCCAGCTCTCTTATCTGAGTTAAAAATGATTTTCCTGGGGCGCCTGGGTGGCGCAGTCGGTTAAGCGTCCGACTTCAGCCAGGTCACGATCTCGCGGTCCGTGAGTTCGAGCCCCGCGTCGGGCTCTGGGCTAATGGCTCGGAGCCTGGAGCCTGTTTCCAATTCTGTGTCTCCCTCTCTCTCTGCCCCTCCCCCGTTCATGCTCTGTCTCTCTCTGTCCCAAAAATAAATAAACGTTGAAAAAAAAAAAAAATGATTTTCCTGCTCTATCATCGATCTAGTGACTTTGTTTGTAGTATCTTTTCTCAACAGAGGTTTTATATATTCCTATATATTTTTTTGTTATTACCTTCTAGGTTTCCAGCCTTGAATAAGTTCGTCCTCACTGCTGGATTGTATGGGTACAACTTCATGGATTTTCTTGCAGTATTTTAATTATTTTATTAATTATAGGTACATCTTGTGTGCCTCTGGCATGAATTTTTGTCTATGCCTAAGTTGGAGCCACTTTTATTTTCCAGCCACGTATGCCAACGCCGTTTGTTAATAATCGATTTCTCCCACTGAATTAAACTTTTCGCACATAGTGGTTCTCATTTGCTGATGCAATTTTTCCTCCTCGCTCTATCGCACTGACCCCCTTTCCGTTCTTACACCAACGCCATCTTGTCCTGGTGGCCGTAGCTTTGCTGTGTGTGTGAATACCTGGTCCGGTGCAGCGGCAGGTGCCTCCTCAGGCCTCCCTCACGAAGAGCTTGCCATTCAGCTGTGAGGAGCTGACCAGAAGGCACTGCTAGGGCCCGGCCCTTTCTGCCCAGGGGAGGGACTCTACCAATGGCATCGTTTTTTGCTCAAGAGCTCTCCACTGGGTTGGCCGGGACTCTGTCACGTCTGCATGGCAGTGGTGGCTCCTCCTGGCTCTTGCCTTTCACGGGTGTCAGATCTGACCGGGCACCTGAGTCTTCTCCTGTCCAGTCCTACTTCCTGCCCTTCAGAGGCCGTCCTCCCCCTCCTCAAATTAACCTCTTCAACTCTTAGCTCTGGCTCAGCGGCTGCTTTTCAAGGACTCGCGCTGACACCTAAGGTTGACTCTCCTTATCCGCAGCTGCAACCCCATCGCCTTCTCTTGGCTAGCATTCGTCTTTTATTCTTCCAGGTAAACATTATTAGTATATAGTATTACAGAATTATCTCCATAAAAATAATAGGTTTGGGGGGGGGCGCCTCAGTGGCTCAGTGGGCTAAGCAACCTACTCTTGGTTTCAGCCCCGGTCATGACCTCATGGTTGGGGGGTTCAAGCCCTGCATCGGGCTCAAAGCTAGCAGTGCAGAGCCTGCTTGGGATTCTCTCCTCCCCTCTCTCTCTCCTAAAAATAAATAAACATTAATTTTTTTTAAAGTATTAGAATAAGGATCAAAGCATTAACAAATTCAATTGGGAAGCCAGGACATATCATCTGCTCTCTTCCACCATCCCCACCAGTTCTAACAAGAGGAAAGGAAGCAGGGTGCAGGCAAAGGGCAAGTTCAGATTGTATTTCCTTCACTTAACAGCCAAGTGACCTTGCAAAACTTACCTTTGTGTTTCCAAGCCTCCCTTCTGTAGTATCCAGAGTAACAACGATGTTGCCTTTCACATCGTTGTTCTTCATCAGACGAGCATGCATCCAGCTCACCCGGAGAGGCCTTCAGTTTTGGTTTTGAACCCAAAACCCAGGTGCCCAGGTCCCAACTTGGGAGGGGGCCTTGGTGCTCAGGTGGTTGTGATATGGACTCTTTTCAGTCAGGGAGGCCGAAGTTCTGCTGCAGCAACGAGAGGATTCCGAATTTCGTACGTCTTAACACATAAAAGTGTATTTCTTCCTCACGTTACATGTCCCGTGTGGGTTGTAACGGAGAGAGGGGCTCTGCTTCACAGTCGTTCAGGCCTCAGGATCACATGGGCTCCATTGTCTGGAACACTCCCATTACCACAGAAGAGTCTTTACTTTCCTGTATAACAGGGTAGCGACTGCACATATAGGGCCATTTAAATTTAAATTCGTTAGAACAAAATACAATTGAAGTCAGTCACAGAAGCCATACTTCAAAGATCTGAAGCCACATGCTGTTCGTGGCTCCTCTGTGGGACAGCCCAGGTGTGAAAGATTTCCATCACTGCAGAGAGCTCTATCGGACAAGGCTGGCCCAGTATACAGTTGATCTCCTTTCCCTTGTGTGCCCAAATTCTAGCCTTATACCCCTCCCTTCAGCCTCTGCGTGCATAGAAATGCTCTGACAGTGGTGCTGGCCATTGTTCAGAAGCTTTCCACGAGGAAGGGCATTTGCAAGCTAGACATTCTTACGGCAGAGCACGTAGGAATGGTGCTGGAGGAAGATGTGGGCTGTATTTCAGATCAGCAAAGCCAGTGATAAAGGGATGGACCGGGAAAGAATAGGTGTACGTGAAAAAGCATCCTGGGAAAGACTGGCGCGTCAAAAAGGGGATATCAGGGGCGCCTGGGTGGCGCAGTCGGTTAAGCGTCCGACTTAAGCCAGGTCACGATGTCGCGGTCCGGGAGTTCGAGCCCCGCGTCGGGCTCTGGGCTGATGGCTCAGAGCCTGGAGCCTGTTTCCGATTCTGTGTCTCTCTCTCTCTCTGCCCCTCCCCCGTTCATGCTCTGTCTCTCTCTGTCCCAAAAAAAAATAAACGTTGAAAAAAAATTAAAAAAAAAAAGGGGGATATCAATTGGTTGTAAAAGCAAACGTGTAAGGATCGTATTATGATTGAATAAGCTGAGAAGGCAGGGAAGACTGACTTCACATGCTTTTAGAAATAATCTTGTGCAGAGTAACCTCCATCTCTACTGAAAATAAAATAAGTGATGGGATTAAATTTATGAATGATGAATTTCATTTATGTATAGGGTAGGATGTTTCAGGAATGAAAAATCCCTAGCTGAAAATACTCATCTATAGTATTGTAAAGTGGAAGCTGTATTCTATTTTTATAGAATGCAGACTGCTATACCCCATATTAGTACTCTGTGCTCTGTAATACTTGAAAATGTCGGACAGATGTAAAATTTCACTACATGGTCTCTCAATGCCTCTTCTAAAATTGTGATTCTATTGGGGTGTCCATTGCATCTCCAGTGGCCTATGAGTTTGTGATTTCTTAGGACAATGATTCTCAAAGAACTTTCAGTCAAACCGTTCTCCTAATAATACTGAGATGTTATTTACCCTTTTTACAGTGTGGACATTTGCACTGAAGGTGCAAAACCAGTGGTGGCTGAAACTGTTGGCCGTTGAGAGCAAGTCCAGGTAGTGGGGGAAAACTCTCCCAGAAGTCATGTTATTCAACACAATGCACTTGTAGTGAAAGAAAGAAAGAGAAGAAGGGAGGAAGGAAGAAGGGAGGAAGGAAGAAGGGAGGAAAGGAAGAGAGAAAGAAAGAGTAATGAAGAAAGATGCCTTTTATAGAGCAATAAAAATTATTAATTTTATTTGATCTCAACCCTTAATACGTCTTTTAGTAGTTTGATGGTGAGATTGGAAGTACATAAGAGCATTTTTGCTGCCTACCAATGCATGATATTTGCCCTGAGGAAAAGCACCTGTGTGGCCATTTGAGTTGCAAAGCAAACTGACTGGCTTATGTTTTGGGATATGATTCATCAAGAGACAAACCACACTTATTCAGACTTGGGTTTTGGCAGACATTTTCTCAAAAACAAATGAAAAGAGCTGGCCACTTCAAGGAAAACTACTTCAACTGAAATTGCTTTTGCCAGTGATGAAATTTAGGCTTTCGAGTTAAAACTAGAGTCATAGAAAACTTGTCTTTGCCACCGTAAACTTTTCAGCTCTGTAGCTTAAAGATTTTGAGTACTATCATATTAGTGATTATACTGATGAAAGAGATTTTTTGGTATTGTATAATGAAATATATCCACTTAAAAGATCTGCATAACCCAGTGAACCAATATTTTCCAAATGACCAATGCATAATATTACAATCATAAATTAAGTCAGAAGTGGAAGATACACAAGCCAATGTACTATGATATAAAAGAACATAAGAAGTATGATGATACGGCTTTAGATTCTACATATATCGCTTGTGGAGTTTTGGTGTCGTATTAAGAAGGTCCAGGGGTACCTGGGTGGCTCAGTCGGTTAAAATGTCCGACTCTCGATTTTGGCTCAGGTCATGATTTCACGGTTCATGGGGTTGAGCCCCATGTTGGGCTCTCCCCTGACAGCATGGAGCCTACTTGGGACTCTCTCCCTCCCTCTCTCTTTACCCCTCTCTTGCTCATGTACATGCTCTTTCAAAATAAATAAATAAACATTAAAAAAAGAATGTCCAAAATTTTATAAGAATACCACAAAAATACATCTGTATGAGGCTCGATTTTCTTCGTATTCTTCAACCAAAGTAATATACTGCAACAGACTGAATGCAAAAGCAGATAAGAAAATTCACCGGTTTTCCCATTAATCTAGACATTAAGGACAGCTTTAAAAATGTAAAACAATCCCACTATTCTTACTGAATTTTTCTGGTTTTGGAAGATAGAGCTATTTTTAATAAAAACTATGCTATTTATGCTAACATATATTTATCATTTTTAAATGAAATATTTTAACACTTCTTTTAAATATATAATAACATAAATACTGGTAGATATAATTGAAAAAACACCTCTTGTTGGGTTCTTAAATAGTTTGAGGAGTATGAAGAAGTCATAAAAGCAAAACATTTGAGAACCACTTGCTTAGGACTAACTCTGAATTTGACTGAACACCATGGACAATTCCAGTAGCACTAGAAACACCCAAGGTCTAAGTCCAGTGCATAGAATTACAGAATTCCTTGTATTCACTCTATACACCTTAAGTCATTGCAGGCCATGATTTTTTTTTCAGAGAGTTTTAGAGAAATATTTCAGAGCTGAACGTAGGGAATATTTATTGTTCTTGATCTCTTCCTTAAAAGTACATTACATTTTTAAAATTTAAAATATCTCATTAAAATGATCTGAAATAAACTGCCAGAAGGACACGTATTATGTGATAGTGTTTTATTCCTCATAAATATGAATAAAACATAAGAACATCTTGTTTAAAAGGCTAAGTCATTTAGAAGAACAATTTTTACACACCAAAAAGGAATTATATGAGCAGAGGCATTCATTGCTCTTTAGCTGCTACAAAAGCGTTTCAAGGGTAAGTTTTCTTGTTGTATAAACTCTTCTATTCTATCACTTATAGTAGGTGCTTAGTTTAATAAACTTAAAAGTCCCTGTCACTTTGTAAGTATGTGACATGAAACGACACGCACAGCGATTTGACAGGACAGTTGCTAAATATAAAGTCAGCCACGATAATCAAAGCGTCTAAAAAGAACTACATCACTAAGCTTTCTTCCAAACTCTGCAGGCTGCTAAGCGTATGCAGTTACTCCCAGATTACAAATGGTTTGTGAGCATTCTCTCTTTTTTTTTAAAGTAATAATATTCTACTTCATTGAATTTACTATACAATATTTTAAGGATTACCCAATACTGTTAGATAAGATGTATATTGGAAATTTCCAAATGTCACTATATAATTACAACCCAAAGTTACATCTATGTCTGTTCTTTGAATTACTAATTAAACTAATCTTTTGTGCCCCAAACCAGAAAGATAAAAAATGAAATATGGATCTGATTGATCAACTTTATTATAAATGATGTTTCCCTATGTTGATAACTGTTAACTTTGGGAGGTTGTAATAGCCATCAAATTATATTTACATGTGAGTGAGCAGGATGATGTCAACATGGAACGTGTAAGTATCTAAATATCGGCTTTTACGACAATTCTAACGTGGAAGCTTCAAAGAGACACAGACTTTGGAGAGGAATGACCAACTATACTGGTGTCATTTCCTTTGGGATTTTCTCTATGTTTTTTTGAGGGTTTCTCTTTAGTCTTTGGAAAGACATGGATATAATAGCGAAAAAGGGTTGTCATAATTAGATTTTATATTTAATTTTTTTTTAACGTTTATTTATTTTTGAGACAGAGAGAGACAGAGCATGAACAGGGGAGGGGCAGAGAGAGAGGGAGACACAGAATCTGAAACAGGCTCCAGGCTCTGAGCCGTCAGCCCAGAGCCCGACGCGGGGCTCGAACTCACGGACCGCGAGATCATGACCTGAGCCGAAGTCGGACGCTTAACCGACTGAGCCACCCAGGCGCCCCTAGATTTTATATTTAAAAAATTCTTATTTTTAATTGGTGTATCGTTAACATGCAACGTTATAATTAGTTTCAGGTATACAGTTTAACGATTTGACAATTGCACGCATTACAAAATGCTCACTCCAAATGCAGTTACCCCCTTTTGCCATATAAAGTTATTATAATATTCTTGACTGTATTTCCTATACTTCCCTTTCATTCCTCTGATGCATTTATTTCATTTGGAAGTTTGTGCCTCTTCATCTCCTTCACCTGTTTTTTAACCACATTTCACCTAAAGAATCAAATCTCACCTTGAATGTTTACTAAATAATGTTCACAATCACTCCCTAGATCATAGTTTGTGGAACTAGAAACTAGAGTTTGTGGAACAGTCTGTAAGGATTTTGCATCTGTGGTCTGTGTGTATCGCTGTGCTAGGTCTTGCTGGCCATTAGAGCATGTATTGAATACATGATCCTAATCTGCATGAAACCTGGATCGAGCTGAGCAGCGGGTGAAAAACACGGCATCACAGAGTACAGACAACTTACAAAGTCACTTGGTTCTGGTGAGAAATCAGACAAGGAAGAAATCAGTTTGGACTACTGAAATTGTTGGGTAAGCTTTACAGACAGGAGAGTCTGAGTTTCACAAACAATGTGGAAATTCATAGCAGTGTGGAAGTAGATAGGATATCATCTCCGGCCCCGGAAAACTTCAAGAGTCTGGTAGGAAAGAAAGATACAAAGCAATGCCTTCAATACGATGCTGTGCCTCTAACAGCAGGGGAATGCAAAGGAGCACTTTGTTTGGAGTGTTAGCCATGAACAGTTGGCCACGATGCCTGGATGAAGCTCTGAAGAATGAGTAAAAGTTAACCTGATAAAGAAAGTGGGCAGAGGCTCCATGCAGAGGGAGCAGCGAGAAGAAAGTCACAGAGCTGTGAGGTGGCAATCAGTCTGTGGAGAACATAAATTATTTACTCTGGAATAAAGGTAGGGGCCAGGTCTGAATCTTGTTGTGCGGATAGGTGGTCATGGGCAGTGGGTCAGTGAGGAACTGGGGTCGAACTGGACATGGATCTGGGGCAGGGCCAGAGAAGCAAGCCTTTGGAGGATGACAGGGGACTCCTGGTCTCCTAACCTCTCCTTCTCCTAGGCACACATCTCCAGGCAGACTAAAGGTCTTGCTGGTACGCACAGAAAGGACCACATGGAGGAGGACCCAGGAGTGATTTCTGCAGGTGGGATAAGGGTAAATGCAGAGAGCACTGCCTGAGTCTGTGTGTCCCCAGGACGAGGACATGGCTGAACCCATGTCAGAGCCTAATGCTCTCACCTGTACTTGAGAATTAACACACCAAGCTAGGGCTGTGGCGTAGGAAAATTATCTCATTTCAATAACGTCAAGGCTCAAGAATTATGGTTTGATTGTTTAAACTTGGGTTCAGGGCTTAGGGTTGTTTAACCTCGGATTCAATGTTCCTGGGATATATGTAAAATTAAAATCTGGAACGGAAACACTTAAGGTCCCTACGTACCTTCCTTTGGCTCCGTCTATGGATTCTGCAGAGCACAGCTTCCCAGTTGGTGAACTGTGGCACCGAGGAATAATACAAACGGGCCAAAAGGAGTGTTGTGAAATGCCGATTCTTCTCATCTATCATCTGTGGCCTGCATTATTGCAAAGACCCCCTAACTGTGCTCTCTGTTGCGATCCTTGCCCCCCTGTAGTCTGTGACAATTAACGTTGTGTCATCTCGACTGGCCAAGGGATGCCCAGATAGCTTGTAAAATATTAGTTTCTGGCGTGTCTATACAGGTGCTTCTGGAAGAGATTAGCGTCTGATTTAGTGGACTGAGTGAGGAGGTCTGCCCTCACCAATGGGGTGGGCATCCCCTAGGGCAGGGGGGTCCCGAATAGAAAAAAAGGTGAAGGAAAGGTGACTTCCCTCTTTTCTTGAGCTGAAACATCCATCGTCTCCTGCCTTTGGACATCAGAGCTCCTGGTTCTCAGTCTTTTGACCCCAGACCTCAGTTATACCATCAACTCCCCTAGTTGTCAGGCCTTGGTACTTAGAGAAGAACACCACAGCTTTTTTGGTTTTTCAGCTGGCAGGTGGCAGGCTGTTGTGGGACTTCTAGGCCTCCATAACTGTGTGAGCCAATTCCCATAATAAATATATATATAAATAACAAATTCCCATAATAAATATATATATAAATTCCATAACTCCATAACTGTGTGAGCCAATTCCCATAATAAATATATATATATAAATAATAAATATATATATGTGTGTGTGTATGTGTGTGTATATATATATATCTCCATATGTCTTATTGGTTCTGGTTCTCTGGAGAACCCTGACTATTACAGAGTCTATCCTCAACACAGAGGATAAAGTCATCTTTTCAATCATATATGTTTTATATCCCTCCTGTGCTATCAAACCTGCCTTGGCTTCTCAATCGCACTTAGAGGAAGTCCTCACAGTGGCCAGTAGAGCTCCCTATCATCTGACCTCTGTTATTCGTCCCATTTCATATCACACGATTGCCTGCCGTGGTTATTTTGCTCAGTGTGCCACGGCCACCATCTTGTTTCTTAAACAAGCTGGTGACATTCTTTATCTCCACTTTGGATGTGCTTCTGACTCCCGCCTGGAGAGCTCTTCTCCCACAGAACCACCTGACTCATTCCCTCATCTCCTCCAGGTCTTTGTTCAGATATCCTATTTTTGGTGAGGTCTTCCCTGACCACGCTATTCAAAATTGGCCAGCACTACCATTGCTAAAGACAACCCTAATTTTTACTTTAGTTTGTTTATAGTTTGTCTCCCCTGACCAGAATGTGAACTCCATGACGGCAGGGATGTTTTGTTGTTGTTGTTGTTGTTATTATTCATTGCTGAATCACTACTACCTAGAGAACTTGATAAAGAATAAGAGCTCGATAACAGTGTTTTTGTATGAATGAATACACAAATAAATTTTGACATAATGGAATAAAAACTTCAACTGGATTTAAAACCCATTATCAGAAGAATTTAAAAATTACATTTGTCAGTAGGAGAGCTGTTGTGGTATTTAAATATAACAAGGCCTTATAAACTTAGAATGATTATAACATCAATGGCTTATATATTTTTATTACCTTGTTATTTAAAAATAACACCAAGAGAGACCATCAGAATTTGAATAAGTCATCATTAAAATTTCTTGTGGAGGAATCATATGGAAACATTTCAGGCATTAAAACCAGATACTGAAAACATATGCTCATGTAAAGACCATGGGAAACTTATCATAAACATTGAAGATATATTAAAAATATTATTTAAAAATCACATTGATCTTAAGGTACTGTCTGTATATTTACTCATAATTATATAAAGGAAAACCATTATTTTTCTCACACAGCCCAACATACGTCCCCAAATCCTTCCACTTTACCCCATTTGCCATGCAAAATTATGACTTACTATGTATGTTATTAAGTAAATAAGGGTGGCAAGTTCTGGTCTAGAGGGCTCACCATGAACCAATATTCCAAAGTGTGAATGTGGGCTTGAGGGATGGGGACCCGATGTGTCTACACTCGAGGCTGTGGGTGAGTTGTGAAGTCTCTACTGTTGATGCTGAAAAGGTGGGTAGGTTCTCAGCGTGAGTTGCCTTGAATGTCACAATGAAGTTTTTGGCCTTTATTTTATAGGGATGGAGCAAGGAGTGGCAAATTTGTTCATGAAATATTAGACCACATCTATGGCATTTCACAGGCCAAATGATACAGTCACATGTTCACAGTGGTCAAGATTTGCTAGAATACGAGTTTTTACTCATGGGTCTCACCCTTTCATATGCAAGCCCTAATCCACTCTCTGCCCTTTTCTATACTGCATCACCTCCCACACAAAAATCAACTCGCTAGAGATAACGGTCTCCTGAATTTGTCAAGCAGGACTTGATCACAGCCTGTTTTAATTTGGAGGGTCAGGTATACAGAAGGCCAAAGCTACTTGTTCTTCTTGATAAGAGTGTGAGAAGATTGGGTTGGGGGAGGAAGCTGTTCATATAAATTCTGCTGTGACTGTCAACGTTCCTGATTATTTTGTTTCAGAAAAGAAGAGGTTCTTCTGAGTGGAGCCCATGCCTTCATGGTCAGGACGTTAGTTGGTGTTCCAGTCACGGTGAAGGAAAGGAGGTGAAAAGAAAGAGTTATATAAATCTCAGCAGCACTGAAGACATTCTGTGATTCCCAACACTTGTGGGTGATTTGAGTTATCACCCCTGGGTGCAAAGAGTCTGCAGGCATCATACTGTCGAGGGCCTACTATAGAGGACGACCAGACCTGTTGTCCATCTAAAAGACTTGAAAAGTTTCCAGAAGGGGCGCCTGGGTGGCTCAGTCGGTTAAGCGTCCGACTTCAGCTCAGGTCATGATCTCGCAGTCCGCGAGTTCGAGCCCTGTGTCGGGCTCTGGGCTGATGGCTCAGAGCCTGGAGCTTGCTTCCGATTCTGTGTTTCCCTCTCTCCCTGCCCCTCCCCCGTTCATGCTGTGTCTCTGTCTCAAAAATAAATAAACGTTAAAAAAAAAATTAAAAAAAAAAAGTTTCCAGAAAAGAGTAGTAGCTGGTGATGTTTAGGCTGAGCACTCCTGATGACGGACAGCATGCCTCACAGGGGTGCTGGCGGTCATGTGATCGAGCTGATTAAAAGCTGACCGACAGTAACCCTGAAACATGGAGGGTGGTCTCAGAGCATATATAAAATCTAAGTCAAAACCTCAATTTCGAGTAGATAGAGCATACAATGACCTGGAAAATGGATCTGAAGATTCAGGTCCCGGGTCATACAGAAAGATCTGGAAGGAGGGTGATGGTTCTCTGGGTCCCACCAGGTGTAGAGCTGGTTGGATTCTCCCCACAGTGCCCCCATGCCCTTGATTCAGCTCAGGTGGGCCCTTATTTCTGTCTAGGAATCAGGATCAGATCTTATCCAACTTCTACACTCATTTCAGTGGTTTACTAAACATATATGTATCAGGTATTGTACTAGCTGCTGGGAATACAAAACATAATGTAGTTTGTCTTTGCTTGAAAAGTCACCGGCTGCTGGGATTATAGATTGCTGACAGGGAACCATGGTGGATCCCACCAGGGGAGTTGTAGCAGTGGGGGGAGTCCTGGGAAGGAATTCACTCGGGCTTCACTTTGAAGAGAGGTATTCGGAGCAGGATCTTGGCCACCTTCACTTGGGTGAGCTTGCCAAGATGTGGATTTGAGGCTTCCTATAAGCACAGCCATGGTCACTGTTCATATCCAGGCTGAGGGCCGCAGACTTAAGCTGAACCCTGGCAACTGGAACCATGAGGTTTGCTGATCAATAGATTCTTTCTGTTTGTGCTCTTCAAGATGTCATCAGAGTTGAGCCACACTTGCTGAGTAGTATTCCAGAGATAATTATTTACATGTAGCCCAATAGCTGAGGCTAATGAAAAAATTCACCTTAACGTCACCATGAGGTACTCTGAAAGTCTGAGCTCTATGGAAGGCCAGACGTGGATGAGAAGTCGGGCAGCACCTGACATCTAGTCAGGAGGCAGCTAGCTCGGTGTCCAAAACCGCCTTGGGCCATTGGCTTCTCCATCCTCAAGGACAACTCCTCTGAAATCAAACTAGGTAGCATTCCCCCAAATAAATTCAAGCCTGACAAAACCGTTGAAGGCAGAGCAAAATGATCCCCGAAATATAGCCATGTCTTGCAACATTGCAGTGAATACACTGGAAAGTGAAATATGATTCTGGCAACATTTAAATATAGAACGCATGTGATATTTGCATGGGCTAAACCTGGCTCAGACAGAAGACACCCTAAGGAGGCTCTAAAATCTAGTACTAGTATTTTCTCTTCTCTGAGTTAGGAAAAGGAATTACAACATTATTTGGACTACTCTTCATAGGCAAAGTTATATATCCTTAAAATGTACTAGTATGCTAAGTGTATGCATTCAGGATATAGTGTGGAAATGCACACGGACTCTCTCAGTGTAAAAAGGAATCACAATTGTACATACACAATAACCGCATGCAAAATGAAGACGTTGATAGGAGGACAACTAAATTTTTAAATTTTAGTAGACAAGGGGGGAAAAACCCCCACTGCATTTGGGTGAGCGGTCTTATCCGCCCTGATCTCATTCCCAGAACCAGCCGGCTAATCCTGGTCTGCAGTCTGAAGTATGTGCCTGTTCCCACCTCCTTCCACCCCACCCAGCAGTGGGTGGGTTTTACATCTCTTAGCAACAGCTCAGGAAGAGTGTTTCCGCTTTAAATTAATTAATATGCTTCATCAATCCAGTGCTGCTCTTGGTATGAGTTAATGTCAAATAGAGTTTGCTGACGCGGCAGGGAAACCACTGACTCTACCGAAACAGCAGGACCTCTGAGCGATGTTTGCTGCATACACACCAAAGGCTGCACGGTGTTCATGGTGGGGACGGTTTCTTTGGCAATCCACCTAACAAAAGTAAGGAAAGTCTGGCCTCGTTAGTACCTCCTTTGTATTCGAGCATATTATTTCAGAAGGGAGGGAGATGTTTTACCCGTTATCTTGTCTTGATTCTTTAAATCTCTGTGCATGCTTTGGTTCCTTCGTATTTTATTTGCATGAACATGTTCTAAATTCAATCCAAAGGTGAAGGAACCTTGGACCTGGCTGGGACCTAGGACCGAGAAGCAGGATTTCAGAAAGTTTGAGTCCTCACTGGCGTGGGTATTGTCATAAACCATCACTTGCGGGAAACCAGCTTCACAAAGGAAGCCTACGAGAAGTACATCAAAGATTACGTGAAATCAGTCAAAGGCAGATTTGAAGAACAGAGGCCAGAAAGGGTGAAACCTTTTATGACAGGGGCTGCAGGACAAATCGAGCACATCCTTGCTATTTTTAAAAACTACCAGTCCTTTATTGGTGAAAACATGAATCCGGGAGGCATGGCTGCCCCGCTGGCCTACTGCGAGGAGGGTGTGACCCCATATATGATCTTCTTTAAGGATGGTTTAGAAATGGAAAAATGTTGACGAATTTGGCTATTAACTTTGGACGTTATCACCCGTCGTCATAGCTGGCCGCTGCTCATTCACGCAACACCAGGACTGAAGACGGATGGGACTGACGTCATCTTGAGCTCTTCATTTATTCTGACCTTGCTCTATCTGGAGCGGAGGCATCGTTTCTAAGAAAACGTGCCATGTAGGTTGTTTAAAAATAAAATGCATTTAAACTCAAAAAACCTCTTTACCGTCAAGGTAAAGAAGGACCTTTGAGATGTTGTGGTATCATTTAGAAGGGACAGATTACAGGGCGAGCGCAGAGCTGGGATAATTGAGCTGTAAAGCTCAATTGAGCTGAAAAGACAAGGCTGCCATTAGTACGGGGACAGCGGCGTGCAAATAGGCACATACGTGTGTTCTGATTTATTTGGAATATTCTTACCTGCGGCAAATTACCCCCAGACACGCCCAGAGACAACCTGAGCTCTGCTTCAGGCTTGTTTGGGACATATTCAGCCCATCAGGTGGCTTCTCATCACCCTGCCTCCCACCCGGAGCCCCGCAAGGCACGCTTATTTATAAAACGTCTGAAATCCAGAACACACCTGTTCCAGAAAAACAAAATGACACAAAAGTTCTGGAGCAAGTAGGTGAGCCCACAGAAGCCTGAAGGGAACTGCTGTGGGATCAAGTATTAACAGGGCCAGGCAGAGCAAACCATCGCACGGAAGGACGTTTCTGTGAAAAAAATCCCGTTGAGAGATGCCGGGAGTGGGCTGTGCCCATGGGAATGGCAGCGGAAAGTTCTGGAGCTACACGAGCCGGCCGGTGGGAGTGAAAATCCCTTTGTGGGGCGAGACCAGCCGAGGAGGGGTTGGGAAGCAGTGCCTCTTACCTTCAAAGGGTTTGAATTTGCCTCTGGGCTCGGTGAGGAGTCGGACGTATCATAAATGAGCATCATCTACTTGGGAGAGGGGAAAGAAGGCAGCATAGAGTTGCTCTCCTCGGCCAAACACGGCATTCATCAGGTCTGAGTGTCGCAAGCAGAAAGAAGTCATCGCTTACAAGATGCTGGGCGCTACCTGAAGCGCTTCACGCTTAACTAGTTCTCACGGCGCACGTGAACTTGCCATTTCTGTCAGTCCAGGCTGGTCAAATATCGCCATTTTGACGTGGTTTTAAACTATCGCTTCACACATTCTTCCGCCTGACGGATTTGAAAGACTTGCTAAAAACTCGCCCCATGTCACAAAGCTAGTGAGTAGCTACAGATCAAGTGTTCTTGCAGGGACAAATGGTACACTCGAAAGGGGACGCTGGAAGAAACGTAATGAGAGACTGATTACAAATGGGGTTAAGAGAAATCAAGAAGGAGGGGGAACCTCCTGGAAAAGCCAGCCTAGAGAGGTAAAGGAAACGGACATGAATGGGTACGGACCTCAGGACAGAGTGGGCACTGGGAGACGGCTGGAGCTGGAAGAAGGGTCGAGTTGAACAAAATACCAAAGGGATATGTGTGTGTGTGTGTGTGTGTGTGTGTGTGTGGAGGGGAGGGCTGTAAGTCACCATGACTCATGCATGGCCTTATAAATGGCGTTAGCATTTTTCTTTTTTCGTATCTAAAAGGTCTGGCGTCAGGTGTTTATTCTTTTTAATACGCAGTCCCTGTCAAAAAATTCCGTAGGCGCCATTCTGGGCACAGCAGGGGCATTTCATGGGCCACGGCCACGGAACGACAGCTAGAAATTAGTCATTAGTTCGTAAAAGACATCCATTTATTGTCAAGCCTTAATTAATAGGTATCCAACTGGCCAGGACACTCAACTAGACTTCTGTGTCCCCTTCATCTTCTGCTCCCTGCCAGCTCACATTTAGGAGGAAGGGGCAATGACAAGCCAACACGCTAAAATCAGAGTTTTAAAAAGCCATCTGTGCCCAGAGGAGCAAGCCCTTGGTAAGCTTCTGGACTCTGCCAGCCATGCTCGACTCCTCTCTCAATCCTCTGTCTTCTTACCTGTCTGTTGCCAACCTTTGCTGCTGTTCCAACCTGTAGTCTTCATGTGCTCCGACCTGTGACTGTCCCCTGACTCTGGCCTCTGTGATTCAGGGAAGTTCAGGCCCAGGTAACTCGTGGATGTGCCGGCTGGTCCCTCCTGTTCCCAATGGCCCTCAGATCCCAATGTGCCCCTGTCCTCCACCGACTCCCATCTGCTGATAGTGATATGTGGGAAACTTGGCCTTTCTCAGAAATAGCTGGAACGTGAGAAGTTATTCCCCCAGAAGGAAGCCAGGCTGTGTGAGGAAGTCTTCAATCTTAGGGATAATTTCTTCTATTTTAAAAATGTCAGAGGGGTGCCCGAGTGGCTCAGTTGGTTGAACATTTGACTTCGGCTCAGGTCATGACCTCAGTTCGTGAGTTCCAGCCCTGCGTCGGGCTATCTGCTGTTAGCGTGGAGCCTGCTTCAGATCCTTTGTCCCCCTCTCCCCCTCCCCTCCCCTGCTCATGCTCTCTCTCTCGAAAATAAACATTAAAAACATAATGTCAGAACATCCCAATCATACCCAAAATATCCAAGTTAGTCAGATTTGCATAATCTATTTGACAATCTATCTGGGGCTCTCCAATCGCTAAATGTCAGAGGTGATGTCATGCTTCATGCTTCCAGTGGATCGTCCGTATTTCTGGTCACAGGAAACTCCTCTTCACCTTAAGTCTAAGTTTTTAAAAGTTCAAAGCACCTAATGGTTGCACGTGAAGTGAGTTTTATATCACGTTTTGATGCGAAAGTCCCGTAACAAACAGGCTTTTACAAGGAATTTATTCCGAAAAGCAACTTTCAGGCTCTGTCCCGAGGTCAGTACACATTCCTGTCCATTTCCCTCACCCCCTGTATCCACAACAGTGTATAGTGAGAAGAAATATTAACACGAAGACTCTGATACATGGAGAAATCCTGGAAGGGTGTTCTGAATCATCAAATCAGAAATTCATAGCGTCATCGGCATTAGTATATTACCTGGTATTGTCAGTCTTTAAACATCGTCAAGTCACGTATGAACTACAGAGTATGAACTGATCAGACCAGTTTTCCCCAACTATTTCTGAGAATTGACAGGTTTCATACAAAAGAAATTCCACTGAATTCTTAGTTCTATCTTTTCCAACGGTTCAGGTTATCCTCGTGCTTGAAGCACCTGCTCTATTTTTAACCTTCCCTTACGTGTCACTTATATGATACAAACCAGGACCTGTAAAACTGGAAGAACTGCTTGATAAGAACTCCAGCCCATTTCCCCACCGCTTGCAGGATATCATAAGCCCGTTCTGAAATCAGACATGCGCTCTCCATCTTGTTTTTCCTTTACCATCTCTAGACAGGAGATTCCCCACCACCCACACCCCCTGCTCCAAGTCACCCCCATCCTTCCCTCATCCCGCCCCACCCCCCCTCCAGTCCTGTCTTGAGACTTTGGCTCGGCTCCTTGGGTAGCAGGATTTGCGATCAGAACCGGCAGGTGGCGCCCTTTGGTGACCCTCAGTCATGAACACCGGAGTGTTTCTTTTGGGACCTTCCCCCTTACACCTCTGCTTGTCTCCGTTAAATTGTCAGTTAGGTTAACGCTCCCACAGTTACCAGAGCAGGGGATGGCACTGGCAGATGGCAGCTGTTTGGAGTCATAAGGTGCCAGATCTATGAAGCATCCCTGGGGGACAGGCTTCCGTTTTCTGAGAGTCCTGCTCCTCGTCCCCCACCACCTTCTTTATCTGATGTCTGCTGGACAGTATACATTTTCCAAGGATCGATTCCAGGGTCACTTCCTATATCTCACCTAGGAGATTTTTCTCATCTGGGTTTCTAATTTCCCTCCACATTCTATTGCATGTTGTTGTTGTTGCTGCTTTTGTCTGCCTGCACGCCTCTTTACGAACAGCTTTGTGGGGCCACGATTGCTTCTTCTCCAGTGCTGTTTACTTCAAGGCTTTTTGAAGAGCCTGCGTGCAAGGCCAGTCTTGTGTGATTACAACAAACAAACGCTGACGCACTTTGAGGGCCTCACTGCAATAATTTTTATTATTGGTGCCTCCTCGGAAACTTGTGAGTTTCTGCCACTTTGGTTATTCTTATTGGTGTTTGCAAGGCCATTCCAGCTGTGCCTTTACGACGCAGCTCCTGGGGCGCCTGGGTGGCTCAGTCGGTTAAGCCCTCTGACTTTCGCTTAGGTTATGGTTTGTGGGTTTGAGCCCTGTGTCGGGCTCTGTGCTGACGGCTCAGAGCCTGGAGCCTGCTTTGGATTCTGTGCCTCCTTCTCTCTGCCCTTCCCTTGATCATGTTCTGTCTCTCTCTCTCAAAAATAAACAGACATTTAAAAAATTAAAAAAAAAAAAAAGACACAACTCTTGTCTCGGCGCCCTTATTTTCATCGTGACCAGGGGCATTGCCAGTTGCTGCTTTTGTCATTTTGCCATCCTTCGTCTCTCTCAATGTTCCCGGGAATCACTCCACTCTATCTCACAGCCTCCCAACGCGAGGCAGATAACAGTATTGCCCTGGGCACATTTAGCACTAGAAACATTCCATGTGTGACGTTCAGAATATGGTCTCAATAAATCCCCACAATAATTTGTCCAGGGATAAGTTAATTTCCTTTTATCAACGATGAATCACAGGTTAAGAGACTTGCCGCCCGGCAATCCTCAATCCTAAATCATTGCTCTTTCTACCGGGCCAGTAGTTCTCAAAGTGCGATTTCCACACTTTGACAGCAGCAGCACCTGAGAACTTGCCAGAAATGCTAGTGCTCAGACCTTGCCCCAGACCTACTGAATCAGAAACACTGGCAGTGGGACCCAGGGTTTCATTTTTTTTTTTTATGTTTATTTATTTTTGAGAGACAGACTGTCCGAAGCAGGCTCCAGGCTCTGAGCTGTCTGCACAGAGCCCGACACGGGGCTCAAACTCACGAACTGTGAGATCATGACCCGAGTCGAAGTCAGATGCTTAACCAACTGAGCCACTCAGGTGTCCCATGGGCCCAGGGTTTCAATGTGTCCTCCATGTATTCTGATGCAAGCTTAGGTCTGAGAGTCACTTCACAAGACCAGTGATTCTCCACACTGGCTGTACATTAGATTCATCTGGGAAGTGTTAAACAACAACAACTTTAATGCCAGGGCCCCACCTTCAGACCAATTAGCTCAGAATCTTTAGAGGCTCGGACTTCAGTATCATTAATAAAAAAAAAAAATCTCCAAGTGTAACGTGCCACTAGATGTAAGATCCTTGGCTCTGAATGATGCAGAGTCTATGTTGACTGCGAATTCTTTTGGTCCTCAAGAAGCATCCCCAGGTGGGGCGCCTGGGTGGCTCAGTCGGTTTAGCATCCAACTTCAGCTCAGGTCATGATCTCGTGGTTTGCGGGTTCCAGTCCCACATTGGGCTCTGTGCTGACAGTTCGGAGCCTGGAGCCTGCTTTGGATTCTGTGTCTCCCTCTCTCTCTGCTCCTCCCCCACTCATGCTCGGTCTCTCTCTTCTTCAAAAATAAGTATTAAAAAGAAAGGGTTGCCTAAATATATACATATATATATGTATATGTGTATATATACATAAATACATATATATGTATATGTGTGTATATATATAAATATATACATATATATGTATATGTGTGTGTATATATATAAATATATACATATATATGTATATGTGTGTTATATATAAATATATACATATATATGTATATGTGTGTGTATATATATAAATATATACATATATATGTATATGTGTGTATATATACATATATATACATATATATATGCCTAAAAATATATATAAAGAAGCATTCGTAAGAAAGGTATGACATGAATGTAGTCAAGCACACAAATGGTTTTTTGAATTGTGCAATGCTATCAACCTGTTAACTCTGTGTATTCCGACAGTAAGTGTCCCAGCAAATACAGTAAATATAGCTAATCCACAAATATGTACATGCCTGTACAGATACACACCTTACCCAACAAGCAGTGCAATGATCATAGGAAACAGCCTGCTTAGGTTCTGGATTCGATGCACACTTCTATGCTTGATATCAGGCGAGCTAGCTGCTCTATATTCACTGTATTGCTGACAATATTAGCTAGAGCCTCCCCCATAGAAAAGCACGAACCACCTACATAAGGGTCATCGTACACATGCTTTTTGTTTGTTGTTGTTGTTTTGCTTCGGAACAAAGTGAAAATTGGCCCCGATACAGGAAGGACCCTAGCTGTGGCCACCCACATCACAAGGAATCATAACAAGAAAAGGGGATTTTGCAGCTTCTGACTTCTTTCCCCAAGCTGAGGGATATTTTTTTTTTTCTCCAACAGAGGCAATTAGCTATTTCTGCGATAAACTAGTTTGGGTTCTCGTGCACAGAATAAGTGATGCACGGTGTTGAGGGGAGAAAAGATGGGATAAAACTCCATTTTATATTCTACAAAGAATGTTCTCCTACATTCCTGCTTGGTCATGTACTTTCTCATGGGTCTAAAGCTTTTCACCTTTACAGTCTTTACAGCTGGCTATCATTCCCTATTTAACTATGAGTAAACTCAGCTCAAAGTGTGTAAGTCACTGGCTGATGGTGACAAAATTAGTGACAGGGCACAGGATTGCTGAGCCCAGAGTCTGGTTTTTTTTTGTTTTTTTTTTTGTTTTTTGTTTTTTTTGAGACCATACTTACTTAAATATGGGGCTAGTGACAGCTCTATGCAGAGGGAAGCAAAAGTTAAGCAAACCCAAAGAAGCATGATCTTTCGATTACACTGTGGAAACACTGAAAATTGCTTTTATGGTTTACTAACTACTACCCTTCAAAAGCAAATATGCTGCCTAAACTGCTAACGTGCATTCAAGGCAAGGCTTATTCATTTGAAAAGATCCAGCATAGGGTGTTACTATAAATAACTTCATTCTCTATAACAGAAACTCATCTATCACCATTCTAATTAGTACGTGACTAAAGAAGTAAGTAGTTCACAAAGGCATCTGTAGCATTTGGTGACTGTAATAATGGCTTTCAAGTTCCAAGGACACGTCACTTTTCCAGCCTCCTTCTCATTTACATATCTCTCACTCTCCATTATTCTCAGGCTCTAAATAAAGTTATTGGTATTCTTTCCTAAACTTAAAAAAATATATATGTAATAATGGTTACAGACACTCTCAATGACTAGAAAAACAGAACAGCACAGGGAAGAAAGAAAATCATTACATACTCTGCCCTCAGAGACAGGAAGTCACTGCCATCATTTTGGTATAGGTCTATGCATTTTTTGTGAGTAAACATTTTTACCTGCTTAACACCGTAACATATAAACTGTTTTATCTGGTTTTACACTAATTAATATGTTAGGATTATTTCCTCTATAAGGTCCGTATTTTACAATTTTGGGTGGTTCCACAGTATTCTATCTCATGTCGTTTCCATTATTTACTTACAAATTTCCTCCTATTTACTGTTAAACCTTTTTCATGTTTAGAAGCAACACTGAGCTAAATAAACATCCTCGTACGTTAAATCCTGTACAACTCTTGTGTCTTATTCAGGAAAAATCCCCACAAGTGGATTTGCTGGGTCAAAATCTTTGTAAAAAATTTAAGAATATGTTTTATTGATCCTACTCCAGACAAATTACCAACTTACACTCCCACCAGAAATGGCTTTTGCTTTGCATCCTCACCAGGCATGGAATTAAAAGGATGCTTTGGCCAATCGATCGTTGGAAAATTATACTGTGTTAAAATGTGCATTTCTTTGTCATTGCTGGTCTTTAGAGATCATTTTGACTTCAGTATTATTCAAGGGGAATGAGTAAGCCTGAAAGTCAGCCAAAAAAACAATTTAGCTCCTTCCTGTTGCACAGGGCACTTATGAAAATCCACACAGGGGTGCCTGGGTGGCTCAGTTGGTTAAGTGTCTGACCCTTGATTTTGGCTCAGGTCACGATCTCAGGATCGTGTCGGAGCTCTATCTGGGTTTGGAGCCTGGGTAAGATTCTCTCCCCCTTCACTGTCTGCTCCTCCCCTGCTTGCTCACACTGTCTCAAAAAAAAAAAAAAAAAAAAAGAAAGAAAATCCAGGGGGCGCCTGGGTGGCTCAGTAGGTTAAGCGGCCAACTTCAGCTCGGGTCATGATCTCGCAGTCCGTGAGTTCATACCCCGTGTCGGGCTCTGTGCTGACAGCTCAGAGCCTGGAGCCTGTTTCAGATTCTGTGTCTCCCTCTCTCTGACCCTCCCCCGTTCATGCTCTGTCTCTCCCTGTCTGAAAAATAAATAAAACGTTAAAAAAAATCCATATATTATCTTGGCTGATAAGCTCTTCTTTAAGCTTGTGCTACAAGAACCTGCTCAATCTCTTAAAAGATTACAGTTATCTCAAAGAAACATGACAAGCCACTGTGTGTGCATGTGTTCATAACCACACTCAGGAAGCATTAGCTCTTTTTCTTACCCTTCCTTAGAGTTAATCGGCTCTGATAAAAACTATTTGTCGAAATGAAATGTCATTTTGAGAATACAGTTTTACATGCACCAATGGCCTGCCACAAAATATAGTTTTTTTTTTTTAAAATGGAGTAATCCAATTTCACTCAAGGAGTAAATGCTCATTAAAGCATAAGACCACCTCTATGGCAATCCAAGACAGAGGCTTCTGACGCTGGTTAATCTACAGGAGTGAGACCAATAAAAAAGCTTTTAAGGGAAGGTACGTATAACCCTCACTGTAATCCAGCAGCGATTGTGGATCCATGTTCCAGAGCCCATGTTAGTGTTTTTAAATTAAGAGATGTGCTGGCAAGAAGTCAGCAAAACGGAGGAAATGGATTACAGTAATTGTAAAACAAACAAACAAACAAACAAACAAACAAAAGGCTGATTAGTTCTACAAGGGGTGTGATCTAACCCACTAGGCCCAATTCACTCTGTGACTCCAGAGAAAGGATCCTATACGTTGCTCTAAGGTTGGCAATGCTGTAAGTGAAGTTTCTTCAGATCCCTGTGTGATCAGCCTGGGAACGCAGGTTACCAATGGCGACACCATATTGCTTTTAGGTTTGCGATTTGTTTTTCCGCTCATTTGAGAGAACCACAGATGCTCGTTTTCTTACAAACGGAATCTGAGAGCAAACTGAGAAGCAAAGTGTTTCTTTTTTTGTGGGGGAAATTGCTAACTAGGTGGAATTCTTCAGTTTCAGGAAGGGCGATCTCCAGGGTCTTTTCCGCACCCAATGCGATGCTGCATTTTTCTGTATTGGAGGTAACGGTTTAAGAAATGTTCTGAGATTACCTGAGAGCTGAGCAATGAGCACAGGCCAATTTTAGTTGGGATCTACCTTTAAAACTGTTGAGTGAAGGAATGTGAGTCATTGATAATCTGTGAATCTAAATTAAATTTGTTGGTGCTGCCGACAGAACATCACGATTTGCTTCTGATCAACAGAATACGGCAGAAGTAATGAAAAAACCACTCCCTTGATTATGTTATGTTATAGAAGATTGTCTGGCTAGCATACACTCGAGAGTCTCCTCCTTCATTGCTGGCTTTGAAAAAAGTAAGCTTCCGAGGGTCCTACAACCACAGGAAAATGAATTCTGCAAACAACTACAGAGAGCTTGCAAGTGGATCCTTCCCCAGTTGAGCTAGCAGATAAGACCGCGGCCCTGGCTGACACCTCGACTGCAGCCTTTTAGAGGAGCCAGTAAAACCATGCCCAGACCCCTGAACCACAGAAACCGAGAGATGATAAACACGCATTATTTTAGGCTGCTCATTGTGTGGTGATTTGTTATCCAGCAATATAAGTAGATACTGATTTTGGTACTGGCCGTGGGGCACTGCTGTCATAAATATCCCAGAATGTGGGAGTGTTTTTGGAACCCCCACATAATAGTGGGTGCAGGCTAGAAAAACTATGAGCATAATAAAGGAAAAGAAACCTTAATAATGTATAATCTTATGAAAATGGATAAGCACTTATTGCTGGGGACAGAGGAACACGAAAACACTAGGCGTGGTTTTAAACAGTGAACACAGATGGCACGGCAACTATTGTTAAAACTGTATTGAATATCTGAAAGTGGCCAAGACAGTAAATCTTTTTTAAAAAAAAAAACTTTTTTTTAACGTTTATTTATTTTTGAGACAGAGAGAGACACAGCATGAACGGCGGAGGGGTAGAGAGAGAGGGAGACACAGAGTCAGAAGCAAGCTCCAGGCTCAGAGCCCGACGCGGGGCTCGAACTCGCAGACCGTGAGATCGTGACCTGAGCTGAAGTCGGACGCTTAACCGACTGAGCCACCCAGGCGCCCCAAATCTTAAAAGGTCTCATCACAAGAAAAAACATTTTGTAACTATGTATGGTGATGCATGTTGACGAGACTTATTATGATCACTTCACAATATAACAAACGTCAAATGATTATGTTGTTCACCTGAAACTAACACAACGTTATGTCATTTGCACTTAAGTAAAAAACTAAGATTCAAACAGCTAACACAGTTACAACTTGATGGATATAAACTAAGCAGACTGGGTGCAGTCATCTTTGGGAGGCTATGGACCATTCTCCTATCAAAAAAGTATTAATTTTTCTCCAAAAATTTCAACTTCTTATAATTTTTTTTAAGATTTTTTTTTTCAAAGTTTATTTATTTTTGGGACAGAGAGAGACAGAGCATGAATGGGGGAGGGGCAGAGAGAGAGGGAGACACAGAATCGGAAACAGGCTCCAGGCTCTGAGCCATCATCCCAGAGCCTGACGCGGGGCTCGAACTCGCGGACTGCGAGATCGTGACCTGGCTAAAGTCGGACGCTTAACTGACTGCGCCACCCAGGTACCCCAACTTCTTATAATTTTTAAAACCATTTAATTCCAGTATAATTAACGCACAGTGTTGCATTAGTTTCACGTGTATAGTGTAGTGATTCAACAAATCTATACATTACTCAGGGCTCATCATGATAAGTGTACTTTTACTCTCCTTCACCTCTTCCACCCACCCACCCCCACACTCCCTCTGTCCACTCTCTGCTGGTTGTCTATAGTTAAGAGTCTGTTTTGGGGTTTTGCCTTTTCCTTTGTTCATTTGTTTTGTTTCTTAAATTCCACATACGGGTGAAACCATATGGTGTTTTTCTCTGACTCATTTCACTTAGCATTATGCCCTCTAGCTCCAACCATGTTGCAAATGACAAGATTTCATTTTTGTGTGTGTGGCTGAGTAATATTCCATTGTGTGTGTGTGTGTGTGTGTGCATGGATGTCATGTATGTATGTATATATACATACATGCATGAACACACACACATTTTTACCCATTCATCTATTGCTGGGTACTTGGGCTGCTTCCATAATGTGGCTATTTTAAATAATCCGGCAATAGTCATAAGAGTGCACAGATACTTTCAAATTAGTGTTTCTGTATTCTTTGGGTAAATATCCAGCAGTGTGATTACTGGATCACAAGGCAATTCTATTTTTAATTTTTGGAGGAACCTCCATATTGTCTTCCACAATGGCTGCACCCATTTGCATTCCCACCAACAGTGCGTGAGGGTTCCTTTTTTTCCACATTGTCGCCGACACCTCTTTCTTGTGCTTAGCCATTCTGACAGGTGTAAGGTGATATTTCATTGTAATTTTGATTTGCATTTCCCTGGTGGAGTGATGTTGAACTTTTCATGTGTCTTTGGCCATCTGTATGTCTTGGGAGAAATGTCTGTTCATGTCTTCTGCCCATTTTTAAATTGGATTATCTGATTTTTTTTTCTGTTTATTTGTGTAAGTTCTTTATATATTTTGTATATGGGCTGCCGAAGCGAGCACAGTTCTTTATATATTTTGGATACTAACCCTTTATCAGATACATCATTTGCAAATATCTTCTCCGATTCAGTAGGCTGTCTTTTAGCTTTGTTGATGTGCAGAAGCATTTTGATGTAGTCCCAGTGTTCATTTTTGCTTTTGTTTCCCTTGCCTTTGGAGGCGTGTCTAGAAAAATGTTGCTACAGCCCATGTCAGAGAAATTACTGCCTGTGTTCTCTTTTGGACTTTTATGGTTTCAGGTCTCACATTCAGGTCTTCATTCCACTTTATTTTTGTGTATGGTCCTCAACACATTTTTTGATTAGCTTCAAACACAAAATGATGCTTCAGTTCCTAAAATGAGTAGGTAGTATTGACAATAAGGACAAATGGTAACTTCTTCATAGATAAATGGTAAGAATTTGACCCCCTCACGAAGACTAAGGTGCGTGGTCACATCTAACAATTTTCAGGGGCAGAAAATCTTTTTAATTGAAGTTTTTAAAAAAATCAGCAAGTTAGATAAAGTGTGACCCGATGGCATGTAGCCAGCGAGTGCATTCAGGCGTTAGATTGGCAGTTGGTGATAAAAGTCTTACTCTCAGGCCTTGGCATGAAGGAGTTTTATGTGGATGAACTGTGGGAACAGGCTGCGTGGGCCCTTGTAGAACGCACCAGCTCATCTGTTCAGCTATGGCGCAGGCGTGAGGGAGGTCTCGCTCTCTCTGGTAGATTAACGGCACCCAGAAACACTGGGGTTTATAGGAGAACCTCTTATAAAAAACCTAAAACTTTGAAAATGAGATTGTGTGGTAACCGGTTGTACTCGTTAAGGCCTTCGTAGGCAACCGAACATTTATGTGTATGTTTCTTGTTTCCCATCTCTGACACCTGGAGGGGTCCACACGTCGTCATGTCACCCTGTACACCTTTTGTCCTGTAAAAAGACAAGCTCCCTATCATGCAGATGAAGTAGCCTTTGAGGTCATGCAAATGCTGCCTCTTGGCTAGATATATACAGTACCGAAAGTATTACACACAGAGAATTAGAGCTTTAAATGCATTTACCATTTTTATTTTGCTATGCAGAAACATACATTCACCATGGGCTGTGTGATGCAGTTGACAGTGTAATGGAGAATATATCTTTTTGAAGGCTATTTATAACTAAACACTAAATACTTTAATTACAGTGGAAATTCTGTACAATTTAAGGCTTGGCTCTGAACTAGATTGTAAATATGGACCAGATTTGGAAATAAAACGCTTCTTTTCAAGTAAAAGAAAAAAAATCAACTTAAAAAAACACAAGGAAGAAGGAACGAAGAAAGAAAACGAAGAAGCATCAGAAGCCCAACAGGTTTTTCTGGGGTGAAATTTCATAATATTGTAAACTAACAAAAATACAGATTTTCTTCCCCAAATAATGACAATTCACGTATATTTAGGACTTGTCAGGGAACTCTTGGAAGCTTTCCGGATTGGACGCAGACCAAAGCGAACGAGGAAGAAATTTCACATTAATATGCTAAAATCAGTACTACCTGGTAACGGATTAAGTCAGATACACAAAGCAGGATTGTAAGCATTAAGTATTTCCAGACGATCGGGAGTCGTTGCTGTTTACGGGCGGAGTAATAAAACCAGGTGAAACAAGTACAAGATCCAAGTTGTTTACTGAATAAACTCGGTTATTGGCACATCTAATCTGGGATAAACCTGACCCATCGGACCTAGACAGCTTCTAGCATTTTAGGGTCATCTTCGTCTGTCTGTAAACAAAAGGTCTGTCACCTAAGAAACTGCAGTTTTGTTTAGACTTGGATAAACTATGAAAGGCATGGATTGTTTATGTGTTACATGAGATCACGGTTTATATTGTTGGTTATGAACGTGCAGGTATAGCTGAAAACTTAGACACTTGGTGGAAATTAAAAATGCTACTCTTTTTGTAATTTTATCGTTGCTTCATGCAATATCAGTTTCGTGATGCTGATTCGGATTGCTTTATTATGGGAAGATCTCTCTGCCAGTGTCTTTGTTAATGGTCAAGGTCAGTTCTTCCGGATTGAGATTTTCCATGGGCAGATACAAGTCAGTTGGGTTAGAAGAGGGGACTCCATATAGGCTCTGGTTTTCCTAATGGTTTGCATGACTGGATTCATGTGCAGGCTAAGTTATTCCTGTAGGAAAGAGATTTGATCAGTTACTCCCTGGAAAACACCCGAGAGTCTTCCTCAGATGAAGGCCACAAAACACCTATCTTGCAGGCAGGTTATTAAATGCACTTTTGGTCAAGATACTGTAAAATACCAGCCTAAGTCACTGACACGCATTCTCTGAAATAACCACAACGTCACCCACGTGGCGGAAGCTCACTGAAGAAACCTTTTTCTGCTGTCTTCCAAGTCATAGGACTCGTTCGAACGTAATGAGTGACCTTTGCATTATCTTCTTTGAGAGGCCACTCATCAATCTCTATGCCCTAAAGCAGTGGTAGAGAACCTCCTTATTTCCTTTATACACGTGAAGTGTTCAAGAGACTTCTATCACGTAAGCAAGTGAGCAAGTAGCACAACTGTTGCATTCGGCATTCAAAGCCCTCTGGGGATGGTCGGGGCCTGGGAGTCCTTGCACGGCGGGTTAGCGTGTATAACACGTCTGTGCGCAAGCACAAGATGCTATCTGCTCACGATGCGAGCCAAACAGCCATTGAAAAGGCATGCACACGGTCTCTGCAGAAAAGCAGGAAACAAGACTGCATTTTTGCCTCCTCCTGAGGCCCGATGCTACACTAAGAAGCAAAAAAGGCATCCCAAAGAATACAGAAAATACAAGACATCCAACACGGAAGTGAATGCCTGGGTTTCAAGGTAAGAAACAAAGCAAAAACGAGAGCATAAATAGGAGCATAAGCAAACATAGCTGCGGAGAAAGCTTACAATAAGTGGGATAAGTTTTCTGTCCAAAGGAGAAAGGGGTACATTTTCCGAGTATCTGGAACACACAAATTATACGCCTCAGAACAAAATGGCCTTAGTGCTAATTAGGCCACATGGCAAGTGAAATCAAATTTGACCTTTCGAATTTGGATAATGAAGAGTCCAGGGCATGGATGAAAAGGAAACACCAGTGAGGGCATGCACGCAAAGACTGCTTCTTTCTTGATCCTCTAACTGGCAGAATATGCAAAATGTCCACAGGATGGAGCCCCCAAATGTGAAACAAACCAGCGGCCTGTAAGCCAATTCTCCATCCCCTTGGTGAGCAGCCCTGCAAAATGCCAGTGAGAGAAGAAAGAGAGAGGAGGAGGCAGGGGAAGGAGAGAGGGAAGTGTCCCATGCTGCATGCCAGCCAAGGCCAAGTCTAGAAGATCAGCGTCGCCTCTTACCTGGGGTCAATCCTCTCCGTCTTCCGGTGTGATCTCGGTCTCTTTATGGACCACTACTTTGGTCACTGACATGTCAGGGTGCTGCTCTTTGGCCTCTTTAATTGCCTGAGCCAGAGCCTATCCCCAGGAAATCACAGAAGGGCAAAGACAAAAAGGAGGTGGAACATGCATGATCAGTAGCAAGGTGGAGGCTTAGGAGCTAGATCTATATACGTCATTTACAAATGAGGTACAATGACCGCAAAAGGAATTGGAGGCTGCACACTGAAGAGTTAATTCCGAAAACGGTTTAGACCGCCTGATGGACTAAAAGAACAACGCTGGGAAGAGTAAGGCTGACCCCCCTCTGTTTCTCTGCCAGGGGATCTGCCGTCTCGCGCACACTACCTGATCGTGGTCAATGTCCGCATCTCCCGTGATGACGATGCGCTTCTCAATCCTCGTCTCTGAAATGCCTCCTTTCACAGTCTGCAAGGCACAGGCAAGCGTCAGAAATTCACTCACCGGAGGAACAGTCGTTGTTCAGTGGGGGAATCGGGAGAAAACGCTAACAGGGTTTTCAATAACATCATTAAGAACGGAAACAATTCTTTGGCAGTTACTTAAAATGGTTAATTTCAGAAGCGAGCCTGGAATGCAGTTCTGGGGGTGAGGCCGGCCGCTGCTTCCGGAACACCTACCACGTGCTAAGCGCCGGAGTTCTGTGTTAAGCAAAAGGCATTGGGATGCATATTCCTACACAGAAACTAGCACCTAAGGACAAATGCCCCAGAGACTGGGTGAAGAGAGCACAACGCGGGCTCCTGATGTTCACAGAACCCTGGGCGTGTGCAGCTCAACCGGGAAGAAGTTCCGCGTGAATGCCTTCCTTTTACCTGTTCCCGCCCCACTTACTTTGGTGATGTGGGTGGTGGTGGTGGTACTGGTGGTTTCAGACGTGATCGTCTGTGCGCTCATCAGCACACCCGGCTCCAAATCGGCACCCGGATCGACCTGTGCGAGCAGAGGAACAGACACCACACTCAAACACTGACCTCTCTCCAGAGGTCTGCTGTGTGAGCTCAGGGCATTAGGATGACCGAGTTCTCTCTCACGACCACCGCGCTGTTCAGTCAGCACACAGGAGCTCTGGCTATGGGTATGACGCCACCCAAGGCAGCCAGGGGGAGCCATCCTTAAAACACCGGGACTTCAGAAAGGTGAGTCGTGTCTGCCTGAGCTGCTATTTTCCCTGACCTGTGGCTAAGGCGATAGGCTCCTGAGCCTCGTTCTACATTTTGAGATACAGGAAGACCTGCTTAAAGTCACCCGATGTTTTTTTTGGCTCGGTAATAAAGTTACGCTTATCACCGTGATCGCTCCTGATAGACACAGCCTGGCTACTGGGCCCTCTAAGTCCGGCACATTAAGTATCACGTACTTATACTTAAATGCAGCAAGCCAGTAAATGCGGCAAAACAAGGTGCCAGGGCTCCGGCCTCGACAGACGGTCTTACCTGTGAGGATTCGTATGTTATGGTTTTCGTCTCTGTGTGAACTACCGGCACTTCCTTGGTAGAAATTTCGAGCTTTACTCCTCCTGGTGAAACGCTGCCAAAGCTGATGGTTTCTGTCTTCACAGTCGATGACTGTACCAATGAGAAGTAGGCAGTGGCTATTACAGTTTGCACAAAGGCACGCTTTTGGGTTTTTTCCCCTCCCTCCCTCCCCCAGTGGATATGTATAAGCACAGGTTAGTATGAAATAAATGTTTATGTATTACATGGGGAGAGTAAGTTGAGGAATGAGGCAGACACCAAACAGATGTCAGTCTTTCAGGATTAGTTTTCTTTTTTTTTTAAACATGGGATGTTCCAGGTAAAGGAAGGCATTTTGAAGGAAATGTTTAAAAAACTGTTTTTGTGTTCCCCCTCCTCTACTGCATAGATAGATCAAAAATAATCAATCAGCCTTCTGTTTAATAACGTCTTAGAAAAAAGGAATGGATGCTAAGACGTTAAGAACCTCCAACAGCACAGAATTCAGGAATCTCGGAGAGATAAAGAACAAAGTTCTGGCATTTGGTACCTGGGCAAGCACACTGATCAAAAAAAGAAGATTGATCAAATGTTCTATGCTCTTGTTGGCCACGCAGTCCCCAGGTTTACTGCCAATTACAGTAATTACAGCAAAGGTAGAAACCATTTCCTGGAACTACACCTTATTAATAATCATTAAATGTGTATGCACGTGACCCCAAAGATGGAAACCAGCATGGAGACTCCTGAGATTGCCATGCAAGAGGGATATAAGAGGAGAAACAAACTGCATTTGGAAAAGGTCGAAAATTCAACGTAGCTCCATCTTGATGCTTCACTAAATTTCGGGGACTCCCACCACACATATCAGTTTTACGTTAGTGCTGAAAGGAACATCAACTACTAGTTACCTCGAAATGAGGTTTTTGTTCCCAAGTTTCAGAAACGTGGGTTGCTGCACTCTGCTCCTCCTCTGACTCATGGGAAGCAGTGGCCGTTCCTTCCTGTTCGAGGACAGCTTTGCCAGCCACCTCCCCCTTTTCCTCTTTAGCCCCCTCTGTCAGGGCCGAGCCCTCCTTCCCTTTCAAGCCAGAAGCATCAGCAGATGCTGCCTGTGCCGCAGCATCCACATCCTCTCCAGCTGCGTAAGAAGCATCCCCACTCGCATGCACATTCATGACATGTCTTTCCTCCACCAACACGGTTTCCTGCACAACCTTCTCGGCGCTAAGTGACTGGGGGTGCTGGCTTGTTTCCGGCTCTGTTTTGCTGGGCCCCGTCTTGGTTTCCGTTTTCTGCACGGGAAAAGATGGCAGGGTCAGTGTGACTTTCCATAAACCGAGGGTCAAAAAACCAAAATAAAAACAAACGCAGCCACTTGCCAGGACGCCTAAAGCCAGTGTCAAGTGCTTATGAGCAGAAACCCTTATACAAAACATAAATTAGCTTTCATTCCTCCTGCCAGAATCTCTGATGCGTGCCCCCTGCCCCCGACACACACACACACACACACACACACACCCTCAAGCCTGTGCTATGTCCGGATAGCCGCAAAAGCAACGGGACGCAGTACAAAATGCAATTAAAATAAAACAAAATGAAAGCATTGTAGCACACTCCCATGGATTCTGGCAGCTTTCTTAGACCTAACAGAGAGCATAAAATGCTTAAAAAGTTAAATGCAAATTACGATTTCTCAACACGATTGCCTTTGGAATACCTGAAGCATGTTCTACTGGTGGGGCTAAAGGCCCACGACAGCTATGCCAGGCAGACGCAAAGGAAAATAACCGACACCACCTCTGAGGCGTTTAAGGCAAAGCCCCTGGGATGCAAAACACACACACGCACGCACGCAGCCAAGAGGCATAAAGAAAGGCAAATGGGCAGAGTCAGGAACACCAAGGAGGAAGCAACTGGCCACCTGAACCCAGCTTTGAGAAGTAGGAGTAACCCCTCCTATGAATTCCGTTGGTTTTCTCGCAGAGTCTAATAAACTGAAGATTTCAGAGCCATCCATGAGCTTTTCGGCAGAAGACTGTTTAGTCTGGGTGAACAGAGAAACGGACAGTCAAGCACAGAGACAGGAACATAGGCGGGCACATTCACATTCACAGCCGGTTAGACAAAACTGTAAGGGAGGAAGGGGGGAGGAGGGAGGAGGGAATCTACCAGACAAAGTTGGGAAACAGAAAAGGATGGGAAATAAAATAGCAAATTGAGGTGACCATGAGCTCTTGTTTGGTAAAGCAGAGAGAGTTATTAGGACATGGGCGGTGCTGGTTTAAGCAGACCATTTTCCCTTCATTGCAAGCCACAGCAGCACTATCACATCTCGGGATCAGGGAGCTGGAAATAAAACGGCAAGTGTTTTAGCGCCTACGTTGGACTGCAGTGTTGATCTAACCATGACAAAACTTAAAAAGCTTGGGTTGGCTGCTCTCAACAAAAAGCCAAACAGCGAGAACAGAAAAGTTTAGGGTGGAAGGGCACTGCCTCAAGAAAAAAAACGTCATGCTGGAATCTGAAACGGTGGTCCAAGGGAAAGGCACTGGTTACCACAACTCGAGATGAGGAGGACTCGGTAACGTAATGAGCAGTGGCCACGGTGAAGGCCGGTTCCTGTGAGTATCTCCACTCGGACAGGCTCTTCCTCCGGGGACCAAAGAGCCCCACTTTCAAGACCTCGCCCTCCGGCGCTGGCTCCGTCCTGCCCGGGCGCGCGCCCTCCGGGCCGGCGTGGGGCGCTGCGTCCCGGCCCGGCCCCGGGGCTCTCTGGAGCTCGTCCTCTTCGGGGCTCGGCCGCCGGGAATCGGCTTCCTTGATGGGAGCCAGCGATTCGGACAGTTTCCGCTTGGGGGTATGCACCTCGGGTCCTCTCCTGGATTTCTCATCGGGGGCGACGTCCAGGACCTCGTAATCGGCCGTGACCGGGATGATCTTCACCGACTCCGACAACGCTCTGTCCGCTTTCTGAAGGGCTTCCAGACCGCAGGGCTGTATTGCCTTCTCCCCCTCCTTGGCCTTTCCAGTCATGGTTACGATCTTGCCAGATACGGTGTCGTAGGATTTTCCTAGAGTGTATATTTTCTGTTTGCTTTCTCCTTTCAATTGCATTTCCCGGGCCAAGTCCTCGAAGCTCTGCATTTCAATGGCACCAGATCTTAACAGATCGGCTGGGATGTCTCCGGTTCTACTGCTCACGGTCACCACCTTGTAAGTCACAATCTTTTTCGAATCACCATCAACTACCTCAGTGGGTACTTTGTCTACAATAACCCAATCCTCTGTGCCCTATATTTGAAATATAAAAGCTAAATTAGAAATGCTGATGGTCTCATTTCTAAAATAAGAATCCTTTAAGAAACCAGGGCAAAAGCTACATTGTGATGTGACTGCACAGGGCTGGTGTTATTATCTAATAATTCTGGTTGCAAATCTCATCTGAAACTTACAAACTCTAACCTTCAGCTTGGAAGACAGTCTGCACGTAGAGTTGCAATTTCAGGTTTCTTTAAATAGGAACATAACTTGGTGGTAAATTTTTGCAAGAATATACCGGACCTTATGCTAAGCATCTCATCATTTTAGATTTCAAAATTGAATGACGTTACTGAAGGTGTTGTACAAGTTATTTAGCTTGTGTGGACACAAAAAGACAGTTTTCCATGGTAACTAGAACACTGTGCATCGTATCTGCTGTTTTCACAAAGAACTTGCCAGCATTCCACAAATTTCTGTGATTATCATTTTTCATGTTTGTAAATTATAGTTCCTTATATATATAGGAGATCAAATCTACCACAGCACTTCCTATCCGATAAATACTGAGTGTGCCGGTCGTCAAGGGACTATAGTTGGGGGCATTGTTGGAGCCTCTGACAAATAGGTCATGGTGGTCCAATCTTATTTACAACTGAAGCTCACGGTGTGAATAGTTTCTCTGCCACTCTCCTTAGTCTTAGTTCCAATACGACAGAAGAAATGAAAATTAAGAGAGAAGGCTACAAGGATGAGGCCGGGCAGTTGACTAGTCTTACAGATCACAGAGGGAAGCAAAATCACACCAGGGGCAGCTGAGCGCCTTGGTTGACATTTTAAACTACAGTGGTTTCTACTTTCTGGTCTGCCTTACTCTGAAAACTTGAATCTGGAAATGTGTGTGCCTTAGGAAAAAAACAATTACAGATCAGTCTACATGTTGGTGCTGGATTAAATGCAATGAATTGAAAAATAACCTCTAGGGTCGATGGGACAGTTTTCTGGAAAATGATTTGACGAGAGGTAACCGCGGAGTCTCCTTCCTGCATTTTCTTTATCGTACTCGGCTAGTGGGAAAACCAATAAAAGTTCAGAACTTTCAAAATCAGTCAAGGTCATCTAAATTAGTATCACTCTATGGGTAAAGCAGACAGTAAGAAGCCCCAGTAATATCATTAGAAAGCAGAATTATAATGCTTCACTGGCCATACACCGATATAATCACCTAGGCACAAAAGCCATAAAGAAATGATGGCTGGTAACGAAAATGGCAAGAAAATTCCTTTGTCCCCTCCCCGGAATCTAAGCAAAAATGATACACCTACCTTAGCTTTAAGGTCAATTTAAAACGGAAAATAAAAACTAAAAACACTTTAATGACACTGAAATCTGAAGAGCGATTCCCTCCTGGGAAATCCCTTTATGTTTGTTTTTTACCTGAGACTCAAGGAATGGAGAGCTTTCTTGCTGCAAAAATATAACTTTCTCAGAAATTTCTCTTTCTTCTTCGGTCTGTTTGAATAAAGGGGGGTTGGGTTGGAGAAGAGGAAGTAGACAGTTTCCAAAAAAGGCAAGTTAGGAACAGAGTTCTTTGATCGTGTTGTACATATAATATTCATCTCTTTCTGAAGAAGCGAATCATTGTTTATGAATTTGAAAAACGGTCTGAAACCATCTCCAAGTTTAAGAATTACTTCCAAAAAGTAACAGATTCTTTTCTGAAACACTAGCGTAGGGCTCACACGTTTTCTAGTTCTAGAAACGCAAAACACGCGCAAGCAATAGAAAGAGCTCCTTGGCATCTGAACAGTGTCTAGGTCAGTCCTCTGCAAAACTGCACCAGCGAGGAGTGAGAGGAAGCATTAAGATTAAAAAAAAAAAATTAAGTGAGGAACAAAAATCCTCACTCTTACATCGGACGAATCCTGGACTGTCTTCCCCATGTAAGTGCTGCTCAGTCCCAGGCAAAATAATGCACATGGGTCACCGCATCAGCGACTACTCTGAGCAAACCCTGTCAGACCTACATGGCTTTCTTGACTATTCCACGAATAAACAAAGTGAACTCAAAAGTCGACTGGAACTTCTATAAGATGGTGAAGGACTTTAAAAAGTCCGCTTCAAAAGATCTCGGTAAAAAGCAAGTACTTTAGATCTTGCTTTCTTTAACCTATAACAACGTTAAGAAACGTTGAAGTAGATATGCTATGTTAGCCACTAGCTTTTTCCTTTCATCTACTTTTTGTTCCTTTCTTTAGTATTAGATAGGAATAATTCAAGGGGCAATGTATTAGCCACTGAGCCTATCTCTATGCATAGCTATACTACCCCATGCAGCAGTGAGAGAAAGGTATTTAGTAAGAGTAATATAAAAAATAGTAACAGAAAGCTCAAAGTTTTTAGGAGAACGGAACTTTTAAAGTAAATCCTATTGTTGTAAACAATATAATTTAGTGAGAGCTATTTAGTATGTCCACGTCTGTACCAATCTGTCAGTACTGCATTTAAGTTTGCCTATAAGAGATTGTAAGGGAGCATCTGGAATGTTCTCCTGGAGGACCTACTGACAGATTTTGATAGCATCGTTCTCCTATGCCCCTTTTTCGATGAGGAACAAGTAAGAGATTTTTCAAAGGGAAAAAAAGTCCCTATCCTGTCCCATTTTGGGGAAAGGGATTGGAAAAGACAAAATGTACTATGTGGAATCACAAAATATGGATTTCTGGTTTGTTTCACTTTCAATTGTAGCCTCTTTTTCATAGAGAAATAAGAAACAGGAAGGAAAGGTCAAAATTATAGGTACTTTTCAGGATACCACTGCTAGGCCTCTAATTATAGTCACTGAACTAAAGATTATTTTCCTAAGATGAAAGCCTGAAAAAACCCAATAATAGCAGGAAAACAGTGGTTTTCAGCATATCCTGTTATCTGACATCAACTAATTTCAAAAATGTCTTTGTCTTTAATTGAATATATCAACACTATCTGTGTTCGGGACTGTGTACGTCCACTGAGAGAAAAGGGTAACATGAAGGGGATAAACCTTAAAATAAAATCCTGTATATACGGTCAACCCCAATTCAGTTAGTTCGGCTAAAGACAAGTGAAGAGATGCCCATAAAAAAAGAATCAAAATGTTTACTTTTAATATGGGTCAGAATAGAGTCACAGCTGTGCACCCCAAACATTTTGTTTCGCTACTTAAACATTCATCGCTACATCGTAATTGGGAAATAAGGCGTTTACTGGCGTGCAAAACGTACAGAGGTGTTACTCACTTTGACGGGATTAGGGATTTCTGTAGAGCCATAACCCTCATTTCTCCCTGGGCCAGGGTTGTTCAAACCGGGCTTTCCGTTAGAATTATGTGGAGAGGTTTCAAATGATAAAGGGTGCAGCTCAGACTAAATCAGACTCTGATCGCTCCTCCCTTTGTTTTAAAGTAGGCTCCACGCCCCGAGCAGGGTTTGAACTCATGACCTCGAGATCAAGAGTAGGATGCTCCACCAGCTGAGCCAACCAGGTGCCCCCAGACTCTGATTTAATAGATCCTGGGCATCAGTATTTTAAAAATTTTCCTGTGGGCAATTTTAATATGCACTTAGAGTTACCCCCAAGGCCTGGGCCACTGAAGTCAGATTCAAAGAATGAAGAGAACTCTCCCCTATCTGTAAATAGATGGTCATGGTGTATGGTTGTTTTTTTGGCCCAAATCGAAGCCCATGCAAGACCTGAGTAACAAGGGTAGACTAGAAAGCAAGCAAATGCACAAATAGAGCCGATTCTAGTTATTTCCGGTAATTATGTTCAATGAAATCACCATGAACAGTGAATTAGTGAACCACTGATTTTGTGGGAAATACACGGTTAAGACTTCTGTGAGCCTCTGGTCACGATACTGTCGACTGCTCCATATATAACCTCGTCTTATATGTGCTTTTGTTTCAAGACTCGTTATTTAATGCTTATTACTGATCCATTAACATTGAACTCACCGTCAACAGCACTATAGCATACTCCTGAATGAAACTTCTCTAACACACGTATTTTCCAAAAAGGCACATCACAGCCTTCTTGTGCTTAGGAACACCTGCTAGCACTTCAGCACTAGGTTTGGGGGTCATATTACACAGCAAAATCACCCTCGAAAATGCAGCACTGAATAGGCCATAAAAAGCACATTTGTTTACAGTATGAGAATAGAAACAAGAAGGCAGAACACTGCCTTGTTCAACCCACGCTGGGAATGCGCACGGTGAGCGACTCAAAGTTTTCACTACTCTGTGGCTGTCTGCCGAGGGCTGTGAAAGCGCCATTAACACTGATTTTAGGGTTACGATGAATTTCAGCAAGTAGGCGAATGTGCAAATATGGAATCCGTGAATAAGGAGGATCGGCCGCGCTAAGCTGAAATACCTATAAAACTACCACCTACACTAAAAAATGTACTGATGCTGCATAGGTGCTAACGGGTATTGCATTTTGGTGGGGATTTGGAAACGTTTAGTATTCAAGTGACTGGGATCAGTCTACATGTTGGTGCTGGATTAAACGGAATGAACCCGTAGCAGGGACGAAGCCTAGGTGCATCACCAAAGGCTGTAAAGGGAGAGATCCGAGGACAGAAGACATACCTGGAACCCCTCATGTACCACACCTCTATCTTTCCTATGTGTGCTGGGCCCTGTATATGGGCTTGTCTACTTTCCAGCGTTAATGAGGAGCTGCTTTGGGGCATCCTTGCTACTTCTCTGCTATTAACTCAATACTGGAAAGCTGAAGCCACTGGCAATAACATTCCCACTTTATAGCAAACATACATGATGTTCTTAGAATATAATCACCACTACTAGCTCACTATAGAGTACTCAAGTAATCTGAATGAAACTGATGTGTAATGCTACAGGAATACTCCGGCAACAGTTCATTTATTCTGCGTAAAAGGGCCCTTTTCAACGTAATTCAAATGGATATATACCTTGTCACTTTTTAGCTGGGATTGGAATTGTCGTGAACATGGTGACTGTGGTCACTTTTGATAAACAGCTTTCAAGGGAAGCTTGGAAAATGATGAAAATGAGTGTAATGATATTCCTCTTCTCACTGCAAGGACCTGAGCGTTGCATACAGACTACCATTTAAAGAATTTTTCTCCCCTAAAGGCCTAAGTTTTCATCTTCTTCTGTCTCAGGTTTCTGGACAAGTCTCTTACAGTCAAGGAGTCTTGAGAAGAAAGAAGGTAATCGATACAATGCTAGAAAGGTAGTTTTACAAAACCACTTCTTTTGAAAGACCAGCACGATGACGTCTAACAGCTGACAGTGGCACCACTGTCATGTGTGGGTCCCACGGAGGAGGCCGAGACGTAGTGTCGGCTGGATCCTCCCAGTCTGGCTGTGCATTTAAAGACAGCTTTCCAATATGGAAGGCTCTCACTTGAAAAGACATTGTGGGCTCTATGCTCTTTACTAAAAGCCAAATGCAAACTGACTGTAAGTCAGTTAAAATAACCAATCAGGCATATTTTTAAAAATCAGTCAAGAATCAAAATCCAATCGAACACCGACTGCATCAGTAAAAGCCTGGTGTGGTATTCCCCAGAGTAGAAGAGGTCCTGAGATTCTGTCAACTTCAGATGAGCGTTCAAACATTAGACAATCTCCGTAACACCTCGTCTTGCAACTGACGAGAAACATTCGTGAGGTTTCGGGGCATTTCTTAGTGCAGCAGAAAAAGCATTTTCAGAAAAAGCGTCCGCTCATTAAGACAGTATCTCAATTTCTCCCAGCTGTGAAATCTAGGTTTACAGTCAGAATAAACCCATTTGCATGCACCGTGGTTCCCCGGAGCCTCCCTGTTCACTCCAAGCACCCTGTGGCGTGACTACTCACTCCTTAGCCACCACATCCTTTTACTTTTGCAGCCCTGACTATGTCAGTTCAGGGTTTACACAGACAGGTGGTGAGACTGTCTACTCAGAAGCCTGCCAAGTCGGGTCCCCAGGCACACACCCTGCAGAGAAGCAAGGCTAGTGAGTGAACAGAAGACAATGGCGACGCAGCGCCTGAATACCGACCTCTTCGGGTACAAGCGGTTCGATCATGGGCGCGTCCTCCTGCCTGGCGGCTAGTCTCACTGGGGAGGTGGAGAGCCTCTTCTCCCATTCGTTTGTGATGGCAGTGTCTGTGGAGGTTTCTAAAAAGGTTCTTTTCAGCTCACTAATATTGGTTTGATGTTTCATCAGGTCATCTGGAGTTTTATCTAGCTCCTATATTCAGAACATAGAGAATCCAACAGTCAACGTTTTACGTTTGCCTTCCTATCTGCGTGTGTGTGTGTGTGTGTGTGTGTGTGTGTGTGTGTGTTTAAGTAATGTCAATCTCATTAGTAGTCAAAATAAAAGAATTCTGATCAGGGCTCATGACACTACCACAAGCACTTTGGTGAAAATGTGATATTTCTAAGGAAAAGAGAAGAAAAAAAAATCCAGTTCACGCAAGCATAAAAATCAAAAGCGTTTTTGAAAGGCAAACCGTAGAGTGTAATTCGCATGTAACCAGACAAAATTAAAATGAATACACACAGAAAAAGGGATCTATATCTAGGAGAGAGGAAGGAATCAGAGTAGGCTGAGAAGGTATCCCCACTTATTCACAGGTGAGAGCACACAGTTCATGCATCATTGTATGAGCCCACGGGTATGCCACTAAAAGAAATGTCAACACGCACAAACATGCACTGGTATATACCAATACCAACCTCTAACATAAGATTACTATGTTTGACATACACATTTTCACCCTTTATTCGCTTAATCAGACTATTCTGAAAAAAGTGGAGAAGAAAGGGAAAAGTAAGGGACACGGTAGTCACGGGAACCAATGCCGTCCTCCACATTGCACCGACAACACGGTAACCGGCTACGGAGCATGCTGGAAGACTGGAACACCGTAGACAGACAATGACTTATCACACACTGAGTTTTGCTTTTGTTTTCTTTTTAATTTTCTACCTGTGCCTTGAGCTCTGCATCTTCCTCCTGGTCCGACTGCCAGCATCAAGAAAGAGTGGGAAATAAAGTCTTACCATGTAATTGACTCTAGGATTGCAGAACTATGGTCTATATCAACTTGCTAGAAGGGGGCACTAGTTTGTTCTTGTATACGGAGAGTTATTTCTTACATGCAAGCCACGACGTTCTCACATGTAATGGAAGACAGGAGCAAAAGATTCCTTGCCTAGTGGGTCTTTGACACTTTAACCCGGAGACTTTTAAGGGAGAGCAGCACACACACATAAGTGGGAGGTTGAACAGCTAGGGCCTGCCCTGTTACCCTTAATGAACACTAGGAAATGGTTCAGGAAGTGTGGGGAGCCACACTACAACTAAAATTCACAAGAATGGTTATGATCACCCAGTAATGAGAGCTCCCTGGGAACGTATGCATCTTTATAATCCCATGGGGTTAGCTATTATATTTTCCCCAACTTGTAGGCCAGAGAACAGAAGTTCAAAGACTTCAACATAGAGGTCCCCACACTTAAGAGCTTCTTGGAACCCTAAAAAAAGTTAAAAAAAAAATAACTTTTTAAATTAAAAAAATAAAAAATGATACTAAAAAATAAAACACAATAAAAAAGAATTTCTTGGAACCTTGAATTTCTTAAACCCATGTACTTAAAAAACACATTTGGGAAGGGAGAAAACTGATACGGTGGAAGTCAACAAGTTAAAAAAAAAAATCACCTACCATCAACATTACCAGCATTTAAAATGTTCCTAAAAAATACAACATTTGTCTAAAAGCCACTTCATTATCCTTATATTTCTCATCTCAAGGACCTGCTTAATCCTCGGACTGGCGTCTGAGTGCTGGTAACTAGGCCTCACCGCAAGGGCAGGCAGTAGTAAGCCTGCGTCTCTCCCCGGGGTGGGGGTGGCGGGGGCACCTGACCCAGGGCCTGGGCTCTGTGCTACGGGAGTTGTCCACAGTGTAATTACAGGTGAGAAGAGGGAGACCCCTGCCACAAATCAGTCCATCATGGTCTCCGTCTCCTTAGCTCCTCATGGGGCAAGACTGCCTGCCTGGCAGTTTTGTTTCTAAGGAAATAAAACTGCCTGCTCTACTGTTGTCCTGGCTCCGGAGAGGAGGGAGGGGAAAGTGTTTAAAAAGCGTGAGAGGGCACAGGTAACCAACGCGGTGCTGGCAACACACTAATTCTTGAGGGTATCCTGCGTTCACAGATCTTTATTTTATCTTTATGCTTCACAGTCACCTATGGCGCAGGCAAGGGTTTGCATGCTTGAAATATTTATTACCTAACAACCTACAAAACTGCTATCAGAGTATTATCAAAATATTTTCCATTTAGGGCACACATTAAGATTACAGTGAAGTTTACTGAATGTATTAACACGAAACTAATAATTCTTATAAAATCAAGATGTAATTTTGCTATGTTCAGCACCGAAAATTATTAACTTGTAATACATTTATATGTGATTGCTTAAAAGAATCTGGATAGTGGTTTTACAGTATTATTTAAAAAAAAATTTTTTTAAGCAGGCTCTATGACTAAGCAGGGCTCGAACTCATGACCTCAAGATCAAGAGTCACATGCTTTACCAGCTAGGTGCCCCAACAATATGGTGATGATGATGATTTTTTTTTCAAGGTCAGTGCTGTTTTTTTAACTTAAAAAATTATGATTTCCAAACTTTGAATTGAACTCTGGCATTTCCCAAAGATGCAATTTAACAAAACTCCTTTTTAAAAAGTTTTTCTGAAGATATTTTCAATTAAGTACTATACAGATGCTATTCACATTTTTAGTTCCTGAATATCTAACTAGAAAAGACCGTTCTACCTGGATAATGGGAAAAAAAACTAAAAAAAAACAAAAAAAACAAACAAAAAAACCAAAACAGAGTGAACATATCACAAAGTAAAAAAAAAAAAAAAAAAAAAAAAAAAAAAATCTGCTAGTACTTTAGGAAAGGAATGTCCTGGCTTCCATTACCATAGATACTGTTTTTATGGAAATTTTCATTACTGGTAGAGAAAATTTAAAAAACACAAGTGCACATATTAAATGTATCCTAAAGAATTTATAATGGATAAATGACAGCACAGTATCTTCCTATCACTGTTCGACGTGATCACTTTTTTTTTTAAATCAAATACAAACAGTAATTTGCCAATTTTTTCTTTGAGAATCCATTTCTTTTAAGGGACCTAGGTTGTATCCATCCAATCTACAAAACTGCGTATTTTAATAATTATTATTTGACCATCTGGGATTTAAGGGATTTCAAAAAATAGGTCTGTATCTAGTGAATAAGCTAATTAATTGTGAACTCTCCTCCTCCCTCATCATGGCTATCACACATAAACAGCCTCTCATTTGGGACAGGGGAATATATATATATATATTTTTTTTAAGTATTATTGGTTTGTCCAAGGGTTCTCAAAATGTGATTCTAAAATGGGCAGAGTCAACATCCCCGGGAACTTGTCTGAAATGCAAATTCTCGAGTCCCACCCTAGACCTTCACCTTGACTGAGAAATGTGAAGATGGGGCCCTGCAGAGGACTATCCCGATGCAGGCCAGAGTCTGAGTACCACTGGTCTAGGCAGTAGAGTATATTTAACTCCTACTTTCCAAGTTAGAATTTAGCTCCACTCAAAAAGCTAATATGCCAAGTTCCCGAATACAGAGACCCCTTCACAAGGCACTTTTGTTAGGCGGCTATCAGACACCTGCAGTGATGATACCAACCTCAGTGGCGGTGGTTTCCCCATCGGCTGCGGTGTCCGTGCGCTCACTGTCGGTCTATTGATCACAGAAGTGACCAGGGTCCGGGAGGAAGGCAGGAATAGAAAACAAACCCGTTTGGTCAAATAAGGTATGGCACGGGTCAAACAGTTCACTCTCTTTCTACGTGATCAGTATCCTACTACCTTCCCACAAGGATGCAGGTTCAAGCAAAAGCAAAAAGAAAGGCCAGAGCTAGGTTTTCTCAGCAGAGCCACTCAGAGGAAGACCAGAGGCGCACAGCCTGCGGGAGCCGCAGGAACTGCATTAGCCGAGCTGACTTGTCTGGTTTCATGTCTCAGGAAAACCAAATTGTCATTCTTTCCCCCCCTTTCAACTAAACCCCCGAGAAAGATCTCTTAAAAATGTTTAATGCAAATAAAATTGACGTTTATATATATTTTTCTATTCTTGTAATGGGTCACATTTCAATGATAAACTACGATGTAAATTTAAGTAAAAAGCTACTATAACAGTCACTGGACTTTCAGCCCCTCATTTATATCATGTTGATAGTTGACACCCACTTATGACCATCAGGCTGTCTGCATTACCTATTAATTATAAAAAGCACATGCCAGTGACTCACAGGCATATGTTTTATATGTGAAAAATAGAACTCAATTTTCAAGTAGCAGTGTTCGCTTTTTTTTTATAGACTAAATGTGGTGTTTATTTTGCCCCACCCTCCAATATAAAGACGTGTATCGAGATATGTAAACATCTCTTTCCCAAACAACCATTCAAATGAAGCAAATTATAATAATTAAAAAAAAAAAACAGAGAAAGAGAGACATCTACTTGTAAACAAATAAAACAAAGCACAGCATTTGACAGAGCCTAAGTTTTCAAGGGAGAATGAGAATAGCAATTTCAGGATCGGTTTTGAAGCTGCTTCATAGAGGTTTATGATCGAAAACAAACGATTTTCTCTGGAGTATAGTAGAACCATCGCCATTGAAAATGGGACGCCTAAATGCCATAATACAATATTAGCTGACTTTCCCTCCACGAATGTCAACTGATCATTAATAAAATTCCCTTCAGCAAAGATGAACGATTAATATTTTGAAAACAAAAATCAAAACTGGGGGCTGTACACCTGTGAACCTGCCTCTTCAAGTAATCTTTCAATCCTGACAATAAGGACTGGCAAGAAAGACGACAGGGGCAGTGCGATGTTCACACCAACCTGACTCTGGCTAGGCTGGCTTCTTGGCACTATCCCAAGCTTTCGTTGTATATATTCCTAAAAGAAAATACGTTAAAAATTCATGTTTGGCATGTGCGCCTGAGGCGGCCAGCTACCATGACTTCAGTGGAACACGGTTTCCAGGAGTTTGGTAAAGAATGTGTGCAGACACGTTTTCATGACCTGGCTGCCTTGGCAACACCTGGTGCGGGGGGGGTGGTGGTGGTGGAGGGGGGACTATTGGTCTTCTCTTAAGGGTGATCACTGCTATGGCAGTAGCATGGCATCACCAACTGCCAGCCTAGGGAAAGGCCGATTTGACTTAGGGGGAGAGACACAGGTTATTGTACAGGTGCACAGAGTAGCTCAAAGAAACCTTAGGCTTTCAAGGACAAATAAGCATGACCTGTGCTTCCTGCGCTGCCCAGTTTTGTGAAACGCTTCCAAAGGGCTTGAAAGTATTTCTCCTCCTACATAACTTCCCTCATGGCTTTAAAATTTACTAAAGCATCTTGGCTTTAGACTACAGTCATGGTCAAGAGCGGGGGCTCTGATGTCAGACTGACATAGGCTCAAATCCTTGCCATTTAAATTTGTGACACACTGGGCATGTTTCACATTTTAATCCCAATTTCCTTCCGGTAAAGTGGAGAAAGTAACAGCCCTAACTGTATCAGGTAATGGAGAGTAAGTGCCTTATAGAATGTCTGACATACACAGACGTAAAAGTGCCTATGCTAATTGTAATGATATTAATATAATGTTAGTTACATTATAATACTACATAATTATTACTACCATTTTTTCTAGCTATACCAAAAAAAAAAATAGCTCAGGCCATATCTAAAGTCCCTTAAATTCCTACTGAGCACGTAATCGGTTATTCAACAAATACAGTGCATGATCAATAAATAGTCCATAAAAAAGGCTGAATAAAGCAGCTTTTACAGCAACCGTTCTTTATATGACTGAACAAAACTATGAAATGTATAACATATTGCAAACTATCATATAATTCTGTTTACATAACTTAAAATGTTAAAAATCAGCTGATCTATTAATTTTTCCTAATTTGAATCTTTTTTATATTATGAAAAAAATTCCTCACAAATTAACACATAATTACAATTTACAGTACAGTGAGCTAAATTCAGCTCATGTTTCTTGACCGATGATTTAATATTCTGTTCCCTTTCTTCTGTGACCATTCTTGAAGGTACAAAAGAAAAAAATGATTGGTCAACAAGCGTTATAGTTGAAATGATTATGCCTTTCTCCACTGGGTTTCACTCTTGAGAAAGGCTGGCACTAATTAAGCCACACTGCAAGACGTGAAAACTTGAAGCAGGGATGATAAAATGTTTGAAAAGAACTATAGTCATTAGTGATTTTGCAAAATGAACATGACATAGCTGAAGCGTATGCTACATGAAATCATCGTTTAGTTGCCAAAGTGCTTGAGGCCTAGCGACTAAAACAGGCCATGTAAACAAAATTTTTTTTTTCTTCTCCTTAAATGGAATGACCTACATAGGAGCCCTCCGGCTCAGCCCGACCCGGAGGGCACAGCTCTTAACACTTAGGGTTAAGAGACGACATTGAACAGATGGCCACACGCGAAGTCTTGTGTCAGGAGGGCTGTAATGGTTGACCCAGGCCGGAGAGGAGGGCTACAAGGACCGCACCAGCCAGAGCTGGCTCGCAGTCTCAGAGATTTGCAAGAACAGGGACAGTTATCTGCTGGAAGGCTCCAGTCACGTGGTCACTGGCTTGCGCCGGGTAACTGCTGTGATTTGTTTTGCTGATGTAATGCAGACATGCCCAAATTTAACATTAATTTTCATGCACTGATTACAACAAGATGTACACCCTGGATTAGGCACAAGATCTGTGTGGTTTGCTACGGGAAAGTTCAGTTCTTGAGAATTCAGAAAAGCACAAAATGGCCATCTTTTTTGTTTTGTGTTAGCTTCACGACTAACTCCATTGCTAAAGGAAAAATACATGTCCAGGTTGGAATCCAGCTAATATTACAGTCTTTGGAGATAATCTTGCGTTCTCAATGTTGTCTGTTCTAGTCCTCCATTATTTGATAATATTGCCACTGTGAGAAATAGCGATTGAAAGCTAGGATTCATTCTCTTGAAATATTTTCCATGCATGAAAATTTAATTCTGTATTAAATAGATTTGGAGCCATACGACCTAAGAACCTTGAAAATGGCTGAAAAGGCCAAACTTTTATTTAAACATCTATGAGGCCATTTCCATTTTTTCCCTTCTGCTGCTAAGAAATGGTCATAATATCACTAAATATAGATACACACCTCGCAATTCTATATACTCACAGGTGTACCTCAAATTATGATTTCTAGCTGAGCTGAAAACTGAACAGATTTTTTTTTTTTTAGTGTTGCTTTGACTTTGTGACTTTTTTTTTTTTTAATGCTGGGAGTGCTGGGCTTGTCTCCTGCCACAAAAAGGCTTGCTTTGTGAGAACAGAAGAGCTGAAGGGGCCTGGGGAAGGTGTGGGCAGGGGGGTGGGTGGCAGCCAGGCCCTCTGTTGGCAACTTCTGTTCTTTGCCCCTGCGCTCTGTTTGAAGGGAACTGCCGGGCTGTTCATACAGCTGTGGAGTCGTGTGACAGGAGAGCAGTTAAGAGGCAAAGCTAATGGCTGCCATGTCAACTCACCCACTGGCTCGGGTAAGGGACAGGAGACAGACAGGCGGCATGTTTTCTCAGACAGAGGCTGCAGGCCCCGTCCTTTCTCCACTGAGCACACGCCGGGCTGAGAGCCACAGGGGCCTATCCGGCCTCCCTGACCTTCCCGGACTGTCCGGTGTGTGTGGATCTTTTGGCCTCTGCTGGGGTTGAAAGAATCGCTGCTACCCAATCTATCCATTGGCACTGTTAGTGCCGATGAAGTTACAGCCCATTTTTACGGCATGCGGACATCTTAAAGGAATCTCTTCCTAAGTGTGAAAACCGCAGTTACTTCCGGCCCTCTTTGCGTTCCTACCGGCCACGGAGGTCATGTGGGCCTTTGAAGCTACCCAAGCATTTTCTGTGGCCCAACACACCCTTGGGGTCTGGCTCACCTCCGTGAGTCACAGTGATAGCCTGGCAATGACAACAGAAGGGCAGAGTGGGGACACTTCAGAATCCCCAGGGAGGAGAGGCACTGCCAGTTTGGGGAAGCCACCCACCCAGACGAGGATGGCACACCTCCGACGGGGTTCGCTGCCACCTCACCTTGAGTATCACGTACCTCCTGGTATCACCACTATGTGTGATTATCCCAGGACGCATTCTGGTAACGCTCCGTAAACCTGGGTTAAACTTATCTCTCGGTCTCCTGGCTCGTTTCCTTTACGACACGAGAACTGACCAGAACTTGAACCTAACCCTGATTTTTTAACATAGCTGACAGGTTATTTGCAACGGACGTCTGAGTCCTTCAGCATCCGGAGAAGTCAGCGGGTAGCGGAACGAATCCGGGCTGGGTGCAGGCTGCTCCATCCACATGGCGTTGTGCCTAACCCTGGGGCCGGGTCGCACGCCCCGACACACAAAAACCTCTCACGTGTCGGCACAGACAATAAATGAGGCTCTGAAAGTAGGGCCGCTAGTGCGGTAGGCGCCTAACACTGTTTCGGCCCGAAGCCCCGACCACGACAGGGAAGTGTGCTCTGTGCCGAGGTACACACCTCTTCCTCTGAACTGTCACTCGGGTCATTGTCTAGTGAGGCACTCAAGGAGGCCGCCTTGGGCTCCAGGTAGCAGAGGCACATAGCCAGAGGGAAGGAGAGAGTGAGGGCATATGGCACTGAGAAGGAGGCGGAGAGCAGAAAGAAAAAGATGAAGAGGAAACAGGGCACAAGGGAGGGCGAGCGAATCGGGAGGTAATGCTGCAGGCTCTGGGGGAGGAGGTTGGTTTCCGACAGGTTGGGGAAAGAGAGGTACCCATCGTCATCTAGAAGAGAAGGGAACGACTCTGGGAGCTGCAAGGAGAAGGAAAACAGGGTGGTCCCTTTGCCGGTTTGCTGTTTGTAGCTAAAAGCCACATCTTGGTCCCCTAAGGACGGCCTCCCTTTGTGGTCAGAGTCCAGGGCGGGCTCTCCGCCCACGGGCACGGCGCCTTGGGCCGGCTCGACACCCGGGGGTTGGCGGTCATTCTCCTTACACCTCCTACGGAGCTCTGGGGGGGGTGCAGGGGGACGATGGGCTGATGGGGGGGACGGAAGGCATGAGTCAGTGCCAAGCCCAGGTGACTGATGTGAAAGAGACAGAGAGAGACAGAAAGCAGCAAACAGAGGTGCAAAAGGACAAAAAGAAAACTGCAATTAGTTACTTTTCTTATGGGTATCAATATAAAATTGTAAAACAAGAATTTTAGCACTATGGTTGTTCATGTATTTAAAGTATTCAAGCCACATGCCAAAGATACCACGAATGGCTACTGTTCCCCCATCAGACTGTCGACTACAGGCTGCGTTTTTTTTTTTTTTAAGTCAGCACCGAAGATATTGGTGGGTAATCTCAAAGTCTACATGTTTCACACCATCCACAAAGTCTGTTTAGACCAACAATTCTAGAAAGCTTTAGGGTTTTGAAAGCAAACATAACTCTCAGATAACTTAAAATCAAGACTTTCAATAACGTCTCCTGATCTCCAGCTAATAGATCTGTTACTAAAAGTTTGGTTGAATTAAGAAATGAAAATGAATCCAAGATTTGATTATTTAAAGAAAAAAATCTTTAGGGTTACCTTTCCTCACTGAGTCAATTCCATCCCAAACAGGTGGGTTTCCAAATCAAGAAGTTTCTGGCCCCACTCCCATCTGATCAGTAGTGCCACTCAGGGAGCTCGACAATTAGCATTTTAAGGAGCTCATGCTCCATGCAGAATTGAGGTTCCTTTGAAAACTTCTATTTGGGCTCCTTTCTCCAGGATGTAAAGAGAACTTAACACTCAAAGGAGGGCTTCAATAAGGTAACTAGCAAAAACAATGTGTTTTCATGTGATGTGGCCCATTAGCCTTTCCCTTTGTATTATTTGTGGTCCATAAATAACAGAAAGGTACAATGTCCCAGCCTTCAGGTTGTTCTTAAGCGAGTGATCACTAGATGTAACTCCCCTGGTTTGAGTCCTTAACAGAATGAATGATAAAGGCAGGCATCCCCACAAAAGTGTCCCCGGGGAGTTCAGGCTTCTGCAGGGCAAAGAGAGGCCCTTTCCACTCTCTTTGGCCCCGGCAGCCTCTAGGACCACAGCCGGCTTCCTCTGCAGGTGGTGGAGGGCTGCTGAGCCGGGTGGGGGTGGGTGTGCGTGGAGGGAAGCCAGCAAGCTCCACACAGGACCTGGCACAGCTCAGAAGCTGCTGGGCCCCAGGAGTTCAATTCAAGGTCACACAGAGCCTGAAGCTAGACTTCCACTGCTCTCTGTGACACTCTGTGTGAGTGTGCACGTGTGTGTGCATGTACACGTGTGTTTTGCCTAGAGACTTGAGAGCATGGAAATTAGTCGCCCTGGCTTGTAACTCCCAATCCTGACTTGGTAAATAAAAAGAGGGTAAGAACGTGCACAAATAAAATCGTATCACGGATCTATTAGAAGCGTCTCCTTTTAGGAAATAGTCAAGTAGGTCTTTTCTCAAAACTCACATCTGACGTGAAGCGCTGTGTTTGAAATAAACATGACCCTGCACATATCTCATTCAAGCGAGAACAATGTATAAAAGATACAAGCTGACTTCTGCCTGCAGACCATTGTTCCCCTGGTGGCGGACAGCTGCCCAGGCACCTGGGGTGATCATAAGCCCGGGAAACATCCCTCCTCTCAAAGCAATCGAGGGGACCAGTCTTTTAAGAACTATTTTCAGTAATATACTTTCATTTTGGTTAAAAAAAATGAGTTCCCTCTTTGTTACTTTTTGAGGAGGGAGAAGAATAAAACGAAGGTTTAATTTTCCATGCCACTTATTTAAGTGGTTTTTCAAGGACAGCTTTGCACTGTGGAAAATGAAGACTGCCATCTGCCTACCTAAGCACAAGGTTGGGGCCACTGCCTTTCTGAAGGCATTTGGGTCAAAGTGCTGGCTTCTCAGAGATTCAGACTAGGAGAGTCACACTTTTTTGTCTTTTTGTTTCCCCTTAGCATAAATGGCAGGAGGGAGGATAGTTCAGTGCTATATTTTATATAAACAAATTGGTGGTCTTTTCCAATTCGATAAAGAGACACGGCCTGGGTCTATTTTGGGAGCAAATTAAAAGTCATTTCCTTTAACGTGGCACTTAATCACGGTTATACATCCACGAGAATTGTCGGCTGCTGTGGGTGATCTCGGGAAATCATGGAAATCGTTTGCTTTTCAGGCATACTACCTTTTTCTCACGTCCTATTTACAAGCTGCCTTGACTTAATTGGAGGGTAAGAGTGTAGAAACAAAACTCAGAACAAAGCATGCCTGTTTTAACAGCAAGAGTGATCCAATATCCTTGCTGTCATCTCCTATCCTGTTTTTATCTTTGTGTTTGGTAAATAAATGATCTTACCTTGAAAAAAATGGATAGGGTTTCACGTGGACTATTCTGACAGAACTACAATATGTTGTGGATCTATCCATCCCTGTGTAACTCTTGTCCAAAGAAGCATTTTTCTTTAGAGACCCAGGTGAGTCCCAGCGACAGAAATCTGTATTTGAAGACCCCCAGTTCAAAAGAACACTTTTGAGTCACATCTGGGCAAGTTTTAGCACACCTGTGAGTTGCACAACATTTTTATTCTATTTCTTTTCACTCTGTACATTCCAGGAGCCACTCTGTTTTACCATCATCATTACCCACAAACCTCCCCATATAGTTTCTTTTTCTTCTACTTTTAGAGAGCTGCTCTGCTACCTACAGGATCCTGAACCAGAAGCAGATTGTCTACAGGTTTCCTGACTTTTATTTTTCTGAAAAGTTGCTTTATAATGCCAGAGGACCAAAAATAAACATACCGTAAGAAATACTGGGTGAAATGAAGTTTAGAAATCTGGTGAATAGAACACCTTGGAGAAATTGCTGCCAAATTCACCTTCCATCTTCCCTTGCAAAGTTCTGCCTTAATAGCTCTTTTCAAAACATGTCTGCTCGCTGCTCTGATGATTAGATTATGGTCACAAGGTAAGAGGGGAAATAGTGTGTAAATACAGAGGCTACGGTCACTCAGTAACTTGCGCTCAGAAGAATGGCAATGTGATTACTGTATATCTAGAAGAATATACAGTACTTGGGTAGGAGAATGGGGCCAGAAACAAAGAAAATAATTTTAGTGACAGTTCTGAAACGTGAGCCCAAACAGAAAAGTGTCACATGGCCCTAAATGTATTTTTAAGATACACGGACAGGACGGCTGTTGAAAGTCTTACATAGCATATCAGTTCAAATAAAAATTTTCAAAACGTTAAGAAGGAAATCTTCCAGAAGACAAATGTCGACAGAGGAAACCATAATTTAGAAACTGACCCTATGAACGTGACTACTGCTGGAACTGGAACTACCCTAAGTCTGACTGATTAACACATTCCTGGTTTCTAGCCTCAGAATTATTAAGTAGCTCGTGAAAGTCTAAGCAAGCTCTCGGAGGGAGCTTGGGAGATGTACCTTTCCCTCGTGCCGTACTGCGGCCACCGGCGTGGCTTCCTCTGCCTTCTTCCGTCTCTCCTCTTCCTCGTCCCGTTCCTCCTCGGCCTTTTTCTCTGGAGTCACAGTGGTGATCAAGTTGGTCTGAGAGATGCCCTTTGTTGTGGCGTACTGGCCAGTACCAACCTCTGCAGCAGACACAGAATCCTTCATGTATATTTCATGGTTTTCATTCACTGACGCTAAAAGCAAATACAACCGAAGAAAAAAAGTCTGAAATAGTTAAGTCAGAAGGCTGAAGAGCACCACCGATTGCCCCGTTATGGCGAAAAGTACCCCTCCCCACGTCTGTCTGAAAACTCCAGGCAGCGCTGCGGGCACCCGCACCTAAGCGCTCTCCGAGACACAGCTTTGTGTGTCTTCTATACCAGTGTTTTAAAATGACTTAAACGCTCATGTCGCGAAGCCACCAGAGTGAGTCACAGGCTCTGCGGTGAGGACAAGCGCGAGCATGGCGGCAGCGGAGGGGCGGGAGGCTGGGCTGCTGCGAGCCTGTTACCCCACAGAGTAACTGGCTGGCTCCAGCACCAGGCGCTGGTGGTGAGTCCCACAGCTAAGGGCGGTATCTGTAGCGGACAAATGCTCTCATACACTTGACTCTGAACGCATCTTGGGAAGTGCCATTCAACACGGAGCACCGAATTGGGTGCTTTAATTAGTCGTTAGCAATGGTTACAAGAGTCCATCACTCCTACTGTATCAAAAGTCCCATGGCTGATAATGGAAATTAACTATCTTTGTGGGATTATAAAATTTGGAGAGATTATAGAATCTGGACGGCAACTCTGTTCAGCTGGAGTGCAGAAACGATTTAATTTCTACCGCACGTTAAAAAGATTACCGTGATATGCATACACTCCTTCATCTCGGATATTTTGGGAAGACAAGACAAATGTTGCTAATGAAATCCATGCAGATGTAAGACATGCAAACATAAAAGGTAGAAGACACAGCCTTTCAGCCCTGCTGAAATGTCTTAGTGAAAGATGCTTAATTCAGTGACATTTTTAAAGTCTGGTACTCATTAGTTTAGGTTGTAGGTGTATATAACTTATTTAAACTTACAAATGATGCTTTTCAATACACAGTAGCTGATCGTGGGAAAAATGTAACCAGCTTCATAGTTTAGGAAGTTTAAAATGTAAACGTAAGAAAATATTCTGAAATCCTTTCACAAAAGCTAAACCATTTCGTTAAGGTATCTTCACTAAGATATTTTATATTTCCTCTTACTGATGAGAGAAAGCTCATATGAGACACAATTTCCCAATGGGTCAGTTAGGCTGTTGTACATAGGATGCAAACTTGCAAAAAGCCACTTGTGTTCCAACATGCAGCCATGGCACCCTGCTCAACAGCACAGGAAACATACGGGAATTGGTAGGACCCCAAAGAGTGAGAGACAACACATACTAACATCACTTTCGGGCAGGGAGGAAGAGACAGTATGCTATTAGTACATTTGTTTCACAATTGTCTTTTGCTTGTCAACAATCATTATCACACGAAAGGCCATGAGGAAAACCACGTACACAACAAATGTGTTCCCTTGGGTACACATCACTGAACAAAGTGGATGAGAGCCTGGGAAAAAAGGTGTGATTCTACGAAAGTTCCTTCGACACTGACTTATGGAATACACAAAGAATTTACAGAGATTCTCTAAAGGAGAAAGGATAAATGGAACAAAGTAGTAAGAAAAGCTTCAGTGTTAACGTGAATATTTCAGCATCTGAGTTCAACCCGAAATGGCCCCAATAAACGCTTTATTCCCAAGGTTTAGCTCCACGTTAGAGATTTGAAAAACAGGCAACTATTAGAAAATACAGAATGGTTAATTAACGTCATAGGCCAGCTCACAAAAGCCTTTAAGAATAATCATGAATGTAATTATTATCACACCTGAAAGAACGCTTTTGCACGTCTCATTCACTCTTTCTTTGCAAACAGCCTTACCCCCATTTTAGAGATGGTGACAAAAACTGAGACCTGGCAAGTTTAAATCACTCGCCAGGTGCTACTCGGATGGACTTCAGTCTGGGTTTACCTACCAGGTGAGTGCTTTTCTTCTTCACCAGTAACATACATAATATAGCACAACTGACACAATTTTGACTTCCTCTACCAACTGTTTATAAAGTATTCCATTAGCAAAATACAATCCTCTAAATCGGAGGATTCAGGGAGTATGCCACCCAATCAGTCACATTGGGCTACAGGGAAAGGGAAGAGAGAGCCGGGACTGTGGTGAGCGGTGGCAAAAACGTAAGGAGGAAAGGGAGCCCAGGCACTTGTAACTTCGTTATTTTTACTTGTTTTTACTCTATTTTTACTATTTTAATTTTATGTTTTTGCTTATTATTAAATTTTTTTTTCAACGTTTTTATTTATTTTTGGGACAGAGAGAGACAGAGCATGAACAGGGGAGGGGCAGAGAGAGAGGGAGACACAGAATCGGAAACAGGCTCCAGGCTCTGAGCCATCAGTCCAGAGCCTGACGCGGGGCTCGAACTCACGGACCGCGAGATCGTGACCTGGCTGAAGTCGGACGCTTAACCGACTGCGCCACCCAGGCGCCCCTGTTTTTGCTTATTATTAAAGTTGTACACACATGCGAGAAACTTACTCTTTTTATATACACAGATACGTTTTCTATAAAACCACTAATCTCCAGGTGGAATTAAAGGAGAGACTTGGCCATGCGTCACTTTCTTTTTTTAATTTTTTTTTTTTTAATTTTTTTTTTCAACGTTTATTTATTTTTGGGACAGAGAGAGACAGAGCACGAATGGGGGAGGGGCAGAGAGAGAGGGAGACACAGAATCGGAAACAGGCTCCAGGCTCTGAGCCATCAGCCCAGAGCCTGACGCGGGGCTCGAACTCACGGACCGCGAGATCGTGACCTGGCTGAAGTCGGATGCTCAACCGACTGCGCCACCCAGGCGCCCCTCTTTTTTAAATTTTTTTTAATGTTTACTTATTTTTGAGAGAGAGAGAGAGAGAGAGAGAAAGTGGGGGAGGAGCAAAGAGAGAGGGAGACAGAATCTGAAGCAGGCTCCAGGCTCTGAGCTGTCAGCACAGAGCCCCATGCGGGGCTTAAACTCGTGAACCACGAGATCATGACCTGAGTCGAAGTCAGAGGCTTACCCAACAGAGCCACCCAGGCACCCTAGCCATGAATCACTTTCTAAGTATTATTCTAAGTAATAAGCTGCCATGTGTTGTTGAAGGAAGCACATTTGTGCGAAACTATGGACAGCAACACAAAACTGGCACACAAGACAAAAACCTGCTAAAAACTCGCTACTATGTCATTCCTTAGAAATGTTATTTACGTGATCCTCTCCCTGTTTAACTTCCGCCTTTGACTTAACGGTGGAGAACATTTACACGGCAATGCTCCCCCAGTCCATCTGGTGCAGTAATTAATATTAACAGGAGGATTTAACTTGCAGCCTCTGGCTCTACCATTTAAATGTCATCCTTTCTATCAGCTATCATGCACTGACTGGAAACAGTCACAATTTATCCCTGAAAATTTTGCAGAAACAGAGATAAATTTAACTTATGGTCTTCCTTCTGAAACTGACTGAAACAAACCTGGTAATCATTTAAGATCTGCCAATAAGAGAACCAAGTTACTTACGGAGCACGTGACAACTGTATTTAGAATGAGATAATCTTTCTCCAAATTTGGGGTGCTGGCTGATGAAAGCTACGCTCTTCATTCCCTAAGCATCATTCTTTTATGGAGTAATTTTATATACATCTACTAATAACAGACCTTAGACTCACCGAGGCAACTTTTTTTTTTTTTGTCCCCGAGGGTGGGGGTTACAACTTGTCACTGGGCCACGGACTGAGTGCTTTTTATTTCACTCTCTTCTCAAGAGGACCTATGTTCACTGAAAGCTTGGGATGGTTTCATACTATTTCTGGGTGGCCATTCGTGATTATTATTACTAAAGGTTAGGAAGTGATGCCTACCTCCATCCAAGCTGCGAGACATGGTGTAGCGTTTGCTGGATGAGCGTTCGAAGTAAGGGGCAGGACGATCTATCAACGCGCTGGCTCTTCTCGTTTGGGCTTGCGTCCTGCCACTGTAACGAAACTTGGAGCCCAAGGTAAGGAATTTCTTTGGAGGTGCTTCTGGTAACAACAGTCTAAAGATATTAAAGAAAAAAATGCCAGAGAGACTGTTGAGTCAAACATTAAGAATGCTATCTCAACTTTTTCAAAGGTGAAGTGCTTTGTGCGTTTAACATATAACATGTTAAATGAATGTGGTTTAAAATTTTTTAAGTATTTATTTTTGAGAGACAGAGAGAGACAGACAGACAGACAGACAAAGCACGAACGGGGAGGGGCAGACAGAGAGGGAGACACAGAAGCCGAAGCAGACTCCAGGCTCTGAGCTGTCAGCACAGAGCCCGATGTGGGGCTCGAACCCACTAGCCGTGAGATCATGACCTGAGCCGGAGTCGGGTGCTTAACTGACGGAGCCACCCAGGCGCCCCAAATGTGATTTTATAGGAAAAAAAATCAATTCCCACAGTACATGTCAACCAGGGAGTTGTAGAGAGGCTATAAATGCAATGGGAGTTGGCCTGGACTCCATGAACTTTAACATCTCATGCAACTGAAGAGTTTATGGTTCCATAAACCCAAAGAACAATTAAATAGGTGATCTTGGTGAAGAAGACGGTGATAAAATTTGCTATTTTGTAGAAAAAATCTGATAGTCTGAGTAAACAAAGGAGCCCAGTGTATTAAGAAATGACTGAAATGTTAAGGAAGGGATTGAATCCTTGAAGTGGGCATCTTATAAAAATAATGAAAGGACACTAAAGGTAATCAGAAAGAGGAAGCAGGGCAGATAAAGATTTCTTGTCAAGAACCTGGTGACAGTGAACTTGAAGGAATAGAAAGGATATTCTTCCACATTCTTCCTCGCAAACTTTTTCAGTAGAAGTGATTCCAATTGTTCTAATTCTTCCTGAGGAAGAAATGAAATCATCTTGACCTACCTGAAAAATGTGTGATGTTCAACACATACTTTCCATAAACGTTTGGCAGCTCGATGGTTTGGCAGCTTGAACCCGATGGTGCTTTCAAATTGTTCAAACTAAAGTAAAAAAAACAAACACATATTGAGGAGTAAAGTCAGGTTTGCAATTACAAATAAAAGAAAATCATTTACAAATCATGCCCCCCACAAGTTTTTCCCTTTACTCACAAAATCAAGCGCTATTTGCAGAATTCATGCTATACATATTATTCGTTAAAAAAACAATCTTGTATTTATTCTCCTTAAAATGCTGCAGACATAGATAACCGCATTATGCGTGTGTTTTATGTCCGAGTATGGATTTTATGAAAACGGAATGCAAAAAAAGACAGCATCTGGATTTCTTCCAGAGGCCAATTTGTCCTCATCTCATTTTTAAGCCTTATTTTCATGGTGTCTCTATGACACCATGACTTCAACTGGAATATACATACAGGAATAAACACAATGTTTAGAGTCTACAGCATTTTCAGGAAGACATTTTCTCCCAGGATCTGGTCGGAATATATGCATATGTCCTAGGTATTTGATGACTTGGTATCAGATATTGCTGATTTTGTTTATGCATTCTAATCTATGGATTATTTGATATTATATATACAAACATAGATCGGGAGAACACGATTTCCTATCTTTCAGCATGTATAGTTCAGATGATAATCTATCAGCCATTTGATTTCTCAAGGCAAAATATCCAACTTCCTAATATATTTTAATATTATTATTGCAGATGTTCGATATTTTTTTATTTTCTGCCGACAGTATGCATCAGGCCACCAGAGGGCAATCATTTTAAACAGTAAAAGCTTTCCAAAAGAGCATTAAACAACTGGACTGTTGACACAGTCAACAGAAAAAAAGTAATTTACATAGCAAAGAACCAAGAAGAGGGGCCTTATGTGTGGCATAGGAGATATAACTATGCTTGACTTCCATTTCTTATTTGAGAGGGACGAGCTGGGGTTGGGGGTGGGGAGGCTGGGAAATACATCACAAGCTATTCCAACTACAACTGCCTTTCCCAATTTTTCACTCACTCTGGACGTTCACATGGAGGGGTAAGTTGTAAAAACCGCTATTGGCCAACAGCTGCAGCCAATCAGCAAACCAGAGCATTCTGGATCGTGACTAAACCATCCTTCAGTTATTCATCCCGCATCTAATATGCACCATACTCGTGCTCGCGGCTGCCAAGAAGCCGGGAAGGTTTTCTTTCCTGCTGTCCTCACGCTGTTTGAATGCTTCTCTCTCTCTCTGTGCTTTGTACCAATTTCTCAACCTCTTCAGAGCCTTTGTGCCACCACTCATTTTCTCCCTCACTCATTCTTCTCAGCCTTATTTACATGATTGTAAAAAAGTGGCGGGGGCGGGGAGGAGGGCAACTTTCTTGGAGCCTGCTTCTGCCTGAAACACAACCCCATCTCGCTCCTTGACAAAGGTCAAGAAGGAGAAGCCTTGGCTACTGCACCCCTTACCTCACTGCCACCTGCAGGGTCCTCCCACCATCTTCTCAAACTCTTCAGTGTCACACCGGGCTTTGTCAAGTCGACGCACTTTTCTTAGTTCTTAGCCCACACGTCTTGTCAATAGCATCTGGCCCCGCTGGTTCATCATGTGCCCAGAATCTCGTCTCCTTGTCACTTGGGACTGTTTCCTGCCCCTTTTCTTTCTCTGGTTGCTTTTCCTCATCCCCCTACGGTCCTCTTCTGCCTACTCTTCCCTCTCAAGAAGTGATGTCACCCAGGGTTTCTGTTTGAGGGTCTCTTCTTCTCCTCTAACTTCCCTTGTTCTCTGGGCAATTTATTTCCTGCCTGAGGCCTCGAATAGAATGGATGCAGTGGACGACTCCTTCAAACCTGTATTTCTTACTATGCAAGAATCACCCCCTGAAAATGTCTCAGAGGAATTTAATTTTTTTTTTCTGAAATTCTCTGTTTTCCCCTCTTGTCTAATAATATCATGTCCATCAACTTCACGCATGCCAAGGGAAGGCCTCTGATCATCATGGACCCCTTCCCCTCTTTAGCACCCTCCTCCACCCTGTGTCCAAGACCTACTGGTTCTGTTTCTGAAACCTCCCTCACAGTTGCTCCTTCTGTTCTATTCCCACAGCCTCTGCCCTAGTTTAGGTCTTACCACATCTCATTGCTAACCTGCAGTTTCATTCCAAATCATTCGTCTAGCGTATCACGTCCTCTTGAAAACCTCCCATGGCTCACTACTGTCTCCTGATGCATTTCTCCAGCGTTCCCATCTGGGCCCTCACCCCAGCCTGTTTGTTCCATGTATGTAGAATTTTATCCTATGTGCGATACGTATCATGACGACAGAATTCTAAGTGCACGAGACTGATTCTTTGCCAAACAGAAAGTCCCTTAAGGATAGGGACCAATATCGTGCTCGATGATAAACAGGTGCTCGCTTAGTAAATGTTGGATGAACCAAATATATTATCAGTTATAAGTTTAATATGCAATTTTAGGGAATTATAAAAAACTAATTTCAGGTATTTACATGAAAAGCTTCCGGATTATTTCAGTCTTCACAGACAAGTTTGACTTTATATTTAAACAGGATTCCTTGCTTTATAGTATGATTTAAAAAAATGTTTAGGGGCGCCTGGGTGGCTCAGTCGGTTAAGCGTCCAACTTCAGCTCAGGTCACGATCTCACGGTCCGTGAGTTCGAGCCCCGCGTCGGGCTCTGGGCTGATGATGGCCCAGAGCCTGGAGCCTGCTTCCGATTCTGTGTCTCCCTCTCTCTCTGACCCTCCCCCATTCATGCTCTGCCTCTCTCTGTCTCAAAAATAAATAAAAATTAAAAAAAAAATTTTTTTTAATGTTTAAAGTGAGGTACAACGGACATATAACATTATATTAGTTTTGGGTGTATAACATGATTCGATGTTTATGTGTATTATCACCACACATAGTTACAGATCTTTTTTCTTGTGATGAGAACTTTTAAGATCTGTTTTCTTAGCAACTTTCACATATACTGTACAGCATTATAACTGTAGTCACCATGCATCACATCACATATAACCTGATTTTTAAATTACATTTTCCACCAATGGAGAGGCTGACTTGGAAGACAGGAGATCATTCTGTATTGTACCAGAAAAAGTTCAGAGACACGGATGAGCTGCCAATTTAGAACTCTGCCTGCCTCCATTAGATTATGCATGCTCGTTAGAAACTGGATGTTTATTCATCATCTATTAAACAGATCATAGGTGGTAAATATCTCCTGTTATGTGTAAACCACTTTGGAGGATATAAGTAGTTCAGGATGGTTGTACCCGAGGAGCAACGATAAGTTAACGATTTTGATTTTTTCATCAGTCTACCTGATGGAAAGAAAAAGGCAGAAATGTACAAGGCTATGAGACGCTTATGTAATTTACCCTTGGTGTCTCTTGCTATAATCTTTCTTGTGCTTTGATCACATTATCGCTAAGCTATACATGTTAGGGTGCCAACAGATTTGGAGTACAAAGACAGGTCATGGACATGTAAAACAGAAACAAACAGGAAGAAATCTATTTTTTTATTCACAAAAGGTTTAGCATCTAAGAGTTTCTTTTATACCACAGTTGGAAATGTACAGAACATTGTTCACAAATCCCGATTTTACATTAAAAGCCTCAAAAATAAAACTTTTTCAAACTATGCACTGGGACAAAATTAGAATCAAACCACTGAAAAGAAGAAAATGTTTTATTTATTGTTGTTTATCGGACAAGTCTACGATAAATTCTCCCCGGCACTGAGACAGAAATCACCATGTCCTATGAGGTTCAGAACTTGGGCGCAGGCAATTTAAATCTTTGTTTGCCAGCAGGTACCTTTTTGTTCAAGGTACATGCAAATGCGGGGCTGCTTACCTCTCCTGGCCGGATCTTAATGTAAAAGTTGTTCCGTTTGTATGAAATTTTTAGAACCTTAGGCCAGGCAAATCTGTTTATTCTCAGTCGGTCACGATATATCAACAGACCACTCGCACAAACTCCTAGCATAATTTCTACTCCTTCAGAATCCTGGAAAAGAGCACCAAGAAACAACGGATCAGTATTTCACTTTTTTCCACTGACAGCTGAGTAGGGGATTTAAGCTTCCATGAAAGAAGCTATAATTGACTACCTATAGCTCTAATTTAAATACGAAGAATGCTGCAGCCATTTTTTTTTAAACACTGCCACTAAGTAATAGGCTCCTAATGAAGATATTAATCATTATGGAGATATGTCAGAGTAAAACTGGCTCACGCTCAGGTATCTTACAACGTAAATACCGCACACAGAGAAGGTCGACCAGATGATGTGTTAATAGCAGGAAGAAATCATCGCTGCCCTTCTAAAACGGTTACAGCCGTTTAATGTGTATTAACTCCTTTCATTTTCACGGTGATATTTTGAGAGAGTTGCTATGACTGTTCCTAGTTTACAGAGGAGGACACTTTTCAGGCATGGAGAGGTGAAGGGTCCTTCCCAGTTGAATATGAGCAGCCTGGCTGCAGAGATAGAACGTTCAGCTGATATGTATACTAACAGAGAGGCTCTGCCCCTTCTCAAGAGTGTTTTGGAGGGGCGCCTGGGTGGCGCAGTCGGTTAAGCGTCCGACTTCAGCCAGGTCACGATCTCGCGGTCTGTGAGTTCGAGCCCCGTGTCAGGCTCTGGGCTGATGGCTCGGAGCCTGGACCCTGTTTCTGATTCTGTGTCTCCCTCTCTCTCTGCCCCTCCCCCGTTCATGCTCTGTCTCTCTCTGTCCCAAAAATAAATAAAAAACGTTGAAAAAAAAAATTAAAAAAAAAAAAAAAAAGAGTGTTTTGGAGTTTGTTCCATTAAAAGAGAGCCTTAGAAAAAAATCTTTTTTACATACCATTAGTGTCAGAGTGAAATTTAAATATAAAATCATTTTTTAAATTACGAGTGTACTTCCCCAGCGTGCCTGGAACACACACACTGCCCAGTTGCAGTCACATTTGAAAACCGGTTCACGTACATGAATATCAGCACATTTTCTATAGGTATATAGTTTTCTTTTTTTAAGTGGGAGCATGCTATATTTATAGCTTGTTGTTCTGCTACTTGGCACATTTACTTCACCTTTAGGTCACTTCCTAGGGCTGTGGGATGAGAAGTCTCAGAGATCAGAGGTCATCAGGGAGGTCATATAAAGCTCAGGAGACCGAGTGTGTCCAGCCTATGCCCCCCACATGTTGTATTTGGGTGAAACGGGGTAAAATCAACACATGTGGTGGCCCTGAGTGGGGGAGACACAAAGGACAGAAGGCAGGACTGTGTGTGAGGCTCCGTCCCCATCTCCTTGTCACACTGGATGTTGGAAGCAGGGGGCACATAGGAGGTGAAGCTGAGGTCTTCTGCCACATATTAATCAGCAGGACTGTCCCTGGAACCGAGTCACTCTGCAGCGGTGAAGAGGGGAGGGGGATATGGAAGAATCCAAACAGGAGAGTCTGACTCATCCCCACTGTGGGCATTTACTTCCTCAATCTTGCCAGTGCAAGGCAGAAAATGAACATTTCCAGAATCAAAAATAAATATTTCGGTCCATCTCTAGGAAATTTAAGTCTACAAATACCATCTAACTGGATTAAAATGAAATATTTTACCCTGGAAACAGATCGCTCCATTAAGGTACAAAATTACTCTACACAAGTGGAAATACTTGATGGCAGGATATTACCACATAATTAAATTCTGAGGAGAGCTCAAAGACCAGAAACTGTCCACCATTTATCAGGGGCTTTCATCTGAACGAGCAATTGGAAGAGCTAGAGCCTGATACTGACAAATAGCTGGCACTATTGATCCTTCAGAACCAGCCAACGTGCTCACAGGGCCGCTCAGAGGTGACTCCTCGCGCGCCGGAGCAGAAATGCAGGAACGAGGGGAGGACTGTTTGATTAAAGGTCCTTGATTCGCTTTCTGGGTGATAAATACAGAGCTTAGTTGGGGAACTAGACCTTTGACCTACGGAGGAAAGGACACTTAAAAGCTCTTTCATTGTTATTATTATTTTTAAATCACCCATTAGTGTCTTTGAGTAATGAGGAGCCAGAATCCTTCTTGGGGAAGATGAGGAAGCCTCCTCTGACCCCTCCTCTCCACCACACAGGCCTCCCGCGTCCCTGTATCATTCTGTCGTCGTCGCCAGCACACCCCAAGCAAGTGGCGCTCCAATCAGCTCCCTCCCACACCTTGCTCTCCTCAAGACTGGAAGCTGCTTGAGGGCAGGAGCTCTGTTTTACACCTTTGCCCAATCAGCGGTCATACAGCACCTCCCCAGCAGGCATTAAGCCATCACACGTTTGTTGAAAGAGAGGGCAAGGGAAGAAAGAAAACGTTAGGAATAGGTGGGGTTTTAAACTGAACCAACGTTTCCATGTCGTTACTCCGAAGTAACATCAGAGTAACACGTTCGATCATCAAGTGTGTTCTGCCACAGCCCGTAGTCCTGACGTCAGCTTGGTAATTTTTTTGTACTGAAAGCTGTCACAGCGGTCTTTACTGGGGACGTGGGTGCTTCCCTACCAATAAACACATTAGATGCTCCCTTTAGCAGGGAGCACTGAAGGGAGATCTGGATGGTCTCAGTCTATCCTAATTAAAACAAATGAGTGTACTCTTCCCTTAATTTAAAATCACTGCTCAAACTCTGCATCCTTCACTTATCACTCGGTCCATGGGCTACCCAATAAGGAGTTTTATCTGTATTTCAGAATCTTATATGGAATAAATGACTCTGACAGCACCTACTCAGACTGACATTAAATGACAAACAAGCAGAGGCAGTCTTCCTAAGAAAAAAAGACAAAGCATTTAGAACAGGTTTTCCAAAACAAGGGACCCGCATCTAATAATATGTTATGTATTCTTTATACAGAGCCATGGAGTCCAAAATCACAATTCAGAAATTCTAAATAGGCCCTAAAGCCCAGGGCTTTATACCATCCACAGAGGAGAAGCATCTCACTTATAACCGGAAATCAGTTCTAATTTAATTCAGTAAATTTCCTCCTTGAAATGATGGAGTGTGGCTGTGCCAGAAAATGGGAGTCCGCAGCTGAACATTCGTTATACTTAATATTCAGATGAAATCCTGTAATAGGCTGCATTGGTGCTTCCTTAACTCTTTCTTTTTAATTGGTGTGATTTCAAATCATATTAGTGAATGAAAAAGCAGTGATCTATTTTAATTTAGTAGCTACAGCAATGTTAAGTGATTTTTATTTGTACTGATAGGAACACTGATAAATCTAGAGCTGTACTGCCCCAAATGTATGCCCTAATCTTTTACTTATTTATTTTTCCTGGGCAGTAAGTGAATCATCGTGAGTAATGTAACTCAAAAAACAAGCTTTCAATGTGCTCGAATTTTCAGGCTACCTTCATTTCCTTCTTGTTTCCTTATCTGTTAGCCACCTAGGGAAAAGCTCGAAGAGAAAAGCAATCTTAGCGTATGTCCCTATCTTTTTTTAAATCCTCATCCTGCCTTCTATAGCATAAAATACACGACATTTTCTTATCTGAGTGAGAAAGAAGTGAAAAAACAGAGTAACAAACTGGCAAGTAAATAGAGCTATAGCTGCTGTCGTAATTACACACCGAGGTCAAAGAGCTCGGCATTCCATGTACCGACACATCCCTCAGATAGGTATGCCCCAGCCGAGTCTATGAGATTTTGCTAGTGTTCAGGCCTTCAGGCCTTGGAAGTGCCTGTCCTGTATGATCTACAGCATGGTCTGCAGACATCAGCAATCAAACCTGTGTTTATCGGATGGCCACCATTTCCTTGTCCAAACTCAGTGGGGATCAGTCTGCTCACTGAGAGCCAACCAGGGAGGGGCCCTACTTCATCAACAGAGCCTGCAGATCATAGACGGGTCCCCTGGGTTGTCGCGAGCCAGCTGAAACTCTCTTCATTTCTTGGCCCCAACCTTGACGGTGTAAGATACTTGAATGCCTGGAAACCCGTTAACTGCGTGTTCCTTGGGTCCTAAAACTGGTGACTATGCAGTCTGTTAGTACTAAAGGCACGTTCCCCTACGGAGTGATAGTCTCCTGACAGCCCAAGTCAGAAGAAACTGCCTCTGAACTTCAAACACTCATCTTTTTAAGGCTACTAAAAGTTCCAGAATCCATCCCCACGATCCTAACAAACTTCCTATGTTTTGGATGAAAGTTTTCGTAAGGCTTCCTGTGCTTCTCAAGTACTTTTGTTCATAGCTGCTCAAATAATAGACTAATAGCCCCTACAGTCATTCTCTCACTGCTGAAAAATACAGAGATTCTGGGAAAAGTAAACAGCTTTACGCATCTTCGCCACCTCAACCCTCCTACAGCCTGGTCCCAACTTCTTCAAAAGACTCCGTAGCCAAGATAGAATTTTAACATTTCGCCGACCACCAATCAACTAGACAAGCCTTAGCTTGGGGGGTTAATTTTAGTTGAACTTCAAAATTATAACCTTATTTCAAAGCACTGATTGTCTGTCAGAGAACCCAAGTTCTAGAGAGTTATTTCAATTTAACAGGTATTTGCTATGTGCCGGGTGATCATCCAGGACAGAGGCATAAAGAGCACTTGGCACATAAGAGATGTGACGATTGGGTCTTGGACAGTTGGCCAAAGTTGGACAGGTAGACAGGAAGGAGGACAGCCCAAAGAAAGATAGGCATATTCAGGGAAAAGGCAGAGACAGGATCTGGCAGAAGCAAAGGGCACGTGTTGGCACAAAGTGGGAGATAAAACTGTGACAGGGAAGGGGGCTGAGTTAGGAGCTTGTGATGTGAAGATACATTTATAACTGAACCAACAGGCAATCGGAGGCTTTGCCTACTGTGACCTTTCAGGAGCTGAGGCCAGGAGCAATGGGAGTTTGAGCCATGCAGAGCAAACCCTTCAGTCCAAGTATCAGAGAGCTGAATGTGCTTTATCATTGAGTAGGCCTTAAAAGCAAGCATGGATTGGAATCCCCCAGTTTTTGTTTATAATGCCTGTAGTAAAAATCACCGGCCTGTATTAATAATAACCTTGAATTTAATACAACTGAATAGGAAGGTTGGGGTTTGAAAAATGTGTACCTTGGCATGATGTAAATCGACCCCATACATGGACAGCTTTTTGGCATTTTCCAAGAAATGCATCTCTGCTTCTGCTGGCGTCATTCCTCTGATAAGAAAAAAAAAATGTGTTACGATGCTGCTTTGCTCTCTGTAATATTTCCCACTTAGCCCCTGGCTATATACTAAGCAAGTCCCCGGAGAGGCACTAGCAGGTTTGTGGTCGGTAGGGGGTGGGGGAGAATAACAAGACAAAAGGCTCTCAAAGAGCATCGGAGCCACAATGTAACTACCCAGAATTGTACCAAGTACAGAACCTCACTCTGCTGCAGTCCCAACCTGCATGCCACTGAAATCAGTCCTGGGAAAAGCAGGTAGTACCAGTGAGGCTCACCCACCGAGGCACAAGCTAAGTCGCATGTCTTCAGGGTTTCTGCACTGACCTGTGGCTCTTGTGAAGCTCGATCACTTTGTCTTCCAGTTCTTTCGTGTGGTTTGGGGCGAAGCGGAACTCACTAATGTAATCATTCCCGCATTCATCTGGGTCATAGTCTCCAAGTTCTGACTGGACAGTGTAGGAGCCCAACAGGGCCAGGGTGACAAAGGAGCAGGGCAGCCTTCCGGACACGATGTCATCTCGCAACTGTAGGCAGAGGTAGTACCTTCCAGGAACCAAAAGACAAGGCAAAAAGCCAGCGTTAGGACATGTGAAAAGCAGGCCACTTGATACATATTGTACTGTAAGCGATTTCTTCCTGTTGAAAAATCTCACTAGAATTTTCCTTCATCTGTATTTTGATTGGGATGTCAGGGGAAAATGCTTGGCTACAAAATACAATATTTAAGGGCATCTAGAGGCAAGCCAATGTTCATAATAAAACAAGCTTTTATAACTAAAGCACAGAGTAAAAGAAACCTCATGACCTGTTCCTTTAACATCTTTTACAAGAACTAACATTTAAAATCAAATAAATGAGCCCTCAACACACTCACTGCAATCTCTGGTTGGGGGAATTATCATACAAAAATAGTGCTGTTAAATGCAGTTATTAGGTCTCTACTAGCCTTAAGGAAGTTTCATTTTAAAGTCTCGGTTAAAGGTCCTGCCCTACGAGCGAGACAGATTTCAGCTAACTCAACAGCTACACCATCATAAACTCTGCTCTCAACCTCCTGCATTCTTCATGCAGTGGTCTCTTTATGAGAACAATGTCTCCTGTTTCAAGTTCTCTCTCTCTCTCTTTTTTTTTTTTTTTATTTAGCGGACTTTCTAGAATCCAATTGATAGGAAGATTAACTCTGAAGACTTACTACTTTAAAATCTGAGAACCTCCTCATTAAAAGTAAACAGCTTTCTATTCACGGGATACAAAACATGTTCCACCTAATTTGGCTGAGAAATCATGCAAGTATCTCCATTAATAGCAGACTTATCTCCCCTTTACTCTGCTTTTCAAGATCTATAGATCTAATGCTAACTGCAGAAGACCCCAAGGTAAGTGTTAACATTGATGACGTTTAAAAATACTCTTCAAGGCCCAGCATAGAGGTATAATAAAATATACAAATACCTTTCATATAAGAGATAAACTGTTAATCGGTTGACGCTGAAGACTATGATTAAAGTCTTAAGGTCCCCTTTAAATGTGAAGGAAACTCCTTGTAATACAGACTCACTCTGTAAACATTGCACAAATAGATGGGAACCGTGCGTGCACTGCATTTCAAATCCAGGTGTATTTGGCTCTATAACCAATCAATTAGCCACAATTAAGTGGTTCCTCAATATTATTAAAAAGTTATCTTTAAATAAACAAATCCTACATTTTCTTCGATTTCATGCACATGTAAAAGAAATCCTCTGTAACTATTTTTTGCCCTTCTCCTAACATGCCTGCTGGAATTATTTTTACTCATAGCAAGGCACCAGAGCTTTTTTGAGTCCTTTCCCTTTTCTGAAAAGCCCTCCAAGGAGGATGTGAGGCTTACACAGAAAACCCAGCACACATGGCACAACGTCACCCTGACTGGCTGCAAACTGACTGCCAACCAGGGTGCGAGAGCCAGGGGTTCCAAGGCAGGATGCGGAAAAGCCCAGAACACACAGCAAACCAGGCCAGCCTCATAAAGGAAACTCCTCTCACACCCAGAGCTCAGTCATCGCACAAGAATAGTTTTACATTCGATTCCTTTCTCTGGGTCTTCTTTCCCCAAAATGAATTAATCATTTTGTCTAGACAGGTCATGGAAAATAAACTGTTAAATGTACACGTTTATGTGTATCATACGTGTGCATGTATGTATCATTTTTTAAATCGCTGCTTAGATGCTTATGCCTTTTATATAACCAATCTGATACACGGCAGCTATTTAAAAAATGATACACACGTGAACACTTTTTGACTCGGAGTTTGAGAGCAGGACTGCTAGAAATTGCTGTATCATTTAATGCTGAATCCCATCCACTGTGATCGTGGCAGGTGGATGACAGTTTCTCAGGGCTGTGTGTTTTCCCGCCACGGTCAGGCAGCGGGAACTATCAGCTTAGCACCAAAGATTCACTGTGAACAGACAGGATTTGGCAAATCTTCTCATCAGATGTTTGTTCTCACTCTGTTGTCTTTGGTTTGCCATTTCTGTGGGGATGACTGTGAGGTTACCAGACGTAAGCATGCTTTTCTCCGGAGAATAAAGAGAAGCAGCTTTCCCGACATGCCTGCCTTTTTTCAGAGCCAACTTTCAAATACCTGGTGATGTCTTCAGAGAGCTGGGCGGGGTCTGGTGGGTAAAATTTCACATTAAATGAAAAGTGCCAAGCACCACCTGCAGAGAGGAGACATTAGAATGGAACCTTAGAAAAGCCCTTTGTATTTCTTATTCTGACAGTTAGAACCGCCTCAACTCCAAGTACTAACACCCAGGCAACCTTTGCTCCCAAGTGGAAAACCGGAAAGTCTCCATCAAGTGAAGTCCAGATAGGTCTGAAACTTCATCTAGTTTTTAGTCTTTTGCCCAAATCCTGTACTGGTGTTTCTAACTAGCTTGGAAATTGACTAGGCTTCCTCCCTTTCTCAGGGACAAGGGTAAGCCTTTGGAAGAGGGAGAAAACAGGAATGGTACGGATAATCCTCAATTAGACAAGTCCGGAATTAGACTGGTTCTATTGCTATGACATTCTGGATAGCTCACAGACCAAGAGTACAGGCACAATCCCCTTTCCTTTGTCCTTCCTGCTTTGCCATTGCAGGTCAAATCCCATTACAATACACGTCAAGGAACCGTTCAAGATATTTTTTAACGGAAGGTTTATTGTAGTCAGTATTTATGTGAGCTGCTCTCTAGGCTGCTGAAGATTCTTTTCTCACTTGGGGAAATGGCTGGTTCAAGAGAGGCCTGAATGTATTAACTGTACTTTACTAAGTTCCACACCTCCTTATGAGGCCACGACTTGGGCTGATGCTCTTAACGTCTTGCCTTTCTTTATCCTATGGCATCGACTTTCGGCCTCTCCAGCAAGGAGAAGAATCAACCAGGTGTCAGCTTACAGTCACGTACTCTCTGTACTGTCCACACTTCTTCTTGAAACGTTATTAAGCTCTACTCAACTCTCCATTTTATTAATACTGTCTCTAATTGTGTGTGGCTTATCATTATGAACAAGGAAAAACAGCCTTTTCTTTTCTCCATGTACTTTCTCTCTAACGGATCACTCCTTTAATTCACATTCACTTCGTCTTTCTCTTCTGGCCTTTTAAGGCAGGAACTTATTAAAGTCTGGCTGTTCCTTCACCAGACATTTGTTCCCTCCGTGTAGTAACCACAGAAGTGCCTCAGTGTAGACCTTGCTTATATTCTGAATGTGCTCCTGAAAAATTCCTCCCAGTCTCCCTGGCTTCCTTTCCTCTACACCACAAGCTGGAGCCACTCTTTTCACTCTGTGATTCTGTGACCTCACAGTCCAGCCCTTATGTTTCAGATATTCCCCAAAGATACCCTAACACCCTCTTCTCCCCGTTAATTGACTTCTGGAAACTTCCATTTTCTCCACAAGTCCTTTGCAAACATTCAGAAGAAAGGGGTAGCATTTTAAGTGCTAGCTGCTTTCTTTGGGTCACTCTCTTGCGAAGGAGGCAAACACTCTTAGCTGCAGAGGATACCTATATTCTATCTTAACGGCACAGGTACATTTATTAGTTCTAGCATATTCTTTTTTTTTTATTAAAAATTTTTTTTTTTTACGTTTATTTATTTTTGGGACAGAGAGAGACAGAACATGAACGGGGGAGGGGCAGAGAGAGGAGACACAGAATCGGAAACAGGCTCCAGGCTCTGAGCCATCAGCCCAGAGCCGGACGCGGGGCTCGAACTCACGGACCGCGAGATCGTGACCTGGCTGAAGTCGGACGCTTAACCGACTGCGCCACCCAGGCGCCCCAGTTCTAGCATATTCTTGATGCTACCATTCATACTATACTTAAAATTCCACACGGTAGGATCACTCCCTGAGTTGTCTTTTAAAGAAGTGGCATAAGGCCAGGTATCGCTGGCTGCTTAATATCATTTTTAAATCACTCAGAAAATATTACTGAAACATGGGCAGTAAGAATTATAAGCTATCGGTCAATCCAATATATTTCTAGTGATTATTCTTCCAAGTCCTTTTGTTACTTGAAAAATGGTCGGATCTGGTTTTACTTTCCTATTGATTCCTATTCATTTTCTGCTATGATGGATCTCCTCACTGCTTGCCAATGGTGAGGTTCATAAATGAGAGCTGGCTTCCCCCCAAGCAACTGGAAGGAAAGTTAACGGATTAGTTACAAGAAATGGATTTATTTCTCTTTTATAATTTTTATCCATTTCAAAGTATGCCTCGAATCCAATGAATAGTTTAGCAATGTAATTAAACAATCTCATGATAAATTTAAGATAAACACTCTAGGTTGGAAACTAAGACATAATAAAAGTAGAAGAAAGATATTTCAATGCAAAAATCCGCACGGCGGGAAAATAAATTTCAAACTATAGTTGGCCTGAGGTACTTGCTAAAAATGGCAATTCCTAGGCTCTACCCAGAGATTTTTTAAAAAATGTGCCTTTATTATTTCTTTTTCAATATATGAAGTTTATTGTCAAATTGGTTTCCATACAACACCCAGTGCTCATCCCAACAGGTGCCCTCCTCAATACCCATCCCCCACCCTCCCCTCCCTCCCACCCCCTATCAACCCTCAGTTTGTTCTCAGTTTTTAAGAGTCTCTTATGCTTTGGCTCTCTTCCACTCTAACCTCTTTTTTTTTTTTTCCTTCCCCTCCCCCATGGGTTTCTGTTAAGTTTCTCAGGATCCACATAAGAGTGAAAACATATGGTATCTTTCTCTGTATGGCTTATTTCACTTAGCATAACACTCTCCAGTTTCATCCATGTTGCTACAAAGGGCCATATTTCATTCTTTCTCATTGCCACGTATATACACAATGGAGACCATTGTGTATATAAACCACAATTTCTTTATCCATTCATCAGTTGATGGACATTTAGGCTCTTTCCATAATTTGGCTATTGTTGAGAGTGCTGCTATAAACATTGGGGTACAAGTGCCCCTCTGCATCAGTACTCCTGTATCCCTTGTCTACCCAGAGATTTTTATTCAAGAGATTTGGTGTACGGGCCCAGGAACTTGTGTGTGTGTGTGTGTGTGGTTTTTTTTTTTTCTTCTTCTTTTTTTAATGTTTAGTTATCTTGAGAGAGAGTGAGAGACAGCATGAGGAGAGGGGGAGAGAGAATCCCAAGCTGGCCCCACACTGTCAGCGCAGAGCCCGACATGGGGCTTAAACTCACGAAACGGTGAGATCATGACCCGAAACTAAATCAAGAGTTGGACGCTTAACCAACTGAGCCACCCAGGTGTTTTGGAACTTGTGGTTTTAATAACCCCCCTTGTGGTTTCAAGACAGGTGGGCTTGGGGACCATACTTTGAAGTGGGATGTTTAAGGAAACTACAATCTATCCCCCATCAAGAAAAAAAATGCAGTTAAATGAGGCATAAGATTTGAAATTAACAAGAGAGGCAGATTACTGCACGAATATATATTCCCATAAAGAATCTTATAGAAACCAATCAACTGGGAAACTATGATTATGTAATGATGGGCTCACAAGCCTGAATCTGCTCAGATGATGGCCCTGGTTAGAAACAAGAAACCACTTGAATGTGTTAAAATGATATTCCTAAAATGTTAACACAGGATTGCATCACAAATTTATGATAGAAAACTATGAAACTGAAGAGTTCATTCTTATAGAAAATTCTAACTTAGTATTGTATGGCTACCAAATCTTGAATTTTTAAGTATGCTCCATTCATGGCATAAAATTACTATAAATTACTATATACACTATATAGATCATATACTGTATAGCATGAAATGATTATATTATAAATATATTTACATCACAAAATACAGTATTTTTAGAAATTTTAACATCTGGTCTGCATTAAAATGACTAGAATTATAATTTTTTGTTAAGAACAAACTCTTCAGTTTCAGAATTTTCTGTTTCTCATCAATTAGTAACTTAAAGTCTTTTTTAAAAAAAATGTTTAAATGTTTATGTTTCATAGAGAGAACACAAGGGAGGGGGGAAGAGAAGACAGAGAGGAGACCCAGAATCTGGAGGCGGCTCCGGGCTCTGAGCTGTCAGCGCAGAGCCTGACGCGGGGCTTGAGCCCACAAGACCTTGAGATCATGACCTGAGCTGAAGTTGGTCCCCCAACCAACTGGGCCACCCAGGCACCCCTGTAACTTAAATTCTTAAGTAACTTAACATATCAGGTTGATTGCCCTTCTCTGAGAAAACCTAATTCTACAGACATACTGTGGAGCTATAGCATGAAAAGAAAACTTCCTTCAATCATTTAAATAAATAAATAAATAAATAAATAAATAAATAAATAAATGTATATGTATTCTAAAATATGTATGTATATGCATTTTAACTGAAGTATATTTGACACTCAATGTTAAATAAATAAATAAACAAACAAATAAATAAATGTATATGTATTCTAAAATATGTATGTATATGCATTTTAACTGAAGTATATTTGACACTCAATGTTACATTAGTTTCAGATGTATAACATGGTGCTTGGACAACTCTAGACATTATGCTATGCTGCGCTCACAAATGCAGCTACCATCTATCACCACACATCATTATGACAATCCACTGACTATATTCCTTACGTAGTATCTTTCATCCCTGTGACTTACTCATTCCACACCCGGAAGCCCCTATCTCCCACTCCCCTTCACCCATTTTTGCCCATGACCCCCCTCCCCCCGCCTCCCCTCTGGCCACCATCAGTTCTCTGTATTTGTAGATCTGTTTCTGCTTTGTTTAGTTTGTTTTTCAGATTCCACACAGAAGTGAAACCACACGATATTTGTCTTTTTCTGACTTATTTCACTTAGCATAATATACTCGAGGTCCATCCATGCTGTTGCAAATAGCAAATCTCATTCTTTTTTACGGCTGAATAATATTTTTATTTTACACACACACGCACACACACACACACACACACCACCTCTTCTTTATTCATTCATTAGTCCATGGACACTTGGGCTGCTTCCATATCTTGGCTATTATAAATAATGCTGCAATAGGGGCACCTGGGTGGCTCAGTCGGTTGAGCGTCCGACTTCAGCTTAGGTCATGACCTCGTGGCTCATGAGTTCAAGCCCTGCGTCAGGCTCTGTGATCATAGCTCAGAGCCTGAAGCCTGCTTCAGATTCTGTGTCTCCCTCTCCCTCTGCCCTTGTCCCCCTCACACTCTGTCTCTCTCTCTCTCTCAAAAATAATAAACATTAAAAAAAAGTTTAAAGAAATAAATAAAAATAAATAAATAATGCTGCGATAAAACGTAGGGGTGAGTATATCTTTTTAAATTAGTGTTTTGGTTTTCTTTGGCTAAATGCCCCGAAGTAAAATTGCTGCATTATATGTTAGTCCTATTTTTAGTTTTTTGAGGAACCTCCGTACTGTTTTCCACAGCGGCGGCACTGATTTATATTCCCACCAACAGTGCACACAGGTGTCTTTTCTCTGCATCCTCGCCAACACTTGTTGTTTGTCTTTCTGACGTTATCCTTTTTAAAATTTTATTGTTGTTTTTTTCTGATTTTCGAGAGCGAGTGAGCTGGCAAGCAAGCATGAGGGCGTGAGCAGGGGAGAGGACCAGGGGAGGAGAGAGACTCCTAAGCAGGCTCCGTGCTCAGCACAGAGCCCGACACAGGGCTCGATCTCACAACCATGAGATCGTGACCAGAGCCGAAATCAAGAGTCAGATGCTCAACCAACTGAGCCACCCAGGCGCCCCGGTATTAGCCTTTCTGACAGGGGTAAGGTGATACATATCTCCTTGTGGTTTTGATCTGTGTTTCCTGGCTTTCATTTATATTTATGAAAAGGAGATGACGGTACAATAATTCCATTTGATGTAACAGTTCTTTGCGTTGATAGGATGTAAATTTTGTGGAAAGAGGGCACGTTGGTGCATGGGAAACAGTAAGGAATACAGATAAAAATACCAGATTCAATTTAAAAAAATTCCAGTATTCCTTGTTTCCTCCTCTATCTGCAGGATTATCACTTAGCTTTCTTTATGTTGCAGTCACAAGTATCGCCTAAGCTGCATGATGAAAATATCCTTTAAATCTCAGTTCTGATTGCCCTGTTTCTTCTCTCAGAGGACAGGATAGATGGGAAGTTAAGGAAAAAGAAAAGAATTCCATTAGCAAGAGAGAAGAAAATAGATGTTTATACAGCTTTTCTTCTACCAATATTGTGACTTATCCCTGACATTTAATATATTTTCAAAGGGCTTTTTGTGATTACAAATCACCCAAGAAAGAAATAGCATTTCATTAATTAGATGAATATAGAAGACTTTATGGGCAACATATTAGGATACATATTCAACACATCTGCTTTTAGTAACTCCATGAAAAAACTCCATGAAAAACTTGATTACCAAGTTTCTTATTAGTAAATATATCAAATTTCTCCTAAAAATATGATAAACATGTTTAGCTGTATACATAATCATTAGTCTCTCTAATATCTACATTACAGTGACTTTTTTTGAGAGATCTACTATTAAGCCATTTCACTACTCATTACTTTTTATTAGAACATGGTGTGTTCTGATATCTCAGCACATTCAAAGGCACCGGAAATCCTTGATAAATTTCTACAAGTAAAATTCGGGGTCAAAGAACAAGTGCATTTTAAATTTTAATAAATACTGACCGAGTACCCTCTTTAAAGGGTTGTACCAATTCACACACTACTAGCTGTGCACGTAGCTGCTAGTACAGTGCGTTAGTAAACTTGTACAATCTTTGTTAACCTGCGTAAGTGAAAAAGGAGGTCTCTTTCTAATTTGCATTTAACTATTAGTAAGATGTAGCAACTTGTCTCATACTTTCTCGCTACCTGTATTTCAGTTTCGTGGGCTGTTCCTGCAATTGTTTTGTCTGTTAGGAAATATGCATTTCTTAACTTGCCTTTAGGGACCAAGAACAGAGGTTGTTGGGGCACCTGGGTGGCTCAGTCGGTTAAACGTTCGACTTCGGCTCAGGTCATGATCTCAATCTGTGGGTTCGAGCCCCGCATCGGGCTCTGTGCTGACAGCTCAGAGCCTGGAGCCGGTTTTGGATTCTGTGCTTCCCTTAATCTCTGCTCCTCCTCTGCTCACACACACACACTCTCTCTCTCTCTCTCTCTCTCTCTCTCTCTCACTCTCTCAAAAATAAACAAACATTAAAAAAAAAAAAAAGAATAGGGGCGCCTGGGTGGCCCAGTCGGTTAAGCATCCGACTTCAGCCAGGTCACGATCTCACGGTCCGGGAGTTCGAGCCCCGCGTCGGGCTCTGGGCTGATGGCTCAGAGCCTGGAGCCTGTTTCCGATTCTGTGTCTCCCTCTCTCTCTGCCCCTCCCCCGTTCATGCTCTGTCTCTCTCTGTCCCAAAAATAAATAAAAACGTTGAAAAAAAAAAAAAAAGAAGAATAGAGGCTGTTACCAGATAGTAAACTTCAGTCTGACTTGTTACTCTATTTCTCAACTAGTCAGTGACTATTACCTTTAACTTGACTTTTATACTTTTGTGGCAGTTAGGCTTAATTAACATTAAGTTTGGAACTTTTAAATGGTTAATTGTCAACTGCAGCATCACCTGATTAAATCACATGTCACACTCTGTGCACAAGCAGGGAAATAGGTCAAATGTCATAGTCATTTTATTCCTGAGCTGTGATGATTAAAAATGGGTATTTAAGCCAGGCCAACCTGTCAAAGATAAAATTTGAGATCTTAATCTTTTAAAAAATCAGTGTTCTCACTAGCTATGTGGGTATGGGCCACCAAGTCAGACAACGATGCTCTCCGAACATCTCATTTCGCATCTCCATGTAAAATAATCCAAAAGAACTTACTTCGAATCTGTTTTTTTATTTCCTTAGCAGGGTCCAGCCAATTCTGAAAAGGAAATGACAGTTTGAATTTGAACCAGAGAAAAATAAAAATAACTTCACGATGCTCAGGTAGAGACATGCACTAAGCCTATCTGAGAGGGAACGGTTGCTGGCAGGCCCTTGGACTTACGACCTTCCCCCACCTCCGGTGCCCCTTCCCCAGGCCCTGCGAGGGCTCAGGCACCAGTGTGACGAGACAATGTGTGTGTATGCACAATTCGTGCATGACAAGATAATTTTCTTTTACAACACTACGTTCAAAGATTTGAGCCAGTGCAGAAACAGCGGAGAAATACAATAGTGGATTCTATGTTCAAAGAAGTTACTAGAATAAATTAAAGACACATGTAGGTTGACATACTGATGCCTTTGCCCACAGAGTGACTTCTGTGGTTACAGATTCTTAGCCACAGTGTTCTAACAAATGAACACTCACTTGAGATTTATTATTTTCCTCATCAGAAAACTCAGCTGTTTAGTAACGAAGTTAGACATTGTTCAGTGAATTGGGTAGGTATTAAGTATGATTCAATGCACAACGTCAAAACAAAGTAACATCTATGAGCAAAATTTCTGTGACTTAGTTTCAAGCACGAATACAACAGAAACAATTTCTTCTTCTTTATTTTTCAGGTAGTTGTGGGAATCAGTGAGACAAAGCCCTGAATAGACTGTATTACTCAGGTGTAAGAGTCTATACAAGTATTATGTTAAATACCTGCTGAATACATTAGACAGGGGTCTGGTCAGCAAACGACCCGTGTCATAGTTTGATTTTGTAAGGCTATGAAAGCATACAAAGATGAATTAAGAACAGGACATCAGTCAGGGAATACGTTTTCTATGTTAGTTAGTATCAATATATTTGATTTTCATGGGCTCAAATCCACTGAAAAACATCATCCAAGAAAAGAACCATATAAGATGCTTTCCTGGAACCATAAATAACTCATGTGTGAAATACCGACTTACTGTTTCTGGAATACTCAAGATTAAAGGAAGTTATCAATAATATCTTTAATAAAGAAATGAGGTGATTAACAGCATTTTGGGACTCAAAGGTGTAAATGTGGGAGGATGAGGGAGATGGAGAAAATGATCTACCATTCAGTTCTCATTCCCTTTCTTGCAGCAATACTCAAGACATACGTTTCGTATTGCTTTTAATGACTCACCTTCTGGTTTTCGGCATCTCGATACGTAAGCCCAAAATAGTCCTTTTCTAGCAAGTTCAGATGTTCACATACTTTATCAAAGAGCACTTGGCCTCTGGAGCGTTTCTATGGAAAATAAAGCAAAAACAAGTCAACACACAAAGTTCTCTCAATTGCCACGGATAAGAATCAATAAAATTTGAAATATTGCTTGCTGTAACTGTTCAGTACGTGACACTCAAGTCTGACCACTTCACCATCTCCTAACTAGTGAAAAGGTTCAATAATGTGGGCCCACGCCTACAAAACTCTGCGCTGACAACCAACTAATGAAACCAAAACTCACTGGTACCGCTGAGTGAGTTCAGGCAACCTGCTGATGATTTCGAAATAGAAGTAGCTAGGGGAAATGATGTGGGGCTTAGAAGCCTCAACTATCTTGTGAAATAGAAAAATCTTGAGAGTGAAAGAGTACAAAGGACCAACAAAAGCCGTGTTTCAGAATGCCCTCAGTCCCCACACGACCACATTTGAAGAATCGAACCCATCCCTTATCTTAGGCAGACTTCCCCTTAAGACTTCCTATTCTAATGCTTACTTAGAAATTCTAGCTACCGATTGCCTTCTAAAGCCCATTAACTTCATTGGTTTATTTTTACAGTTTTTTTTTTGGGGGGCCACAAATTTCAGTTTTGTATTACAGTGTTCATTTTTCTCTGAATTTCTTTCTGAGAAATCCTTCCTATTAAACATTAAATGTTCGTGAAGTTTAAACATTTTAGTTATCGTTTATACATATAAGGTATAAATGATGTACATAGATCATTTATACATATAAGATATAAATGTGTATATTTATACATATAAGGTATCATTATACATATAAGGTATATATACATATCATTTATACATACATACACATAACTAAACATTTTAGTTATCATTTATACATATATACATGTGTATATGTTATACACCTATATAGTTATCATTTATACATATACATATCACTTATACATATAATCATGTACATTACCATATACATGATAAATGTGTATCATTTATACATATATATTAGTTATCATTTATACACTTATACATATATATTTTAACCATAACACAGTCATTTGGAGAAGAGAAAAAGGTAGTCATCTGAGGGGAAAAAAAACCAAAACTATCTATTAGCTTAATTTACTGTGATACCCAGTATCATATTTTCATGGGATCTTTCAAAGGTCTCTCAACCTGGTCTTGGAGACAGAGATGGATTAACTGGCAACAATTAAATTATGTTTCGTTTGGACAGTGCCAACATTTCAACCCAATACATTAAGCACATTTACCTCTAAGATTTAATACAGTAACAATGAGAGATAGGAAAATTGATAAACACTGTGTATGCCAAAATAGTAAAAATTCAGAAACCTGCAAGTGCTGTTTATTACTAAGCAACTATAATGATGTTGGAAGTAAATTGCTCAGCCCCCTGAAGCAGGACTATTTAGGAAAAAAAAGATAAATCTATGATACAAAAGTAAAGCCTAAATTGTATCTAGCTAAATACTCAATGATGTATTTGAAAAAAAGTTTAATAATGCATGAAAATAGCAAAACTACATTGTTGCATGGATATGAATAAATGGTATGACAATGAAATGCTGTTCACTGGTTTGAATCTTTTATTTAATAAACAGCATATCATCTCTGAACGTCGAACAAATTATAAAGTTTTCATAAAAATTTGTTTCTTCCAATGCCTCTACTGGTATTATCTTCAGTTTACAGACAAGAACCCAAGTTCAGGAAAGGCAGATGAGAGAGGCAGCATTATGTAATGGCCGAGTGGTGGCTTTAGCAGATCAACCTGGGTTTGACTCCTCATCAGGCCCTTTGCAGCTATGTGAGCCTCTCTGTTTTTCCCTCTGTCAAATGTGTGTGGTACCACCCTCTTCTTTGGGATGGCTGACATTCAAATAACACAAGGAATTCAAACTTGGGCCAGTGATGGCACATATCAAGCATTCCATAAGCATTAGCTCTTCTAGCCCCAGTGACTGACACGGGGCAGGGTACATAACGTGGAACTTGCTGTGTATGCGTTTTTGCTGACGGAGCACATAGACAACTCCTTGTGGTGCCAACAGGCAGTTCAGTATTAACATGTCCTGCGCTTTCTTTAGATAGTTAACTGCCTGCTTACTACCCAGACCACAATATTTACACACACGTGCTCTCCCCCCACCACCCGATACACCAGAGTCTGGCCCAAGTACTTTCTCAATAAGTAGAAATAAAACAAAGCAAAAACAAATACAGAAACTCTTCTCTACAGAGCCTCCAATATTCTCTGACCCAGCAGCTCTTCAATGGTGGAATCATTTCTGGATATGCCGCAGGCTGCCTTGGGCATTGTCTTAGTTAGCGGTCTTCTGGCTGCTGTGGTCTTCCTTTTGTCTAGCAGGTGGCGGGGATTAGCCGAAGGACAGACCACTGTACTAACTAGATCTTACTTTTCTGGCTCCTCACAATTTGATTTCTATTAATGATTCATAGCTCTCTCTTGAATCGACCGGATTTTTTTCTCACTGAATATTTTGAGCCTATTTTGAACATTACAAACAGTTCTTAAGACAATTACATAGTGGCCCATTCTTTACGCTGGCGTTTGTTTGTCTGTCCCCCCTAAGAAGCAAGATTAGTTGTCTGGGGTCTACTGGAGATGGCGATCGTAAACCCTAAAATTCCTACCTCCTAAATATCACCGCGACCCACCAGCTAGCTAGGTGACGCTGGAAGAGCATTTTAAGTTACTTGGGTCCTCATTTCCTCATCCCTGAGTGAGGATACAAGAGTCTGTGAAGCAAGGGTGCCATGGGCTCGAGGCTATGACTGGGTCCCCTGTGTCGTGGCAAACATTACTAAGGGGTACGAGGCTCTTTCCCACGGAGCCCAGATGAGGCTTCAGCACCCTCCTGCATGTGGGAGGAGAAAGACTGCCAGTGGACGGAGTTGGATTATTTTCCAGCCCTCGATAGGATTACACCCAACTCTCCCAAATTCTTGACTCTTCTAATTCAGATTATTATTATTTTTGTACACTGTTCAACTTTGCAAGGCAGTTATTTCTACTTAACGATACTTGTGTGTATCTTTAGGTAATAACACCTAAAGTACAACTAAAGCTCAACAATCAGACTGAAACTTTTAAATAATTTACATTAAATATTTAGTTACTGAAGACATGATATTCATTAAGTGATCAACTCTAATCTAGGTACTTTGCTGTCATTAGGTGTGTTTATATATAGCCATAATGAGTCAGAATTGAGTAGGTTAAATAAATGTTGACAGAGGTTTTTCTAAATTAATGGATAATTTACCTAACCAGAGACGATAATAGTTTTTAGTCTTGTTTGCTGTTTCCCATGAGTTAGGTCATGTCTCTGACTCAAGGGCATTCATAGCTCAGACCGTTGAGTATTAACCCCTGAACATCCAGAAAAGTCGATTTTGCTCTCCTAGAGTAACAAACCAATGGTGGATTGCCTTCTTTCTGTCCTCTTTTCACCACTAAAAAGTGAGGTTTCTGTTTCTGATAAAGTAAATGGGGATATTACACCCCAGGAGTCAAAGACTTTAAATATCTAAAGAATGGTAAATTCCCCAAGCAATATGAACAGTTTTCCTTCTTAACTATTTTAATTTAAATTTTTTCTAAATTGACTCATGAAAGTGTTGAACATTAGGAGAAACGCGTCAAAAGAGAAAAACTTTAAGAGAAGGAAGCCAAGCCAAAGACTGGGAGAACATATTTGCAAAGTCTTACCTGACAAAGGACTGGTATCCAAAAGACACAAAGAACTCTTAAAATTCAACAATAAGAAAACAACTAAATTAAAAGCCGGGCAAAAGATTTGAACAGATGCTTCACCAAAGGTATCCGGATGTCAAGAAAAGCATGTGGAGAGATGTTCATCATCACATGCCATTAGAGAATTGCAGATTAAAACAATATACCACTACACGCCTATGAGAATGGCTAAAATTCAAAACACAGACAATGCTAAATGTTTTCAAGGGTGTGGGGCTACGGCAATTCTTATTCCTTGCTGGTGGGAATGCAAAATGGCACAGCCACTTTGGAAGACAGTCTAGCAGTTTCTACAAAACTAAACAGACTCTTAATATATGATCCAGCTACCATACTCATGTATTTATGTATATACAGAAGCCTGCACATCGATTCTTATAGAAGCTTTATTTAAAACCGTCAAAACTTGGAAGCAACCAAGATGTCCTTCAGCGGGCGAGTGGATAAATTCTGTTACAATCCAGACATCGGAATATTATTCAGCACTAAAAAGAAACGAGCAATCAAGCCATGAAAAGACACGGAGGAACCATGAATGCCTACTACTAAGTGAAAGACACCAATCTGAAATGGTTGTACGTATGATTCCAGCTATAGGACATCTTGGAAAACGCAAAACTATGGAGACCATAAAAAGATCAGCAGTTGCCAGGGGTTAGGGAGGAGGGAGGGGTGAACGGGTGGAACACAGAGGATCGTCAGGGCAGTAAAACTACACTGGATGATACTATGTTGGTGACTACATGTCATTACACATTTGTCCAAACCCAGAGGCTACACCACACAGAGTGAACCTTAATGTAAACTATGGACTTTAGGTATAATTGTGTATCAACGTTGGTTCATCAATTACAACAGAGGTAGCACACTAATATAAAATTGTTAAAACCAGGGAAAGAGGGGAGCAGGGAGAAGAGAGTTTGAGGGGGTTATATGAAAAGTCTCTGTACTGTCTGCTTCATTTTTCTGTAAACATAAAACTGCTTAAACAAGTTCTATTCATTGAAAGGAGAAGAACAGGG